>NW_026587759.1:1624216-1789852 GCF_907164565.1 Psammomys obesus
TGTGTGTGTGTGTGTGTGTGTGTGTGTGTGTGTGTGTGTGTGTGTGTTTAGGAGAAAAATAAATGGTTGCTTTATATATTTCATTTTTTACTGAGCAGGGACACCCTTCCCGTGATTGTTCAACACCCTACACCTTAGGAGTTTTTGGTCATAACTAAATTGTACATCTTTTTTTATCCAGTTATTAACACACTATGAAATAATCTCCATGTACACCAACTACAGTTAACCCCTTGGGGCTAGGTATTTCACGGACAGCTGTCCCTGAAGGATGTAAGTGGCAAAGCATAGCATAAGGTGCTTCACTGATAATTACATTTTCCAAGAGCTGAGAAGAGAAACCCAGGTAAAATGGCAAAGGAAGGAGCTTAGCTGATGATTATATTTTCTTAGATCTGGGAAGAAACACCCACTTTAAATCACAGGAAAAAGAATTTAGATTTGTTTTCAGAATGTTCAGGCAAGATCATGGTACTGTGCACGGATCTTCTTACTGATGTGCGATGCATGGATTCCCTAAAGACCTGAGGGCAAAATGAGTTTCTGTGGGGAGGGGAGGGGGGTAGAAGGTAGGCTAGATGACCTTCAGACTTTCTTTCATTATACTGATAATAGGAAAGGTGATTACCATGGAATTATGGAAGAACTATATTCAAATGTATGGAGCTTGTGGACCATGCCTCCACGGAACTGGCACAGAACTGCTGAGATGGAGCATGTTCAAACCCCAGAAATCTCAAATTTGAGACTTAAAGTCTCATCCTGATTATGGAAGGTATGGGACAAAGCTCTCTCCCTGTTTTCTGTGCCTGCATCAGGAGCACGTTGCAGAGCGCCCCCCCCCCATTGCTTAGTTCCTGTTATCTTTCCCCATGCAAATACTGTGTTGCCAGCATCCGAGTTCCAGCCAATGACATATTCATCCTCAAAACCCCGCCCACAGCTTTATAAGTTCGTTTTTCACATGAAATAAAGGGAGAGCATCATCTATTTCATTAAAGGGAGTCTGAGACTCAGTCGTTTATTCTGGGGGAAGAATGCTCCTGTTCTCCTAGCAGGATTCTCCTCTGGACCTCTGGGCTTGACTTCTACTAGGCAGCCATGGTGGAACTGTCTCAGTTGATATTGGACTTCTGCGAGCTCAGTGCTCATCTGTGAGAACTTGTTGCTGGCCGCTGCTAGAAGACCACTGTCTTTCGCCTCTGCACAGTGCCCTTCCACCATAGTGCCCATCTGCAGAGAGAGCTGCTGTCCAGGCAGGGCAGTCTGTGGAAGTCTCAGAGCCGTGAGCTCAGGAGCCTGCATTCTCACTGTAGCGCGACCAGGCAAGGGCTTTTGCGCACAGTCTGCCGCTAATATGGCTGTAGAAAAAGCTGTAACCTTCTGCTGCTAGAGCGGCTATATTTTTTTCATCAATAAATTTTTATTTATTTCCTCATGACTCAACTCAATCAAAAAAATTAGTGTTGTCCTTATGGATGAATCAAAAAATGTGTTGTTTTCTTGTTGTTCTTGTAGTTATTCCTATCTCAGATACTTTGTCTCATTGCCTAATAGTTATTTGAATATTATTATTTTACTGTTCTTTTAAAAATATTTATTATTTATTACAATCTATTCACTTTGTATCCTGGCTATGGCCCCTCTCTCACCCCCCATCCTGCCTTCTCTCCCTCTTTTCCCCCTATGCCTCTCCCCTAGACCACGGATAGGGGAGTTCCTCCTCCCCAACTATCTGACTGTAGACTATCAGGTCTCATCAGGACTGGTTATATTGTCTTCCTCTGTGGCCTGGCAAGGCTGTACCTCCCCAGAGGGAGGTGATCAGAGAGCCAGCCACTGAGTCCATACCTGAGACAGCCCCAGTTCCCCTTACTACGGAACCCACTTGGAGACTGAGTCTATGGGCTACATCTGAGCAGGGGTTTTATGTCCTCTCCATGCATGGTCCTTGATTGGAGTATCAGTCTCTGCAGGGCCCCAGGGCTCAGTTTTGTTTGTTTGTTTTGTTTTTTTGATTTTTGGCTCTGTTGGCCTCCTTTTGGAGCTCCTGTCCCCTCCAGGTCTTTCATCTCTCCCTTTTTCCATAACATTCCATGCATTCTGCCCAAAGTTTGTCTATGAGTCTCAGCATCTGCTTTGATACCTCTATCAGTAGTCTTTCAGAGGCCCTCTGTGGTAGGCTCCTGCCCTGTTCCCTGTCTTCTCCTGCTTCATTTGCCCTTCTGAGTGAGGATTGAGCATCTTCCCTAGGGTCTTCCTTGTTCTTTAGCTTCTTTAGGAGAAGATTTTAGTATGCTTATCCTATATTATATGTCTAATAACCAGATATGAGTGAGTATATACCATATATGTCTTTCTGCATCTGGGTTACCTCACTCAAGATGATGTTTTCTCGTTCCCACCATTTGCCTGCAAATTTCATGATTTCCTTGTTTTTAATAGCTGAGTAGTATATCATTGTGTAAATGTACCATAATTTCTGTACCCATTCCTCGGTTGAGGGACATCTAGCTTGTTTTCAGATTCTGCCTATTGTGAATAGAGCTTCTATGAACATGGTTTAGCAAATGTTCTTATTGGGCATCTTTTGGATATATGCCTAGGAGTTGTATAGCTGAATCTTGAGGTAGCACTATTCTCCCTGAGTGTTGGAATTACAGGCATGTGCCACCACACCTGACTGAGAATAGATTTTAAAGTAGATGGGCTATAGAAACAGAATGGTGGATCAATAGAATTGAACAGAATACCCGGAAATAAACCCACACCTGATTTATAGACACCTGATTTTTGACAAAGATGCCAAAACCATTCAATGGAAAAAAAGACAGCATCTTCAACAAATGGTGCTGGTCTAACCGGATGTCTATATGTAGAAAAATGCAAATAGATCCATACTTATCACCGTGCACAAAACTAAAGTCCAAGTGGATCAAAGACCTCAACATAAAACCAGAAACACTAAGTCTGTTAGAAGAAAAAGTGGGGAAGAGCCTTGAACTCATTGGCACAGGAGACAACTTCCTGAACTGAACACCAACAACACTGGCTCTAAGAGCAACAATCAATAAATGGGACCTCATGAAACTGAAAAGCTTCTGTAAAGCAAAGGATTCTGTCAGCAAAACAAAACAAAACAACAGCCTACAGACTGGGAAAGGATCTTCACCAACCCTATATCTGACAGAGGGCTAATATCCAGCATATATAAAGAATTTAAGAAGTTAAAAAGCAACAAATCAAGTAACCCAATTAAAAATGGGGTACAGAGCTAAACAGAATTTTCAATAGAGGAACATCGAATGGCAGAGAAACACTTAAAGAAATGCTCAACATCCTTAGTCAAGGAAATGCAAATCAAATCGACTCTGAGATTTCATCTTACACCCATCAGAATGGCTAAGATCAAAAACTCAAGTGACAACATATGCTGGAGAGGTTGTGGAGAAAGAGGCAGCCTGCTCCACTGCTGGTGGGAATGTAAACTTGTACAACCACCTTGGAAATCAATCTGGCACTTTCTCAGACAATTAGGAATAGTGCTTCCTCAATATCCAGCCATACCACTGCTAGGCATATATCCAAAATATGCTCAAGTATACAACAAGGACATTTGCTCAACCATGTTTGTAGCAGTTTTATTTGTAATAGCCAGAAGCTGGAAACAACCCAGATGTCCCTCAGATGAGTAATGGATACAGAAATTGTGGTACATTTACACAATGGAATACTACTCAGCAGTTAAAAACAAGGAAATCACAAAATTTGCAGGAAAAAGGTGGGAACTAGAAAAGATATCCTGAGTGAGCTATCCCAGAAGCAGAAAGACACACATTAGTAAACTTAATTGTAGATGAGGATCCTGTTTACCATACCACATACTTTACCATAACGATGGGAATAACATGAAGACCATGGGGCAGACATGGTAGGCACAGGCTGGAGTTCTCACTAAAGTGATGTCTTGGGAAGAACCCATATGTGGGTCTTTATCAGGCTCCTCTAAGATTTTGGTGCAGTGTAAGATTGACTAGCAGAACTGTGAGCTAAATAGAACCTCTTCCCATTGAAAGAGATGCTAGGAAATGTGAAAAGGCGCAGTTGAGGAGAGCTGTTTTGCACTAACTGGTTTTAGGAAGGGCCTTATTTATATCTTTAGGCTGGAGGTCAACCCTAGGCCTTTATGTATGCTAAGCAAGCTCTCTATTACTGGGGTGTCCCCTCAGCCCTACTCCCGCATCTTTTTATAAGCTTTTAAAAAAGATTTGCTTATTTATTTTTATGAATATGAATGCACTATCTGCATGTAAACCTGCATGCCAGAAGAGGACATCAGATTCCAGGATAGATGGTTGTGAGCCATCATGTGGTTGCTGGGCATTGAACTCAGGACCTCTGGAAGAGCTCTTAATCTCTGAGCCATGTCTCCATTCCCCTACTCCCATTTTTAAATTTTATTTATTTTAGTATTTAAATGACACTTAGAAAGTGTGTGAGTGCCTACTATGTGCAAATATATATAAAACTAATGTGAGAACATCTTTTCTTATCAGTTAAATTCCTGTAGAGGTGGAGTCCAGACATCTTCTCTTCCCTACACCAATTTCCCTTCACCACAATCATTTTAAAAATTTGCTTCTATTAAGATCAGCATTTCCAAGTGACATTGAATCTAAGTTATGGCAAGATTTTTTTCATCATATGTCAATGAGAAATTATGAAGATTAAATATAGATTTCAGCCTAGAAAAAAAGGTGTGTGGGGATGTTTTCCCAGCTGACAGTGTCAGTTTATATCAACTTCACTCCTTAAGTAAAATTTAAGTTTTTCAGAAACTGTATTTTTTGTGCATATGCTGATTAGGAGTGAGATTTGGGTATCGTTATGGCCAAGACACCTAGGAATTCTTGTACGGTGAGTCCACCCTTCTTGACCCTCTTCCCCAGGGCTCTGTGGTAGTTTGAATGAAGCCGCTCCCATAGACATATATTTGCATGCTTGGCTCCCGCTTGGGAACTGTTGGGGAGGATTAGGAGGTATGGCTTTGTGAGAAGATGTGTGGCCTTGTTGGTGGAGGTGTGTTGCTGGGATTGGGACTTGAGGTTTCAGAAGCCAGTGCCAGGTTGATGTCTCTCTCTGCATGCTCTCAGCTCCTGCTCCAGCACCACACCTGCCTGCTGCCATGCTTCCCGCTGTGATTACAGCCCAACCCTCTGAAACTGTAGCCAAGCCCCAATTAGGTGTCTTCCTTTATAAGTTTCCTTAGTCACGGTGTCTCTTCATAGCAATAGAGCAGTGACTAAGGCTCACAAGGAACAAAAGCAGAATGTGAATAAAGGCACAGCACAACGCAGTAGCTAAAAGGAGAGGCTCTGGGGTGAAGACACCTGTTTTTTTCTCAGCCCTGAAACTTACAGACCTTGGACAGGCTTTAGTTTTCTTTCTTCATCTGTGAAATGGGTTCAAGGGAGTGAGATATTATTCATACACATGCACATTCTTACACATGCTGAAGAATGCTTGTTATGTGGAAAATTCTACACAAGTGGATGGTGAATTTTAAAAGGGCTCTGCCTGTGTAGAAGCCATTGCCCGAGCCGTGTGATTGTCTCTGCTATGAGCAGCATGGGGCTCAATCTGGAGATCCTGTTCCTTTCCCTTTTATAACGGGAACACAATGACTAACGAGGCGGCTGTTCTAGAACCTCCTCAGTTGTAAATGTACAGAATTCTGCTGGGCACAGATGTCTTTATGTGCCTGGATAAACCAAGACACTTATTTTCTAAATTTTTATTATCTTTCTTTGTTCTTCTTTTGGATGGTCCACTGGGCACATCTTTTTTTTTTTTTTTTAATTACATTTAAATCTTTCCTATTGTTCAAAAATCTAGATAGGCATTATTTTTTTTCTCTTTATCTTATTTTTTTTGAGAATTTCATACAATATATTTTTTTTATTAGCCCTACTCCCCCAACTCCTTGTTTCCCTACCCACCTAACTTTGGTCCTTTTCACGTTCCTAGTAGTTCCTAGTAAATGTTAGCATAGAGGCAGCCTGCTTCTGGGTTGCCTAGTAACCTATGATGTCTTCACGTGTCTCCTGCCAGGTGTGTAACAGACACAGTACAATTGGTGCTGGCTACATGGTCTTGGATGTAGCGCATTCCACTGGAGCATGGGCAAGGCACCGGGGGCTACACCTTCAGAGAGGGAATCAGCTATCTCTCTCTCGGTTGTCAATAGCTTTTCACATAGGGGTGAAACTTCATGCCCATCTTCACTCTCCATGCTGCGGTTATATTTGCCTTGAGCAACAGCTGGTGTTCATAGTCTGTCTGTTTTTTGGCCTTTTGCTTGAGCTGATATAATAACAATTTCTATAGTTCTATAATACAGCTTGTATATTCTATGTTTTGTTACTGTTTCATTCTGTAATTTCTATAATATGATTTAGATATTTTAACGCCTGCTTATCTTGTCTATCTCACTCTATTGTAAGGCTTAAGGAATAGAAGCAGCTACAAAGTGCTTTCCATGATATCTTATGTATATGTATAATGTTTGTACATAAGATCTCTTTGAAAGAGTAATAATTTGGTTCTGTATTTTTGAGCTCTTGACGCATGTATTTTATAATGCTTAGGGAATAGAAGCAGCTACAAAGTGGTTTCCATGATATCTTATATAAAATATATGTACAGAAGATCTCTTTGAAAGAGTAATAATTTGGCTCTGTATTTTTGTGCTCTTGGTGCATGTATTTTATAGTTTACATTCCTTTCATTTTCACGGTTGATAAGTTCTTTATATCCTTTTGTTGGAACAAAGGTTTGTTATTTGACAGTGTCAGTATAAGATAGTGCCCTAACGTGTTCCGTGACCTTCCACTAGGCCCTCCATCTTTGGACGTGTGTGCAGACGTCCCTGGAAGAGAAATATCATTTCTGTAAGACATCTGTATGTGTACACTGACTAGCAGATGGCATCAACTATTTGGGGTGATGCCCAGCAGTTTGTCCTCATGTGAATACATGTCTGTATCTCTGCTCTCCTCTTGGCAGCTCCCATTTTCTCTCTTTCCCCTTTTTCAAATCCAGGTTCTGAACCTTGTCCTGGCTGATGTCTAGGCAGGCACTGTGAATGGCTCTTTCAATATTTAGTAGTCCCTTGGCTCTCTGCTTATACCAGAGTAGACCATACACCCAATGTCAAGCTTTGTTTTTGCTTTGATCAACTGTTTTTCAGGACATAACTTCAAGGTGCTGTTATGTTATCAAGCCACCGATTCCTCTCTATTTTGCATGTATGGGGGTAAGACACAAAGAAAAAAGCCAAAGAGAAGGAGAAAAATCCAGTGCTGTTTAATAAAGTAGAATTTTCATGTGACAATAGCCAGAATCAAGTCTCCTGACATTAAACCTAACAGCTTATTATGATATAACGTGGTAAGTTATATCTTAATATCTCCTCCTCTCCACACCAGCTAACTAAATAAGTCTAAATGAGTATAGGTGGACTCATTTTGGCATGGGCTCACTGTGTTTACATGGGAGGCAGGCAGGCAGGAAGGCACAGGCAGGTAGACATAGGCAGGCACAGGCAGGCACAGACAGGCACAGACACAGGCAGAAAGTGTCTAATTCACTACCTGATTTACCCCTTCTCTGCACTAGCTAGCCTCATCCCTGACTACCATCATTATATTTTCAGTCTTCGGTTTATCTAAACTTTCATGGCTGTTTTGTCATTTGTCGTGGAGAATGGAATGTTCTTTTTGTCCTCATGGTAAGAGTGGCTTCAAATTAAATTTTCTTTTGGTTCAATCTCATCTTGATATCAGAATACTGAGAACCAGACTACTATGTGAACACATGATATTAGAATATAATTTTCTTTTTAAAAGTTACATCTTTCATTTAAAAGTAAATATATTCACAAAAGAAAGAGAAAACCTTCAATCTGTAAAAGTTAATAAAACCCCATGGATGCTAGACAATAGAAACATTAATTTATTACTTATTTTTGCATAGTAACTATTTTTTGTAAAGGAAAAAAACAGGTTTTTTGGTTTTTTGTTTTTGATTTTTTCAGGAGTGGTAAAGTGAAAAGCAGGCAGTTCACAGGATTGCAGAGAACATCTGCAATTATGCAAGGCTGCTGGCTGATGCTCACCCAAGAAATAAAGTCTGTACGTGTCATCCAAAGCATTGCTTCCCGTTAGTTTTCCCCATCTGATAGCCCACACAATATTCTTTGGTGTTGCTTCAAAGCAATGCTTGCACAAGACAAGAAGAGATGACATAAAAAAGAAAGGGTTGCCTTTATCAATTAAATTTTTATTTAAATGACATATCTGTGATACCTGATTTGAAAAAAAAAAGGAATATTAAAAAAAAGAACAATAAAAAGAAGAAACCTTTTGTCAATAAACATGCCTAGAATCTAGATGATGGTCAGGTCAGAGAGGTGAAGTGCAGGAAATAGGGAGGAGAGGAAAAGCTAGACAATCAGACGGTAAATCAGACAATGAGGAGGAAGCTGGACCACCACCACAACCTGGGAACAAAGGAAGGAAGTTTGGAAGGCAACAGCCAGCACTACTCCCTGTGGAGTCTCAAGTGAAGACAGAAGGGAACATATTCTTTCTCACTTGAACTTGGAACATTTACTACTTTTCAGAAGATTGCTAAGTGGCAGGCAGTTTGAACACATACAGACATAGATGTGCATTTGTGCACGTGAGATGTTTTAAAGCTCTTGGTATGCATAGGTGTGGGCAGCTAACCTTTGTGCAGCTGGTATGTTAAAATTTCTTGGATAGTGTTAAGTCCTGGGTCCGAAACCATCTCTGCTTTGGGGTTGGGCAATGAAAAAAAAAATTGTCATGGAAATGTTTGTGTGGAGGGGAAAATGGATGAACTAACTATCCAACACCTCTACCTACATTGCTGACTCTCAGGGCAGGTAATGAATGATCTGTTGACTAGGATGCTTTCAGAAGGCTTTAAAATAGTAGCCAGTAAGTAGGATGTCAGCTATTAATAGTAGGCCGATAGGCCGAGTCCACAGAGAAGGCAGGGGAAATGTAGCATGTTGTAAGAGCTCATTATTCTACTGGAATGAGATACTAGTCAGCTTTTTTGGCACACTGATCTGAGAAACAGACATTTTTCCTTTTTATAAGCTCTGTAACTGACTTGTTTAATTTTCAGGCTTAGTTGCTATTTCCAGCAGAAACCTATAACTCTGCCTTAGGTGCCACCCAGGAGTGGGTTCTGGTTGTGTCCACCCAGGAGTGGGTTCTGGTGTGTGTCCACCCAGGAGAGGGTTCTGGTGTGTGTCCACCCAGGAGCAGGTTCTGGTTGTGTCCACCCAGGAGTGGGTTCTGGTTGTGTCCACCCAGGAGTGGGTTCTGATGTGTGTCCACCCAGGAGAGGGTTCTGGTTGTGTCCACCCAGGAGAGGGTTCTGGTGTGTGTCCACCCAGAAGCGGGTTCTGATGTGTGTCCACCCAGGAGAGGGTTCTGGTGTGTGTACCATTTATCCACAACACAGAAAGAGTCAAAGTAAGTAATGGCATGTTTCTCAATGGAGAAATTAATGATATGTGTACTTTTCTCTTTAAACATTTGAACTGAAATGGTTGGTTTTCAGGACTCAGTGTATATACAGTGGGAGATGTCTTTAGGTAGAGTGACATCCAATTATGAAGTACTGTTCTAGAAATTAGTCATTTGTGAGACCCTTTGTTTCTCAATTCTATCAGAAATGTTCTTTTAATTAAGAATCCATTTTTCATTAGGATGAATGCAGGAATCAAAATGGCTGGCTCTAAGTCACATCATTTAGTTTGTGGCTTTTAATGTGTGTCTTGGATCAGTTATAATCTGACACTCTGGCATGTCATGTATGCTGAAAACACATATGCATCATGAAACTAACAGTTTCTTTCATAACTACATGAAATAGTGATAGTTCTATTATCTGAAATCATAAGTAAGATGGTTGTGGTGTCCTTGGATTCATTAATTCAAAGCATTTTTACCAATACATTTTGAAAGGAAAAACTGTTTTTCTCTGTGAGATGTCACTGAAGAATAAAATATGTAACTCCTCACAGATACATTTGAGCCTAGGCAATATTACTCAGCTTGCTTTTGAAATGAAGTAGTTTGATCGAGAATATTTCCATACAATGTATGATTACGGTTTTTGGAATTGAATGTTATATGTTCAATGATGGTTTAAAAACCAGATTATGTATCATCCTTCTTTAATTTGAATACATTAAGAAGCAGATATATATTTAAAAAATAAAATTAAAAAGCTAATTGGAAAACCAAGGTTATATAATGAAAAGGAAACCCTACTCAGGTGAAGTGGAAGTTTCTGGTTTCTGTGAAGACTCAGTTGAGTCATGTGATGTTTTGCTAGAAGCTGTCTTGTTGAGAGGGCATATGATCTTTTGCAGTAAGCTTTCCTGAGATGGGCGTGACTTTGGTCAGCTGAGAACATCTGTGGGTGGACTCTGAGGAGAGGAGATATATAGAGGCCCACTCACAGTGAGACATTGCTTTTTGGATCAACTTGCTGTGCTGATCATAATACTTGACTTTTTTTTTTTTTAACATGTGTAAAAGTAACTTTTATTTGCAAACTTCCTCTATACAACTGCCCTGATAATCGACTCTAGGTAGAAACTCTCTCCATCTCACTGTGCTACTCTTTTTTTGTTTTGTTTTTGTTTTTTTGTTTTTTTGTTTTTGAATTTTATTTTTTTCTTATCAGTTACATTTTATTAACTCTGTATCCCAGTCCTGTCCCGATCCCTCATTCCCTCCCAGTCCCTCCCTTCCTCCCTCATCTCCACCATGCCCCTTGCCAAGTCAACTGATAGGGGGGACCTCCTCCCCATTCATCTGATCCTGTTTTATCAGGTATCTTCAGGACTAGCTGCAAAGCTCTCCTCTGTGGCCTAACAGGACTGCTCCTCCCTTGGGGGGTGGGGAGGCCAAAGAGCCAGTCATTGAGTTCTTGTTAGAAATAGTCCTTGTTCCCCTCACTATGGGAAACCAATTAGTTACTGAGCTACCACAGGCTACATCTGAGCAGAGGTTCTAGGTTATATCCATACATGGTCCTTAGTTGAATGTCAGTCTCAGAAAAGACCCTGTGCCCAGATATATTTGGTCCTTGTGGAGCTCCTATCCTTTCCCCATCAGACTAACACCCCTTCTTTCTTATGATTCCCTGTACTCTGCCAAAGGTTTGGTCATGAGTCTTTGCTTTGAAAACACTGCTAGTTAGAGTCTTTCAAATGCACTCACTAGACTCCTGTCATACGTTCAATGCACATCCCATCTGTCTTTCTAAACGAGGATTGATCATCTTATCCCATGTCTGCTCTCTTAATTATCTTTTTTAGGTGTACAGATTTCATTATGTTTATCATATCTTATAGGTCTATATAAGTGAGTATATACCGTGTTTGTCTTTCTCCTTCTGGGATATTTCACTCAGGATGATCTTTTCTAGATCCCACCATTTGCCTGCAAATTTCATGATTTCCTCCTTTTTGATTGCTGAGTAGTATTCCATTGTGTAAAAATACCACAATTTCTGTACCCATTCCTCCATTGATGGACATCTGGGTTGTTTCCAGGTTCTGGCTATTACAAATAAAGCTGCTATAAACATGGTTGAGCAAATATCCCTTTTGTGTACTTGAACAAAGTTTGGGTATATAACTAGCAGTGGTATAGCTGGGTCTTGAGGAAGCACTATTCCTAGTTGTCTTAGAAAGCGCCAGATAGATTTCCAGAGTGGTTGTACCAGTTTACATTCCCACCAGCAGTGGAGGAGGGTTCCCCTTTCTCCACAACCTCTCCAGCATGTGTTGTCCCTTGAGTTTTTCATTTTGGCCATTCTGATGGGTGTAAGGTGATATCTCAGGGTCGTTTTGATTTGCATTTCCCTGATGGCTAATGAGGATGAGCATTTCTTTAAGTGTTTCTCTGCCATTCGATATTCCTCTGTCGAGAATTCTCTATTTAGCTCTGTTCCCCATTTTTTAATTGGATTACTTGGTTCGCTGCTTTTCAGCTTCTTTAGTTCTTTGTATATACTCGATATTAGTCCTCTGTCAGATAAAGGGTTAGTGAAGATTCTTTCCCAATCTGTAGGCAGTCGTTTTGTTTTGATGACAGTGTCCTTTGCTTTACAGAAGCTTTTCAGTTTCATGAGGTCCCATTTATTGATTGTTGCTCTTAGAGCTTGTGCTGTTGGTGTTCTGTTCAGGAAGTTGTCTCCTGTGCCAATGAGTTCTAGGCTGTTCCCCACTTTTTCTTCTAACAGATTGTATTCTATCTGACCACCATGGACTTAAGCTGGACCTCAACAACAACAGAAATAACAAACAGCCTACACACACATGGAAACTGAACAACTTGTTACTCAATGACAGCTGGGTTAAGGAAGAAATAAAGAAAGAAAATAAAGACTTCCTAGAATTGAATGAAAATGAAGGCACAACATACCCAAATTTATGGGGCATATTGAAAGCAGTGCTTAGGGGAAAATTTATAGCACTAAGTGCCTGCAAGAAGAAATTCGTAACATCACATACAAACAACTTAATGGCCCAACTGAAAACCCTAGAAAAAAAAGAAGCAGATACACCCAAGAGAAGCAGACGGCTGGAAATAATCAAACTCAGGGCTGAAATCAATCAATTAGAAATAAATAAAACTAGTCAAAGAATCAATGAAACAAAAAGCTGGTTCTTTGAGAAAATCAACAAGATAGACAAACCCTTAGCCAAACTAACTAAAAAGCAGAGAGAATCTATCCAAATCAACAAAATCAGAGATGAAAAGGGTGACATAACTACAGACACTGAGGAAATTCAAACAATCATTAGGTCATACTACAAAAGCCTATATGCCACAAAATTTGAAAACCCAAATGAAATGGACAATTTTCTTGATAGATTCCATCTTCCAACATTAAGTCAAGATCAGGTAGAAAGACTGAACAGCCCTATATCCCCCAAGGAAATTGAAGCAGTCATTCACAGTCTCCCCTCCAAAAAAAGCCCTGGGCCAGATGGTTTCAGCGCGGAATTCTACCAGAGCTTCAAAGAAGTGCTCACACCAATTCTCCTCAAACTATTCCACAAAATAGAAACAGAAGGTACATTACCAAACTCATTCTATGAAGCAACAGTCACCCTGATACCTAAACCACACAAAGACCCAACAAAAAAAGAGAACTTCAGACCTATCTCTCTTATGAACATTGACACAAAAATACTCAATAAAATACTTGCAAACCGAATCCAAGAACACATCAAAGATATCATCCACCACAACCAAGTAGGCTTCATCCCAGGCATGCAAGGGTGGCTCAGCATACGGAAATCCATCAATGTAATCCACCACATAAACAAACTGAAGGAGAAAAACCACATGATCATCTCCTTAGATGCTGAAAAAGCATTTGACAAAGTCCATGTTTAAAGTCTTGGAGAGATCAGGAATACAAGGCACATATCTAAACATAGTAAAGGCAATATACAGCAAGCCTATAGCCAACATCAAACTCAATGGAGAGAAACTTAAATCAATCCCACTGAAATCAGTAACACTTGACTTTACAGAGAGAAATGTTCCAGAGAAATTTTCGGGGTAATCTGAGTGTTTAGGCTTTCGCTAACTTTTGTTGATCTTCTGAATTGTGCTGATTCTTGTTGCTGCTTGGTGTTGGCCTTTGGATTGAACTGCTGCTGTCCTGATCACTGAGTTTGGACCTATCAACCTTAGTCAGCAGGAAGGAGATAAAAGTTCTATAGGCCTTCTCTGTACTAGTCTCTTACCTAAGATGTTGGAAGGGAGGTAAAGGTGTTTAATAACCCTAAATAAAGTAGGTTTGGTGAAAATTCTAAGCCTACACCTAGGTATGTAATTATTATTTAGAATTTTAGGTTATAACTTTATTATAGTCTCATACTGAAAAAATGAAAATTACTGAGTAAGCATTAATATTAGTAAGTTTTTAGATTTTGAAATATTACCGATCTTGTGTAACTTAGTTTCTATTTTCCATGTTCTTGCTGATTGTAGGTGTTGTACTTATCTCATGATGGAGGTGGTCTGGCCTGGAGGTTACAGGCATGTACTCTGGTTTGAATTTTGCGCCTACCACTTATTGGCTAAGTGAACAAGTCACTTAACCCTTTTGGCCCAACACATTGACATAGTACTTATTTCTCATGAAATGGGGATTACAGGTTAGTGCCTGGCACAGAGCAAGTGTGGCTATGGCTCAGTAGTGACTCGTCCCATGTGAATATACTTTGTGTAGAGATTCGCCTGTTACCTGGGAATGGAAGGGAACAGACACCTGTTTTGACACAGATGCATCCAAGCATGAATTCAGCATTCAGGAATGATGCTGGCAGGATCAGGAGGTGAGAAGTTTACATCCTGACCCACAGGCATCAGGCAGAGAGATAGAGAGAGGTGGGGTGGGGCACTCTGGGCATGGTTGACATGCCCCTCCTACAAGGCAGCAGCTCCTAAGCTTTCCTGAAACAGTTCACTGAGGACTAAGCATGCACATATATGAGACTATAGGGTTCATTCTCATTAAGACCATCACAATATTCAATAAAGTCTTTAAGAGACAACTGCGTCAGACTTGCAGGGAGAGCAAGAGACAACAAAAGCCACACCCCTGAGGGGTCACGTGGAAACACGGTAGTTTTCACAGTCAGTCTCCTCCTGAGGTTCTCCTCTTGGGTGCTGTGTAAGGGAGTCCAGGGAGGGCCTGGACTCCCAGCTGCTTTTATTTCTATTGTGGGGACTGAGCAAGAACTTTTTCATGGCTTATTATATGATCTTATATTTCTGTACTCATAATGAGTGAGTTGCCTGCTTTTGCTATGCACCGTACCTGCCATTCCCTTACCAAATATATGTATGTAGGAGCTGATTTTGAAGTAAATCCAGAAAGAAAGTAAGAAGCTGTACTAACCAATAAGTACCTGCCAGTGGGAAGGGAAACATCCTCACTGGTGCAGCTGGAAGGGCCAGACAGACAGGACAGCCATGGGTGTGCCCCTCATTCCCACAAAGCCACATGGAGACTTTGCAAGGGGTCAAATGGATTTCCTCAGCTACCATGTTTTTTCTCATTTGTTTGTTGGTTTTGTGTTGTTTTAAAACTATATAGACCAGACTGGCATGGAATTCACAACCCTCATTTCTCACCCTCCTCAAAATCGCAACTGTCTTTAAAAAAATATTCTGTTAGCACCAGTCGTTGGTTAGAAAACAAGGTATTGATTCTCAATTGTTTATTCAACACAGTTTCTTTGAATATGGAAGCTCTTGTAAGTTTCCTGTTTTCCTCTCAACTTACAGGAATTCACCTGTGCCTTTTACAGTTTGTTTACTGTTGGGATTTCTCAATTTATGCTATTACAAAGTGCATGATGCTGATGAGATTAAAGTAAACCTTAATACTTCCTCTCTTCCCATTAAGTAGTCTTTTGTCTTTAAAGACAGAATTTTAGAACTAGTGAAGACAATCCCTTAAGTGAGTTTAAGCATTTTAGGCACATTAAACCTTGAATGTAAGGCTATATACAGATATGTACATATATTCTTATATTTTAAGGGAATGTAATTAATACATACGATTTACACTTCGGTGCTGCCGAGCACTTTATGTAAGTGTTTGGGTTCTGACGTTCCGCATTATCGAGGCTCTCCGGAGGAAAGGACGACAGTGTATACACACGCATTTGGCTGTGATTAGGCCACTTCGGTGAATTTGCACGCGCTGCCCTGGAGCGCGGCAGTGCTGTGCGGCTGGTGTTCTTTCTTCTCACGATGCTCGGGCTGCCTGGGGGCCGTGGCACATGACCAGCAAGCAGCATATCACACACAGTAGCCAGGGATTCAAGTCTGAAGTGCAGTTTCTGCTGAATACACGTCACTCTATACCCATGTAAAGGTGAACAGGATGAACCATGAAAGTCAGGCACTGTCTGAAAATATGTACTTATGATTTATGAGGAACTAGATCACTCAGTTATGGAAACTGGAAAATTAAAAATCCTACAGTATGGACAAGAGGGTAGAACTCCACCCAGCAAAGTCTGTGATGTCCACAGCATCCTCAGAAGCCCTTGGAGAATGTTGCCTTGCATTCTCACTCCACATAATGGAGGGCCGTCCACATACTCAGAGTTCACCAGTTTAAATGTCAACCTTATCCAAAAACCCTCAAGTTGTCTTGTTAACTATCACACGCTATTCTAGTGGGGACTGGACCGGGTTGTTTTTTTTTTTTTAGCTAAAAGTGGCTAATTGATATCTCAGAACATTAATAATTGTTAGTTATTATTTAATTTTTAACAAGAATCCCAAAATGCGGCATTTATGCATCTGTATACCATTAACAAAAAGACAGACAGCATTCAGGCAATTGTAATATAAGTTAATACTGTGGTTTTCATTGCTCAGGGCAATACAGTAATTATATTATCAGTTATGCTAATTCAGTTCACACACACACACACACACACACACACACACACACACACACTTTCTCCCACAAAGTTAAAAACCATTTGCTATTATTCTAAGCACACTACATCTTTCTGCCTAATTCTTCCTGCCTTTCGTGAAGCAATTTCAACACTTCTCAGTTCAGAGCCATCTGTGAATCCATCAGCTAGCTATTTACTTCCTGGCTGGACCATTAGGAGAGATGTTATGGCAATGAAGCTTTATTTACATGCTACTTTCCCAGGAAGCTGAAAGTGTATCTGTAGGAGTTACTGTGTCAAATCGTGGCATCCTATGAAATAAACAATTGTATAGTTAGAGAGCGTTTCAACATTAGTGTATTTTCTCTTAGTGACAAGGATCCCACAGTCCTGGAGTTCAGCCTCAGGACCATGCTAGGAGTCCTTGGTCTGAGTCATTTTTCTGGAGGCTCTAAGAGGGTAGGAATGATTACATGTTGCTGATAAATGAGTTTCACCTTTTTGTTTCCTCTCCGCCTCAAGGCTTCCTCTGACCTTTTTTTTTTTTTTTTTTTTTTTTTTTGGCTTTTAGCCATTGCACAGTAATTAATACTGGCATGTATTGGCTTTCAGCCATTTTTCAATGGTTAAAATACTAGATGCAAGAAAAGAAACAGGTATAGTGACTTATCAATGTTGATTTTAAAAGTTACTGGTGTCTCTCTCAAAAACATACAAAATTATGGTTTTCCTAACCTGTGTGCATGCTTCCAAAGACCTGCAGCTAAGTAGGGAAGAGTAGATCCATTTTTATGTCTGACTTTGAAAAATATACTTTTATTTTTAGATAGTTTCTTTTACTGGGGGACAGGGAGGTGGCTCCCTGATAAGAGCACTTGTTGCTCTCCTAAATGACCCGGCTCCTGTTCTGAGCACCCACATGGCGGCCCCCAGCTGCCTGCAGTGTCAGTGCCAGCGGCTCTGAACTCTCTTCTGACCTCTGCAGAAGGTGGGGTGCACAGGCCTCCCCCCAGGCTCACACAGCAATGCATCAGTATGTAGGTAAATAATGGTTTTGTACTGTGGCCACTGGTTGGTGCCTTGCCCAACAGGAGAGAAGCCTCTAGCTTGAGAGTGGAAAGGCATTTCCCTCAACAAATTTTTCTGGCAGATTTTGAAAAAGTTTATTTTTTATTTGCTTTTAAATTGCTGACCAGGAAACAGGAAGCTATGTTTTTTACAGAGCTATGATTTTTAGCTTTTGCCTCAGGTATCTGCTGTGGTACCATTATGACTTCGGGAAATGGCCTTGTCCAGTGAGGTAAAAGCTATGAAAAGGTGACAACGGCTTGTGTCTCCACTATCTACAATGCACTGAAGAGCAGTGAAACCTTAGGACAGCATGGCGTGCAAGCAAGTACGCGAGCGCATGTGTGTGCATGCGTGCGTGTGTGAGTGTGTGGGTGAGTGGGGGGGCAGGGAGGGGATATGTGTGTCTGTGGGCACATGCATTGTATCCCTGAATGCATATGTGCATGTGCACGCTTACCCTTATGGACATGCCTATAGGCCCGAGGTCGGCACTGGGTAGCTTCCTTTACCACCTTCACACTGTATTTTTTGAGCCCGTGTCTTTCAGTGAACATGCTTGCCCATTTCAGCTAGACTATACATCCAGGGAGCCTCAGGATCCGCCTGTTTCTGCCCTACCCAGCACTGTGAGTTACAGACACAAGCCACCGGGCCTGGCGTCTGCATGCATTGATCTGAACTCGGGTCCTCATGCCGGTGCACCTTTCTAGTTTCAAGTATGAACATTTTGCCACAAACATATGAATCTTTATTATTTCACCCTGTGATTTTTTTTTTTATGTCAACTCAACTTTGTAACCTAAATAATTTTAAAGGGAGATTAGGAAATCAATATCCTTTCTTGAAATAAAAGCTATAGAAATCAACAGGATAAAAAACCAATGATACATAGCTTCAGATGCTGCTGTTGCCTGGAGGCTCTGTACCCAGGGAGCTATCTTCAATTTAGACCTACTAACTCAATCAAATAAAACTGGGATTCTTCTCTTAGTTATTAGAACTTCAAAAAGGAAAAACTTTTGTCACAACCTGGTTTTAGAGATTTTATTAAATTTGCTTTTATTTGCAACTTTAAAAATTATAGTTACGGGCGGGGAGGACACTGTGTCTGAGGAGCAGGACAGCAGTGTTGGCACAGCGACCAGGAGACTGAACTCAGGGACCTAAAACACCAGCGTTTGTGATTGCCAGGTGAGAGGAAAGCCTACGGTGTGGAAATTAATTGGGACCGACCTCAGGTCACCCAGTCAATGCCTGGTAAAGGTCCTGGGGACCAGTGGGCACACCGCCGCCCGAGATGGGCACACACAGAATGCTGCAGTGCCCCCAGCCGCCAGCCAGGACCGGGACACTCAGCCTCTGGCCCAGAGTGAGGCGCTCAGCCTCCGGACCACAGCAGAGGCCTCAATTACCAGCCCAGAGCGGTGTGCACAGCCTCTGGCCCAAAGCTGGGTGCACAGCTGCCGGCCCAGATCGGCGCCCCCAGCCACCATCTCAGACCAGGGGGCACAGCCTCTAGCCCAGAGTGAGGAGCCAAGCCTCCGACCCAGAGCATAGCCCTTAGTTGCCAGCCCAGAGAGGCGTGCACAGCCTCTGGTGCAGAAGGGGACACACATTGCCAGCCCAGATAAGAGCGCAGAGCCTCTGGAGTAGAGCGGCGCCCCCAGCCGCAGTCCCAGACAGGGATACACAGCTTCCGGCCCAGAATGAGGTGCCCAGCCTCCAGACCAGAGAGGAGCCCTTAGTTGCCAGCCTAGAGAGGAGTGCACAGCCTTGGGCCCAGAGCGGCACCCCCAGCCACCATCCCAGACCGGGGTGCACAGCCTCCAGACCAGAGCAACACCCCTAGGCGCCATCTCAAACTTGGGCGCACAATCTCCCGGCCCAGAGCAGAGCACTCAGCCTCTGGCCCAGAGACTTGCTGGGTGCTCCTCTCACCTTCCCAGACAGAACTGTGTGCCCCAGGGTACCAGACTGAGTTTCTCTTTTGGGAGAAAACCCCACAGCTAGGGAATCAGCAGGTTCTTCAAGAGGGCTGAACCTGGAAAACTATAACAGCAGCAGCACACTAAATTCAGAACGAGAAACCCAGCAGCGGGGCGAGTGTCTTGAGGACTTCTATGGGTGAGAAGAGAGCCCCCCCTGACTAACAAAGACCACAGCTACTACTCATGTATATATGCCTGAGGTGAGCAGTGGCAATTCCTGAGAAACACTGGCCATACAGTGACCATACCCAAAAAGCAGAGGAGGCTTTCTTCAGGAAAAAAATCATCTTCCGGCCAAGGAGATTCTCCCTACCTCAGGACTCCAGGAAGCACCAGAAACTAACAGCCAACACCTAAAACAGCCCAATGGGTAGAGGTCAGCGTAAAAGCTCAACCAACAAAAGACAGAGCAATATGGCATCTCCAGAACCCAGCCATCCAGGGGTGAGCAGTCCTGGACACCCCAGCATGAAAATCAAGAAGATGACCTTACATCTATGCTCATGAAGAGGATAATAGAGAAAACAAATAAAATACGTAAAGAATTAGAGGAAGATAAAATAAAAAATCATGGCCATCCATAAAGAAATGGAGGAAGTTAAAAACAAGCAGATTATGGCCATCGGTGAAGAAATACGGGAAGATGCAGCCAAACAGTTTGTGGCCTTCAGAGAAGAAATAATTAAATCACTGAAAAAAAATAAAAGAAACAAAGGTGAAGGAAATAAAAGAAAAACAGGAAAATACAATCAGACAGGTGAAGGAAATAAACAAAAACTCAAGATCTGAAGATAGAATTGGAAAAATTAAAGAAAACACAAATGGGGTAATTATGGAGAGAAAGAACTTAGGGAAGAAAACAGGAACTACATAGGTTAGCATAACCAATAGACTACAAGAGATGGAAGAAAGAATCTCAGGTGTGAAAGATACAATGGAAGAAATAGATGTATCTGTCAAAGAAAATGTTAAATCTAAAAAAATTCCTGACACAGATCATCCAAGAAATTCAAGACAACATAAAAAGACAAAACCTAAGAATAATAGGAATAGAGGAAAAGAAGATTCCCTTCTCCAAGGCCCAGAAAATATTTTCAACAAAATCATTGAAGAAAATTTCCCCAACTTAAAGGAGAGGCCAATAAGAATACAAGAGGCCTACAAAACATCCAATAAATTAGACCAGCAAAGAAAATCCTCCTGCCACATAATAATCAAAACAGTAAGTATACAGAACAAAGAAAAAAATACTAAAAGCTGCAAGGGAAAAAGGCCAAGTAACATATAATGGCAAACCCATTAGAATCACACCAGACTTTTCAACAGAGACTATGAAAGCCAGAAGGGCATGGACGAATATCATGCAGACCCTAAGAGAACACAGATGCCAGCCCAGGCTACTATACCCTGCAAAACTCTCAGTCCTCATAGACGGAGAAAACAAGATATTCAATGACAAAAACAAATTTCAACAATACCTACACACAAATCCAGCATTACAGAAGACACTAGAAGAGAAAATACAACCCAAGAAAACTAGCTAATTTCAAGAAAACACAGGAAATAGTTAACCTCACTACAGTAAAACAAAAACCAACCAAGTACACAAACTTATGAACACAGCCAACATCAAAATCAAAGGATCTAACAGCCACTAGTCATTAATCTCTCTCAACATCAGTGGACTCAATTCTCCAATAAAAAAAAACACAGACTAACAGAATGGATACGTAAACAAAACCCAGCAATCTGTTGCATACAAGAAACACACCTAAGACACAAAGATAGACATTATCTGAGGGTAAAAGATTGGAAGACGACTTTCCAAGCAAATGGACCCAAGAAGCAAGCAGGAGTAACCATTCTAATATCTGATAAAATAGACTTTCAACCAAAATTAATAAAAAGAGATGGGGAAGGACACTTCATACTCATCAAGGGAAAATTCCATCAAGAAGACATTACAATCCTGAACATCTATGCCCCAAATACAAGGGCACCCACATTTGTAAAAGAAACACTGATAAAACTTAAAACACACATAGATCCCCACACATTAATAGTGGGAGACTTCAATGCCCCACTCTCAACAAAGGACAGGTCAACAAAACAGAAATGAAACAAAGAAACAATGTCTCTAACAGAGGTCATGAATCAAATGGACCTAACAGACATCTACAGAATTTTACACCCAAACACAAAATAATTTACCCTCTTCTCAGCACCTCATGGAACCTTCTCCAAAATAGACCATATAGTCGGTCACAAAGAGAGCCTCAACAGATACAAGAGAATTGAAATAATCTCTTGTATCCTGTCTGATCACCATGGAATAAAGCTGGACTTCAACAACAACAGAAATAGCAAAAAGCCTACACACACATGGAAACTGAACAACTTGTTAATAAATGACAGCTGGGTCAGGGAAGAAATAAAGAAAGAAATTAAAGTCTTCCTAAAACTCAATGAAAATGAAGACACAACATACCCAAACTTGTGGGACACAATGAAAACAGTGCTAAGAGGAAAGTTCATAGCACTAAGTGCCTTCAAGAAGAAATTCGAGACAGCTCATTCAAGCAACTTAATGGCCCACTTAAAAACCCTAGAAAAAGAAGAAGCAGACACACCAAAAAGGAGTAGATGGCTGGAAATAATCAAACTCAGGGCTGAAATCAATCAATTAGAAACAAATAAAACAATTCAAAGAATCAATGAAACCAAGAGCTGGTTCTTTGAGAAAATCAACAAGATCGACAAACCCTTAGCCAAGCTAACTAAAAGGCAGAGAGACACCACCCAAATCAACAAAATCAGAAATGAAAGGGGGGACATAACTACAGACACTGAGGAAATCCAAACAATCATTAGGACTTACTTCAAAAGTCTCTACTCAACAAAATTTGAAAATCTAAATGAAATGGACAATTTTCTTGATCGATTTGACTCACCAAAGCTGAATCAGGACCAGGTAAATCAATGAAATAGTCCGATATCCCCCAAGGATATAGAAGTGGTCATCGAAAGTCTCCCATCCAAAAAAAGCCCAGGACCAGATGGCTTCAGCACAGAATTCTACCAGACCTTCAAAGAAGAGCTAACTCCAATTCTCTTCAAACTATTCCACAAAATAGAAACAGAAGGAACACTACCAAACTCATTCTATGAAGCCACAGTCACCTTGGTACCTAAACCTCACAAAGACCCAACAAAGAAAGAAATTTTCAGGCCAATCTCCCTTATGAACATTGATGCAAAAATATTCAACAAAATACTTGCAAACCAAATACAAGAACACATCAAAGATATCATCCACTATGAAGACCAAGTAGGCTTCATCCCAGGTATGCAGGGGTGGTTCAATATACGGAAATCCATCAATGTGATCCACCATATTAACAAACTGAAAGAAAAAAAAAACACATGATAATCTCCCTAGATGCTGAAAAAGCATTTGACAAAATCCAGCATCCATTCATGTTTAAAGTATTGGAGAGATCAGGGATACAAGGCACATATCTAAACATAGTAAAGGCAATATAGAGCAAGCCTATAGCCAACATCAAACTGAACGGAGAGAAACTTAAAGCATTCCCACTGAAATCAGAGACAAGACAAGGCTGCCCACTCTCTCCATATCTCTTCAACATAGTGCTGGAAGTCCTTGCTAGAGCAATAAGACAGATGAAGGAGATCAAGGGGATACAAATTGGAAAGGAAGAAGTCAGATTCTCACTATTTGCAGATGATATGATGGTACATGTGTATGATCCCAAAAACTCCACCAGGGAACTCCTACAGCTGATAAACACCTTCAGCAAAGTGGCCGGATACAAAATTAACTCTAAAAAAATCTGTTGCCCTCCTGTATACAAAAGACTAAAGGGCTGAGAAAGAAATTAGGGAAACAATACCCTTCACAGTAGTCACAAATGATATAAAGTACCTTGGTGTAACCCTAACCAAGCAAGTCAAAGACTTGTACGAAAAAAATTTCAAGTCTCTGAAGAAAGAATTAGAGGAAGATATGAGAAGTTGGAAAGATCTCCCATGCTCATGGCTTGGCAGGATTAACATAGTAAAAATGGCCATCTTACCAAAAGCAATCTACAGATTCAATGTAATTCCCATCAACACAATTCTTTACAAATCTGGAAAGAAAAATTCTCAACTTCGTATGGAATAACAAGAAACCGAGAATTGCTAAAACAATCCTCCACAATAAAAGATCTTCTGGAGGTATCTCCATCCCTGATATCAAGCTGTACTATAGAGCAACAGTTATAAGAACTGCATGGTACTGGCATAGAAACAGAATGGTGGATCAATGGAACCGAACAGAAGACCCAGAAATAAACCCACACACTTATGGACACCTGATCTTTGACAAAGATGCCAAAACCATACAATGGAAAAAAGACAGCATCTTCAACAAATAGTGCTAGTCTAACTGGATGTCTACATGTAGAAAAATGCAGATAGATCCATACTTAGCACCCTGCACAAAACTAAAGTCCAAGTGGATCAAAGACCTCAACATAAAACCAGAAACACTAAGTCTGTTAGAAGAAAAAGTGGGGAAGAGCCAACTCATTGGTACAGGAGACAACTTCCTGAACAGAACACCAACAGCACAGGCTCTAAGAGCAACAATCAATAAATGGGACCTCATGATACTGAAAAGCTTCTGTAAAGCAAAGGACACCATCATTAAACAAAATGACTGCCTACAGATTGGGAAAGTATCTTCACCAACCCTTTATCTGACAGAGGACTCATATCCAATATATATAAAGAACTAAACAAGCTGAAAAGCAATAAACCAAGTAATCCACTTAAAAAATGGGGAACAGAGCTGAAGAGAGAATTCTCTGTAGAGGAATATCGAATGGCAGAGAAACACTTAAAGAAATGCTCAACCTCATTAGCCATCAGGGAAATGCAAATCAAATCGATCCTGAGATTTCACCTTACACCCATCAGAATGGCCAAGATGAAAAGCTCACATGCTGGAGAGGTTGTGGAGAAAGGGGAACCCTCCTCCACTGCTGGTGGGAATGTAAGCTTGTACAACGCACTGGAAATCAATCTGGTGCTTTCTCAGACAACTAGGAATAGTGCTTCCTCAAGATCCAGCCATACCACTCCTAGGCATATATCCAAAAGAGGCTCAAGTACACAAAAAGGACATTTGCCCAACCATGTTTGTAGCAGCCTTATTTGTAATAGCCAGAAGCTGGAAACAGCCCAGATGCCCCTCAACTGAAGAATGGATGCAGAAATTGTGGTACATCTACACACTGGAGTATTGCTCAGCAATGAAAAATAAGGAAATCATTAAATTTGCAGTTAAATGGTGGGACCTGGAAAGGATCATTCTGAGTGAGCTGTCCCAGAAGCAGAAAGACACACATGGTATATACTCACTCATGTAGACATACAACATAAGATAAACCTACTAAAACCTGTACATCTAAAGAAACTATTTAAGAGAGAAGACCATTTCTAAAATGCTCAGTCCCCATTCAGAAAGGCAAAGAGGGTGGACATCAGAAGAAGAAGAAAACAGGAAACCTGCCACAGAGGGCCTCTGAAAGGCTCTGCCCTGCATACTATCAAAGCAGATGCTGAGACTTATGGCCAATTGTTGAGCAGAGTGCAGGGAATCTTATGAAAGAAGTGGGAAATAGTATGATATGGAGAGGACAGGAAACCCACAAGGAGAGCAACAGAACCAGAAGATTTGAACACAGGGGTCTTCCCAGAGACTCATACTCCAACCAAGTACCAGGCATGGAGATAACCTAGAACCCCTGCACAGATGTAGCCCATGGCAGTTCAGTGTCCAAGTGGGTTACATAGTAATGGGATGAGGGACTGCCTCTGACATAATCTGATTGGCTTGTTCTTTGATCACCTCCCCCTGAGGGGAGAGCAGCCTTACCAGGCCACAGAAGATGACAATACAGGCACTCCTGATGTGATCTGATAGACTAAGGTCAGAATGAAGGAGAGGAAGACCTCCTCTATCAGTGAACTTGGGGAGGGACATGCATGAAGAAGGAGGAGGGATAGTGGAGCCTGGAGGGGAGGAGGGAGAGGCTCATGAGGGGATACAAAGTGAATAAAGTGTAATTAAAAAAAAAAAAAGAATGCTGATGGGCTAAATAAAAAAAAAATATAGTTACATTATTTCCCTCCAACTTTCTTGCTCCTTCTCAAATTCAGGCCCTTTTTAAAAATTATTAATTTTATACACACACACACACACACACACACACACACACACACAAACACATAAATATGTAAATACAACCTGATGAATCTGTTTAAGGCTGATCACTTAGAATAGCCCATTAGTGGGCTTATCCCTGGGGAAGACTGATTCTCCCATTCTCTGAGGTCCTTAGTTGACTAAAGTTCTTTGCCTATGCGTGGGTCCCTGTGAGCATTCTCCCTTCCATGTTGAGTGTATTGGCGTTGTTACTGTTCAGAACTTTCTTAGGGAGCCATATTGTTGAGGCATCCTAAAACAGCTTCTCTGCTGTCTCTAGGAGACAAAGCAAGTTTGTCTCAAAGCAGATTTTCTGGGCCTCTGGCTATTACATTGTTTATGACCCCTCTTCTGCAAGATTCCCTAAGTATTCGGTGTGGAAGTTGTGTGTAGATATGTCAGTTGAGGCTGGCATGCAAGATTTCAAAGTTGTTAGTGTGATGTAGCCACCTAAAATGGAATCCCAGACCAGCCACTGAAGCATCTCACTTAGAGAAATATCACAAGGAAAATGAAAAATCCGATAACCTATTTTCTGTCTCCCTTCTATTTCCCCCTGCTGTTTTCTCCTCTCTTCCTTGTCTGTCTTACTATGTGCCTGAAACAGATCGCGCTTTGTGGAATGTAACATAAATCCCTCTCTTAATCAGCTTCCCTGTTGATCATATAGTTTCCCTTTCTACCTGTTTGATCACATGTCTACTCTGGGAGCCCTGGCGGAATGGAGCCAGTGAATGAAGGTAACTAAGTCCCATGGAATAGTGAACTTTATTCAGAGCATCAGACAGTCTCTGAGGGTTAAGAAGGTTCTCCTGAATAAAGTTCTCGTGAGTTTGAGCTCTATACAATCACAAGGACAAGCCACATATAGCAAAAACATATTTTTCCATTGGGGCCTGTAAACTAATAGCAATAAATCAGTCGTAATGTTTAATTTGAAGTACACATTCCAAAAACAATTCTGTGTTTTTGAAGAAACTGAGGTCACAAGACTTTTTTTTTTTATAGTTCTTGTAAGCACTCAGAATTCTCACATGACTCAATTTTTGAACTGTGTTTCAACAGTTTATTTTCTGTAGGTCTTTTCATCCTCATGCGTCTCTTAATTCTATCTTAGCCCAGCATATCCTGTTTCAAGGACTAGACACTCTTAGGGTCACTCTCTCTTCTGACATCAGTCTATTCTTTTTGCCTTCTGCTGACTTGTGTTAAAGGGCTGCCTTGTGCCTTTCTTCTCCAGGCCATTGGAGATTTTGTGCTGTTTGAAGCTGGGGAGCCAGGGGTTCTATCTAATTTCAGGCAGTTCTAAATCCTGAGCATTTTGTCTATTGTGCTGCTGCTTAGTAGCATGCTTGATTTAGATTATAGAATGTGCTATGGGGCCTCAGCAACCCAACGATTGCCTGGTAGAACTCCTTCACTGAGGGTGGTTAATACAAAAGGCATTTGTTTCTGCTCCTATTGTTTGGTGTGCTTAAAAGGACTTGTTAAGGTTTTCTTATAAAATAGTGTCTATGATATTATGACCAACCCTTACAACTTTTTCAGAGTTAATCCCTATGAGCCCTCCGGCTCACAGCTCATTGCTTTCCCATTAATCACAGTAGATTAATTGTGACACAACTGTCTGAAGCTATGGGGATTGGTTGGCAATTAGGACCTCAAGTCCCACAGTCAGCCAGCACATGCCGCCTCGAATGCTAACCCTTATCTCTGAATAGCAAATGTACAGAATTATCATAGCTAGAATAGAGAACTCCCAGGTTGTATTTATGGTTCTCACTGAACTTCAGTTAAAGTATATCAAGAGCTCTAATGTGGATTTTACCTCTTCTTCTACCACTCTAAATTCAGAAATGATAAATTTTGACATTCTCTACAGGGAAGAAAATGCTTAAAAACTTTAATGAAAGCAAAGCCATGAACAAATTTAAATGTCAATACTAAATTCCAAGAAAGAAAAGCTTTTTTCAGTATAAGCTGTGAATATTTGGAAACAATACCAGGAAACATGAATGTGGGAGAGTATGTGACTAATAAGTATTTTTAAAGTTTGTATGTAGCGTCTGTGACTGCATCAGCTGTCTCACTCAGTGAATCTTCCCTATTCCCGTCTGGCTCCTTTACTGTAAATGTTTTCCACGGTGGTAGCTAGCAGGATGCCGCATGACCTTCAGCATCTGCTGGAGTCTTGTCCTCCGTGGGTAGTCAGTAAAAGTGACAGCTGAGAAGAGTCGAAACCTCCTTTTTTATTTCCTCTTTTTCTTCTAGAGACAGTCCCGGGTGATATGGCACTAGCTGCAGTCTTGTGTGTTGCTAATGATAGTAATTGCCGGATGTCGTCTTTGAGGAACATGACATGCAAGTGAGGAGAGGGCAGTTTTACAGTTTAGATTGAAAACTCAATAAGTATATGTTTGTTTGTTGCCAGATGGCCTCCAGCTTAATTCAACTTGGTATGACAACATGCTTGTAAAAAGTGTTTAAAATTCTGCCCTTTCACTGTGTGTGACCTTTTGTCTCTTATAGATGGCTGCTTCTGCAAGTGTTGTGGTATATCAGATACCTGTAACATTTCTTGGACTCCCCCTTAAAACCTTAGAAGGAATTTCTGTAAATATTTCGGGAGTTACCTGTCAGGCTTGGGAGACTCACTGCTCTCTGAGCTGGAGAAATGCCAACAGCACATGTAATTCAAGAAGTTGTTTCAGGAGAATATTCTTGTTATGGGTAGCTATGAGATGAAATAATTCCTTTATAATTCTCTGGAAAGGCAGATGGAGACCTTTCCAGTTCCAGTTCCTTGGAGAAAAGCCCAGGCTTCCTTGGATGTATCATAGCAGGAATTCCTGGCAGTATGAGCAGGCGCCCAGGGTGAGCACACTTCCAGAGTTGTCTGCAGATAGGAAGGGCATTGACACAAGGTCATTTTCAGTCCTAACCAACTTTGCGATAGTGCTTGGTATAGATTTTCCAAGGAAATCTATACCAAGTTGGAAAGGGCAACTGTTTACCATAGGCTCTGGTAGGATACCATGACAAAGTTGGTTCTTTTCCACTTAACCCATGGCAGCTTCCTCCTTCCTCCCCTCTTCCCATCTATCTGCTTCTCCTGATTCCCCTCTCCCAAAGCCCTCAAACTTTGGCCATACCTACCTCACTCTGCCCTTCCTAGGTTTAAGCCTTTTAATCAGCCAATCAGGAATAGTTTCTCAGGCAAGGTTAAAGAGCAATACTTGGGGTACGTGACAGTAAGAATCTCAGAGAGCAGGCAATTAACAAATACAAAGCATCAGACCACACTCCAACAATTATGTGAAACACAAGGTAAACCACCCACCAGGTGAGGACTCCACTGAACTGGACTGGGAGCCTTGTATTCATTTTTCTGTATAATGTCTTATGATCTTAGAAAGATAAATTAAATAGCTCTACGCTGTGGCTTGGAGGCTTAAGGCAAAAATCCTGCTTAAGAAGTCTAGGGCTCAGAATATTGTTCAGTGGTAGAGTGACTGTTGTGTGTACAGAAAACACCAGGCTTTGGTCCTCAGAACTGCAGGAAGTGTATGAGGGGTACAGCACCTTCAGTCTCAAGATGTGGAAGCATGCAGAAGGATCAGACATTGAAGATCATCCCCAGCTGCACCTTGAGTTTAAGGTGACCAGGGCTACATGTGACAGTATATCAAAATTAAAAAAAGAA
Source organism: Psammomys obesus (assembly GCF_907164565.1). Taxonomy (NCBI): domain Eukaryota; kingdom Metazoa; phylum Chordata; class Mammalia; order Rodentia; family Muridae; genus Psammomys; species Psammomys obesus. The sequence continues at coordinate 1,653,811 of NW_026587759.1, forward strand.
AGAAAGAAAAATATAAATACAAAGAAAATACTTACATTTGCATATCAAAAACTCTAAGGTTAACAGTTGATATTAAAACACGAAAGAGTTTTGAAAAGCTATAGATAATTACCTATGGATTCAACCTCCCTTGATTTTACAGAACATTTCTGATATACTTCCAACTGAATCTTTTTTAATTAAATTATGCAACATATTCTGACCATGGTTTTCCCTCCCTGCCTCCCTACCTCCCAACCTGTCCAACTCCATGCCTTCTGTCTCATTTTCTTTAGAAAACAAATGGGCAAATAAATAAAGAAACCAGAATAAAACAAAACAAACAAATAAAAAGCACAAGAAATGCACACACACACACCATTTAGCTATCTTTTACATTTTTTCCTTCTGTCTTAATTTTTTCAGCCTGGAACATGTTTGTGAGGTTGGAGATTGAGCATGTGTCATGCAACTGTAAGTTTTTTTAAAGGGGTTAGGGAATATCACAAACATATTTCAGGCTGAAAAAAATCAAAACTGAGGAAAATTGTAAAAGAATTCATGATAGCATCTAATTAAATTAGGGAGGGTCTTCCTGGAGGAGCTAAGAACTGATTCTGAGATTTAGCTGTAGTTTGGAAAAGAATGTAGTATATGACTTCCTAGCCACCCATGATCAAAGCCCCAATAGGGAAACGATCATGGTCCATTTCGTCCATAACCATATGAGCTCATACAGTTATGACTATGGGCAAAGAAACAATTGGGTTGTAAGAGTTGTGTGAGCAGAGACATTTGGATTTTTTTTATAACTATTTCTTCACAAAGTAGATTGGAAAGTGAGATTTGTGTTGGACACTTAAAGCATGAAGGAGTCTACATTTAATTCAAGTAAAGCTCTTATTCTCAGAAAATAGATAGCAAAAGAAATTTGACTCAAACATTTCCTTCATCCATGGCTACTTAATACATTATCTCCATTCCTACATAGCCCATCTCATCTGAGGCTGGTCTTGAACTCTGTAGGTTCTTAGGTGGATTATATTTAACTCTCACGTCAGACATGGAACATTTACAGAATCAGGTTCAGTTCCATTGCTTCCCTCACCGACACTTGAGAATGGCCTCTTCTCTTATCTCCTATGGAAGGGTCAGACTTAAGTAACTGTGTTAGTTTCTCGGGAGGTCTCTCTCTTTCTCCCCCAGACCGTCTCTGTCAGAGGAAGTTCATTATAGCAGATGAATGTGAGACAAATATATTTTTTCAAGAATTTAAGTGAAATTTCCAAGAGCAATTTAGCTGCCAGGAGCAAAACCACAGATAGAGAAAGTTATAGGCATACCAAAGTGAGGGGCTAGGGGAGGAGGGCCACAATCCAAATGGGAGGCACCACTCCAGGTGTCCAGTCTGCAGAGGTTTCAATGGAGCGGGCCTTTCATTTCAGGAAAATCTGCAACACTTTCAGGGCTTCTTCCCCACTTCCTTTATTCCTTGAGCAATTCTGACAAAAGCAGGGGTTTGTCTGCGTGCATGTGGAGCCAGAATCATCCTCGAAGCTCTTCTACCTTAGTCTTTGCAGGCTCTCCCAATCAAACTCAGAACTCATCAGTGAGGTTAGTCTTTCTATCCAGTTTACTCTGAAATCCCATCTCTCTGCCTTCTCATACCGGGCTTACAGTCAGGTCACCATGCCCCCACGTATTTATTTGGGTTTGTGGGTATCTGAACTCTGACCCTCATACGTGCTTGGCAAATGCTTTAAATTCTGAGCAATCTTCCCAAACCTGAAACCTTTTAAAGTTGAAGTCTGACATCACTTCTGAAGTTACCTCAAGTTATCTGAGTCTGCTAAAACCACATTACTCCCATCAGTTCTCCCAGCTCATCTATTCAAAAACACGTTAGTAACATGTTAGGAAGAACACAAGTGGTTTTCTCTGTAAAACGAGAGTCTTCCTTAGGTATTCTTCAGGATGGCTCAGTAAAAAGGCCACAGCAGCATAGTTATGGGCACCACCGAAATCATGTGTAACACAATCACTTCCTTAATCTGTTGGATGTTAATCACATGTGAGTCAAACTTGGTCCTAGGGGGTCTGTGGTAGTGGGCCCAGGGATCCTGCAAAGCAAGGGTGGACCATAGGACACCTGTTGCCACCACCATCACAATTTGATTTAAGAAGTTCTCTAAGATAAAGAATGGAAGAGAAGGGACCTCTGCAAATGTCAAAGGAAAGCCTGTCACCAGGAACACAAAATTTTGCTTTATCTTTTGAAAGTTCTTCTGAGCAATAGGAATATCCATCTTTCTCAAGAAAGACTCTGTGTAAGTCTGGTCTATGGTGGACATCTTCATCAGCGGTCTGCTAACTCCCACCTGTACTGGAGTCATAGACCCTTGCAGAGGTGAGAGATGAGGCCCTGGGGTATGAGTGGACAGAAACCTCCAGAACTCTATATACACTTAGAATGGCGACACTCAGCCTGTGGGTCGTGACCCCTTTGGGGGTTCAACAATCCTTTCACCGAGGACTGAGACTGTTGGAAAACATATATTTACATTTACATTCATAACATCAAAATTGCAGTTATCAAGCGGCAATGAAGATAATTATCTAGCTGGGTCACCACAGCATTAGGAAGCATATTAAAGGGTCACAGCATTAGGAAGGCTGAGGACCACTGACCTAGAGAGTTGTTGGGACTTTGTGTTCTAGGTGAAAAGGCAATAAGGCACGTAGGTGAGGAGCTCCAGAGAGCACCTGGAGGATAAAGCTTTGCAGGATGGGAATGGATGGGGAGCGTAACGTATACTGAGGAGACAGGAGCTGTTTTCTCACATGATCACCTCATTAACTTTTTTCTACCATGTCCTGCTTATTTTCCTGAAGAGGTGAGGAATCACTGTCTGCTGAGCACTGGCTACAGTCCAGGCTTACACACCACATTCTGATCCATCAACCCAATAATCCTGAGGTGACTTGATGATGCTACTTACCAGGGTCTAATTGGTGTGAACTCTGAACACATCAGTGATGAGTATTCTAATGGCTGTGGAATCCGAAATCATACGCATTAGGAAGACTCAGATATAACTTATGTCAAGGTTGTTACTTACTGTGGCTGGGCACATCATTATCTTCTTTTTCAAGCATTCTTTACAAAAGAGAGGGGGAAAAGGACTTGCTGAGAATGTGGTGCCGGAGCAATTACTCTGCTAATGAAAACTGTAAGTTGGGGAGCTTTACAAAAATTGTTAATTATATACTACAAGTAGTTCGCCGGCTACTGTTCCAGCATATTTTACATGAGTACAATCTGTTTTTTTGCTTCTCAGTGTCTTGGGTGTTGATTAATTTTCATGCTAACTTTGCATCAGTATATATGTGGGCTTCCTTTGCATGTAGTACAAATGGGTTGTTTGGCTACAGAATGCAGCAATTCAGTCCATTTGCTTTGAGAACAGGGACTGTTACCTCTCCTTGGAAATAGCTGGTCTGGCACGGTACCCAACTTGTACTGCGATATGCAATTACAACCTGAAACAAATTGAGAAACGAGCTTTAGAGCTTTGATTCAAGCTAAAATGTACTGTAATTGTCTAGGCACAAGTTATGGTGGCTTTCTTTAGGGACAGCACATGAGATATAACCAACAATAGTTCACTGTCTATACTGTATGGATATTTTGTTTACGTTTATATGTTCTTGTTTTATGTCTATATGTTTTTTGTTTTATCTCATGTTTTAAACTAGCCGTGAAAACAATGTATTATGTTGAGAGGCTTAATAATCTAAGAAATTTTATTTATGTGTTTAAAGAACAGAGATTCTAGTTATATAATTAACGTTAAGATAAATTGTGAATAATGAGGATCAGTAAGTTTGATTTTTTTTTTAAATAATTGAATACAATTCTCTAAATGAAACCTTTAAATTATTATGTAACATTGTAGCTTGCTACTTTATGGATTATGTATAATTTGAAAAGTAGAAAAATAAGTTATTTATATATCATGCCTATGTCAAAACACTAAGAATAAAGGTAATCTTAAAGACAATGAACGCTATGTAATTTAGAGGAAATTATCTATGAACATGCTCAGCTTCACTAGAGAACAATTCTCCCCTTTTCTGGTTGTGACATAATTCAAGTATTTATCAATTTGAAGGAAATTCATGGAAGGCATGACAGTGATGTCTTGGGCACTTTCAAGTCTATGCTATGGATATTTGTATCATATGTATTTACATTTTGAAGAGAGTTTTTCAGTTTTCCTAAGACAGTACTTTGTAACACTATTGATGGGCAGAGGACTTTGATTTTCTGAATGACTCCATGCACAGGGAAATTGGTGCTTTTAATTAGTCTCTCCGCCCTCCATGCTACCCTAGACAAGCAGAAGTCAAGTGCTCAGGGTAGGACTTCTGCATTTAATGTTTTTTGCTCTTATTTTTATCCACAGTTGAGATGCTTTCTTGTCCAACTGGGGCAAAGGGAGAAATTAACTTCTAAAACTACCAGTTTTTTCTGATCTCCTTTTGTTGTTTATTTTAAGGATTTTCTTCTTAGCACCAAAGTGGGAAAACCAGAAGGATCTAAATTCACATTTACAGGTCTGTGACAAGGTTAGAAAACAACCCTCAGCATATGGGTGAGAACATGCAGCATGTTTAGAGATAGTGAACTGAACCAGTTAGGTTTCTGGATTATAATAATAACTTTATCTGAAGGTCAGAGCTGGGGTGTTGTTGATGTTTGTTTGTTTGGCTGGTTTTTGTTTGTTTGTTTGGTTTTGGTTTTTTGAGACACGGTTTCTCTGTGTAGCTTTGGCTGTCCTGGAACTCACTTTGTAGACCAGGCTGGCCTATAACTCAGAGATCTGCCTGCCTCTGCTTCTCGAATGCTGGGATTACAGGTGTGCATCACCACCACCCTGCTGGCTGGAGTGTTTTTACAGGAGGGGTCTTTTTTTTGTCCCTATAAACTTGTGATTGCCGTATGGAGCTCATGCTTGCTATTTGAATGTCTAGAAGTAGAACACGGTTATTGTGTGGTACATGAAACATGAAACAATTTGTTTATTCTATAGCTATAACTTAACCTTCAGCATTTCTAGTATGATATGCTTGGTTCCTTATAGCTTCTATACTAAGCACATTATCTAGCAGTGAGGTAAAAATACTTTCTTTTCTGAAGTTAGTCTGACGTATAACAGTATAGTATAATGCCCTAGGCCACCGTCAGTATAATGCTTTATTAAATTTTGAGATGCTTTTTAGTGTGTGATGGCAAGATGCAATAAATATTTATGCCTTGTTTATATCCTAAAAGCTTTTCGAAATAGAAAGAGAGAAAGAGAGATGGTGATCTAGTGGACATGTTATACTATGATTATACTATGTGATAACAGGGAGAATAGTTGCAGTAGTTAAAAAAAAGAAAAATAGCATTGATTTTGACTGAGGCACTGACATAGATGTGATGTTAAAAGGTGCATCTTAGAGGGAACAATGTATAAATAGGAACTGAAAAGGTAGTAAGACAGGAGTGGGGATTTTCCAGGTGTGAATATGCGACTGAGTGGTCCAACAGGAATTAAAATGTAACCACTTCCAAGTCTTAGATATTTGGAGAAGTATCAAACAGTAGAGGAGGGGTGGAAGGACATGTAAAGTTGTTAATGAATGGCAATAGAAAAAGGCAGGTAAGAAAATAGGAGAAAGGGAATGAAAGAGGGGCCAAGCACATGCAGGGTATAGAGAGCCCAGAGGAGTGACCTAAGTAGAGAAAGTTAGAGCTGGCTTATGATTAATGCAAATGGACTCTGCTGGCTAGCTAAGGAAGAGGAAAAGGAGAGTATTGATGGTGCCTTTCAATGTTTGTACCTAGTAACTAGAAGTGCAGAGATGTTGTAAACTGATGCAAGGGATGCTGGAAGATGTCGTTGACCAAAACATTCACATTTGGTCGTGCTAAAGGATGGAGATTGGTGAGTTTTGTGACACGATCAAATTCAAAAGGTATGGTTGAGTCATCATAAAGGCTAGGTGTATTAAGTGTCCTCCTTAAATTGAAGGAAAACGTGTATGTGGAGCGATTGCAGATGAAGTATGGCAAAAGGCGCAACAGAGGGCAGGGCCATGAAAAGAAACAGTAAACCAAGGAATGGCAAACAGAGGAGAATGCTACATGTTGGGAAAGCAGATTCATTGAAAAGGGATTCATTGGCTTTACATCAGAGGAGCTGAGGGAACTTTCCAGAAAGGAATGACTAGATGAACAAACCCTCTGTGATGGCTATTGTTGGTTGTCAACTTGACAAACTTGGAAGAGAGAACCTCAAATGAAGAAACGCCTTCATCAGGTTGGCTAGTGGGCATTTGTGTGGGGAAAGGAGGGAGCATTTTCTTGATTACTAATGGAGAGAAGAGGGCCAGACCCACAGTGGTCAGTACCATGCCTATGCAGGTAGTCCGGGGTTGTAGAAGAAAACTGGCTGAGCATGAACCAAAGCAAGCCAGTAAGTATCATTCCTTCATGGTCTCTGCTTCAGTTCCCATCTGCAGATTACTGCCTTGATTTCCTTCTGGCTTCTCTAACTGATACACTGTGAGCTGAAATTGCACGATGAAATAAAACCTTTTCCTTCCAAGTTGCCTTTGGTCATGGTGCTTATCACAGCAGCAAAAATGAGAGAATAAAAATTAATGACTGCGTATGGTCAGAAGCTTTTGCTTTTCTAGAACAAATTCAGGATGAACAGATCAAACCCAGGATCTTCCTGCACGATATAAGACATGTTCCAAACAAAGAAAAACAGAACCATGTGGTAAAGACATGATAAGAAACAAATTAGCACTTGGTAATTATGTATTCATCATTCAGTCATACAGACATTGCAACAGCAATATTTGTACAATATTTACTTGATTATCTAGGAAGTGATCCTGCATACATGAGCTTTGTCAATAATCTCTGAAATGTATAATATACAAGTAGCACACTGGGAAAATTGGGTTTTGGAGGTTTAACTCATTTGAGCAGGCTGTGCAGGTACAGGCGGTAAAACTTAACCCGTCCTGCACCCGAATGCATTTGGATGACGAGGTCAGAGGTAAAGAACTAGAGTTGGGCACAGAAAAGGAATCAGGCTTGTTTTCCAGAAATGTGTCTGGCACCCAAAGGAGGTCAGATGAGGGCACTGGCTTCCGGGAACTGGAGTTACAAACAGTTCTGAGGCACCATGTGGATGCTGGAACAGGAGCCAGTACTCATAAATGCTGAGCCATCTCTCCAGCTCTAGCACTTAATTTTTGTCACCAAGTAAATCCATATTTTAAACATTTTACTTATTTTATCAGTTGATGATCATTTGAGTTATTGCAACTTTTACAGTCGTGAATGATATTGCCATGGGTTTTTGTGTTCATTTGTACATGTGCTTTTGTACTGTTTCTACTACAAGAACAACAGAAACGTGACAAACAATTTCAACTAGAAAAGGCTTAGTCTGACGTGCTTCCAGGGGATTGCTCCATTATGGCAGGAGGGGTGTGGTGGCAGAAAGTGCAGCCCCGCTGGTCACCTTTCATCCACAGTCAAGAAGCAGAATAGTGAATAGTCTTGCTCAGCTAGCTTTCACCTAGTCCAGGAAATGGTGCTGCCACAATTAGAGTGGTCTTCCCAGTCTGCCTAATCAAGATAATCCCTTCGTAGGCCTGGCCATGGGCTAACTTACTTTAGGGAGAGCCCAGAGGCTTGTCTCTTCAGTGCTGTCAAATCGACACTGTTAACCTCCACAGCTATATACTATATACTACTCGTGGAATTGCTAGATAATGTAATTCTGTGTTTAAGAGTTTGTGGAATTCTCAGCTAATTTCCAAAGCAGACAACCCATCTTCCATCTTCACCAACACTAAATGAGGATCTTGCCAACACATTTTATCACTTATCTTCTTGATGATAACATATTAATAAGTGTGATGATTCTTACTGTAGTCTTCATTTTCATTTCATGATGAAAATTAGTTTGTTTCTCTTCAGGTAATTTTAGCCATTTGCATATCTTCTTCTGAGACATGTCTGTATTTTTATTGGTTCATTTGCCTTTGTCATTTGGCTTTACACATTCATTTGTAACTATTCCTTACTCATTCGAGATTCAGGTCCTTTATAAGATATGATCTGTGTTAGATCATGGGCCAGGCTTTTAAAACTCTGGTCTGTGGCAACCTGCATGGTTTAGGGGTTGATCTAATTGGGACAATAGCGAAAGAAGAAACGATGGACACGTGCACAAAAAAAGTGGGGTTGGCTGGACTGTGCCCTGTGGAGATGCCACAGAAGCCTGGAAACTCAGCACGTTTATTATAGACAAAAAGGTGGGTTTATTATGCACAGCCAGGCGAGGAGGTAGTTTAGGTCATCTTGGCAGGGGTCTCTGTAGAGGAGCAGTTTCAAGCCACAGTCACCGGAGAGGAGGAAGTTGTGTGCTGTTTGTGTTGTTTCTACACACAGTGCCAATACCCGTGCTCAGATCCAAGGAAGGCCTTGCCATTTCCACAGGTTTGAGGTATTGGGGTCTTTGACATGAGTGTGCTAATGTTACGAATGCTCATTCATGGAAGGGTCTCTCTCTCTCTCTCTTTCTCTCTCTCTCTCTCTCTCTCTCGTTTGTTTTCTGAGTCAGGGTTTCTCTGAGTAGCTCTGGCTGTCCTGGAACTCACTCTGTAGGCCAGCCTGGCCTTGAACTCATAGAGATCTGCCTGCTTCTGCTTCCCAAGTGCTGGGATTAAAGGCGTGCACCACTACCACCTTTTTAATCTTGTTCCTTTTAAGGTTCTGATGGACTGAACCTCTTACCTTTAGGCTTCATTCATACTATATCTGATTTGATCCATGCACTGCTCCTTTGGGATCCTCTTTCACCTCGAGACCCAACCAATCATAGCCCTCATGGTCATGAGCCCATGTCTCCTAATGAAACTCATACCTGAAGAGGAACGTTGTGTGTCCCTTTCCCGAACTATATTTCTAACAATTTACATTTCCCCTTACCCATTGAATTTCCTTGACTTTCATGGTAGAACCCTTTGGAACATAAAGGATTTTGAATTGAATGAGGCTCAAGTTTCATCATTTTAGGGGTTGTGGAATCATGTACAAAGCCCAATTCAAAGTCATGGAGGTTTGCAAGTATGTTTTGTTCTAAGTATTATTAGAGATTTTGCTTTTACGTTTACAGCATCAATTTTTAGTGTTTTCATTCAAAATTTTATTTTTTTGGAAAAATCTATTACATGAAAACTATATTTACACCATTTCACACCATCCTCTCCCTCCTCCAGCTCCTTCCTTTGCTCCCTACAGTCACCTCTCAAATTCATGACTTCTCCTTTAATTATTTTACACACACACACACACACACACACACACACACACACACACACCCCCCTGATGTGTCCATTTAGTTGTATTGCTTGTGTATATGTATATTTTGGGCTGACCAGTTTAGACTGGATAGCCTACCAGGGAGCAAGTCCTTAGAGGGAACTTACTCTCCTACTCTCAGCAGCTCATTGACTGCCTGTAGATCTTGATACACAAGTGGAACCTTGGAAATTTTCCCCATCCACGTTGCCATGTCAACCTTTGATGTCATTTTGCTGGTCTTGTTTAGACGGGCATATTGTTGAGATATCCTGGACATTAGCTAGCAGCAGCTGTCCCTGCCCTGTGTTAGAATTTTTCAGCCTCTTCCACAAATTTTCCTAAGCCCTAGGTATAGCGATTGCTGTATCTTGGAAGCTAGGCACCACGGTCAGTTACTCGCTGCATTTTGACCAGCGCTGGGTCACTATAATAATCTCCATTGCTGCAAAAAGCAGCTTCTTCGATGAGAGATGGCTTAGGGTTTGCATTGCTGGGATAAAATAGGACCACAACTTGGGGAAGAAAGAGTTTATTTCATCTTGCACTTCCTTAGCACATCCACCATCAGAGGAAGTCAGCGCAGGAACTCGAGGCAGGAACTCAGAAGTGGGACCTGAGGCAAAGGGCACGGAGGAGGGCTGCTTACTGCTGCTTCCCAGGGCTTGCTCGACCTGCTTTCTTACACATCACAGGACCACTTGCCAGGGAGTGGCGCTGCCCACAGTGAGCTGGACTCTCCCACGTCAATTGTTAATCAAGAGAATGCGCATGGGCTTGCCTACAGGTGGCATTTTCTCAGTTGAGATTTCCTCTTCCCAAACGAGTATAGTGTGTGTCAAGTTGACCAAAGCCTGGACAGCACAAGGGGCAGGAACTACCCTTATCTGTGGGTAAAGATATTTATATTCTGTGATGCTAAGCATGTGTTACAAATTATATAGACCCTAGAGGAAAACCTACTATTGCTATTTTTCTAAGCCAATTTAAGCTACATGCCAATCTCGTAAATTTGATGTGAATAATTAGTTTTCCCAGGACCATACTTAAAAGACTAACTAACTTTGAATTTTCCTGACTCACCAATAAGAAAATTAATTGATCATAGAAGTGAGGATTTAGTTATAGATTCTCAATTTTAAAACACCTTAATTATTAAAGCTTTGTGACTAGTTTTTAATATTTATGAAGTACAAGGACTTCAAGTTATATCTCTAAATTAGTTTTGGTATTTGGGCTCCTTATAGTTTTCACATGAAGCTTATAAATAGGATTTTGATAATGATTGTGTTGAATCAAGCTTGGGAGATGATTGCATATAAGCAACATTAATGATTCTGACTCCTGAAGATGGAAAGTCCTTTTTATTTAAGCCTTTCTAATTCTTTCAACAATGTTGTATAGTTTGCAGAGTATACAATTTGTACTTCTTTTAATAAGTTTTAAAAAAATTTAAATTCCAGGCTATTGTAAGTGTTCTCATTGTGAGTATATGGAAATCCAATCAGTTTTTTTTTCATATTAATGTTTTATCTTGCAATTTTGATGAACTTATTAGTTCTATTTGTTTTGCAGTGAATTTCTTCAGATTGTTTATATTCGATATTTTGTTGTTTGCAAACAGATGTTATCTAATCTCTTTTCTATCTGGATACTTTGTTTTTTGTTTGTGGCACTGACAAAAGCCTATAATACAAAGCTGAATGGAAGGGGAGAGAGTAATCCTCCCTCATTCCTGATTTTAGGGTGAAAAGGATACCTTCATCATGAGTGTGCTCCTTTTTAGTCTGAGCTTACTGGCTGTTTCTTTGCTTGTTCTACATGGAATGCCCATCCCTTTTTTCTACACAAATGTGAATTCTTCCTCATTGTCTAAGACCAGTTTAAATGCTTGTTCTCAATAATAAATATGGGGCATTTTGGCAACTGAGAAGAAAATATGAATTCTCTCATTCAGTGAAATGAATCTTGTTTCAAGATGACACATTAAGTGAGAGCTGAGGATAGATGATTTTTACTTGACATAGTTATTAAGTTATAATTTATGTCTAACATTTCCGTGTCAAATAGAAAAACGATTAGATTTTTCCTTTATTCAGAGAACTTAACTTTTAACTTTGTTTTGATATACTTTTTTTTTAACTTATGCACTCATTTATATACTAATAAACTAGATTTTCTTAAATTATATGCATCTATGTTAATTTATAAGATACAGAAGTAAAATTGAAATATATTATTCATGAATTTGTAGTAATGTAAAGTAATGGATAATTTTTTCTAGTTCAGATTGGAAGCCTGAGTATATATATCAGATTCTTCTCACTGTAACATATCCACACAGTATGGACATGTTACATATATCAGATTCTCCTTGCTCTAACATACTCACTCAGTAAGGACATGTTACATATGTCAGATTCTACTTACTATAACATACCTACACAGTTTGGATATGCTGCACTCATTAAGGAGAGTAAAAAAGCAGATATACAGACTTTTAGAGAAAGTTTAGCCTGGTATTTATAATAACTGATATATCTTATGATTCATAAATATCAGTGGTCACAAGATATTACTGTGTTCTTGAGGAAATAGAATATCATGAAAGATCAACTAATAGAAAATATTCCCTACCAAAAATATACCTTAGGATACAAAGAAAGAATTAAAAATTAAAATTACTATATCTGAGAGAGCCTAAAGTTTATATATAGAATATAAAAGTATATATAGAATCAGATGAACTTGAAATGATACGCTAAATCAGGAGAATAATCTGAAAGTTAAATGTATAGTTACCAAAATAAATTAAATTTCTGAATAAGATGAAGTAAGAGTCTGAAAGAAAACCGCAGGCATTAGTAATTTTTTAGGGCTGCTATAGAAATTACCACAGACCTGGCGGTGGCTGAAACTACCCAGAATTTGCTGTGTTATAAACTTCTAGGGTGTTCAAGTAGCGGGAGTTCAAGTTGTCAGCAGTGTTTGGTCCTTCCGGCAGCCCTGACGGAGCACCCCTCATGCCTCTCCACGTTTTTATGGCCACGGGAAGGCTCGGACACCCTTGCCTGGGAGATGCCCCACTGTGACACCTCTGCCTCTTCAGGGGCATCCCCTGAGCTGGGATGTCTGCTTTTCTCCACAGAGAAGGACTTGCTGTTCAGTTACTGTCTCCTGTAACCCATGGTGATCTCATTTAAAGAACCCTTACCTCAATCACACCAAAAAATATCCTAATTACAAAATAATGTCACATTTTTAGGTTCCGTATAGGCATCTTTAAGGAACTCAACTTACCACAGAAACACAGCAAAAGAATAGAAAGCATGAGATCAAAAATGGCTAATGACCCAAAATATAAACTCAGTGACTCAACACTTTTAGGATCCTTAGCCACTGATGTAGAAGAGGTTCAGATTTATCAAAATGGAAGCTATCCAGGCATGATCATCAACCAGTCAAATGAACATTAATCCAGGGTTTCAAGGCAGAGAATAGGTACAAGGAAGCAGTGGAAAGAATCAAAGAAATCATAAAGGAAAAGTTTTGTAAGCTGAAGCAGGAATAATTTTTTAAGGAATCCAGTTGGTATAGACCATGATAAATGAACACACCATAATTAATACAGGAAAAATTAATTTTTATATTTCCTGGGGAAATTTCTCTACTCAAAGAAAAACTTTCCGAGAAAATGGCTTATTTATAAAGAAATGTCATGAATCGGATTTCTCTTTCTAATATTATACTGTAGCAATACTTTAACATTCAGAAAAATATAGTTATGATTAGATAACATAAAGCATGCCTGCTGCTTATGCTTCCTAGGGAATGAAACTGAGAAAGCTGTTGGAGTGAAAACCGTTTATGTCTTTTGGTACTTTAAAGGATTATAATTTAAAAATTGAACTTGAATTATGAAAAGCAGCATATGCCAGTGCCTCTTAAGCTTTAATGTGTTCATGAATCAACAAGGGATCTTGTAAAAATTGGATTCCGATTTAGCAGGCCTTGTGTGATGTCTAGTGTGCCCTTCTATCAAGCTCCTGTGCTGGGCTACACTAAAGGTCCAAAGAATTTACCTTGAGTTGGAAACATGAAGGCAAGCTCAGTGACAGAGGCAAAATTTCCCTTGCTCGTGTGAAAGCTTGGTGTGTGAAAGATTCACCAATGGGTTTGTTAAAATGTAATTGCCTTGGTTCCACTAGAAGGCATTTCAGTTTAGAGTTCTAACAGCTACCATTTCAGTAACATCTACTCTAACTTTTAGTGCATTGGGAAGTCTGGGTGATAAGATTGACCAGATGGAAAACTGTGTTTCAGTTTCACCATGTTGTGTAACACAGGTTTCTTAAGTGCATTCTTTGTCACTGCAATCGTGCGTCTTTGCTCAGCATCTTTGCTATCTGCCACCATCCTCCCCCTCAGGCACTGATCACTACCCCTATATAGAGTATTTCTGTGAGTTCAATATTTTTGGATTCTTTGTGTAAGTAAGATTATGTGCCATTTGCCTTTTGTGTCTGGATTATTAAATTTAATGTAATGTTCTCTAGTCTCAAACGATAGAATTTACTTCTTAAGTGAAATAGTGTTCCATTGTGGTGAAACTTCTCATTTTCTCTACCTGTCTATCAATGAACACTTGTTTGATTATCTTGGCTATGTGAATAATGCTGCAATGATTTCATTTCCTTTGGCCATATAGCCACTAGAATGATGACTGGATCTTATGAGTATATTAATTTTAATTACTTAGTAACCTTGAAAATGCTTTTAATAATGGCAAGGAAATTAGTCCCAAACTCTTCAGATTCTTGGGACAAGGGCACATTCTTTGCCAAAATATCTTAAGAATGGTCTCTGAGTTATTAATATTGTTCCCCTCTGAAACTTCTTGATCTGGGTCTCCACAGTCCATATTATTCTCAGCATTATTTATCTTTATGAGAATGGTCTGTTTATCTCTGGTTATAGCACTCAATCACTTTCCTAGTGCAAAGTACCAAAGTCTTCCACATTTTTCCAAAAAAAAAAAAAATAGCACAGTCAGGCCTGTCACAGCAGTACCCCACTTTTGGAGCCAACGTCTATCTTAGTTACTTTCCTATTGCTGTGACAAAACACACAATGACCAGGGCAACTTAGTTTGGGCCGCACGGTTTCAGAGGGTAAGAGTCTATGACTGTCATGGTAGCGAGCCTGGAACTGGCTCAGGGACTGAGAGCTCATATCAGTGATACACCTCCTTCAACAAGGCCACACCTCCCAATCCTTCCCAAACAGTTCTACCAACTAGTGACCAAGTATTCATACATCTGAGCTAGCAAATGCCACCAAAACTGGCTGTTTTTATAATCTTAGCTATTTTTAAGAAAAATTTCCCACTTAATATACTGAAAAACAACCTTACTGAAACATGACTAAGCTGAGGAAAAGTGGAGGCCTTGGGTTTATTTTGAAAAGTGACAACTAGGACTAGTATTATTCGTCATTGTGGTAATTTCATGACTCAATCCAGGGAGGTTCACAGTAGACTCAATAAGCAAGTAGGAGGTTCTTCTCATGGCTGAATGCTTTCTATCATAGCTTTCTGTAGCAATCCTCACCTGCCAAGCTCTGCATCCTGAGGCTCCATGCAAACATACCTGCTCTTACTGTTCATCCCAGAATGTTATTCTATGTGTGTTGTTATACAGTCCTCTCATATCAATGAGATTTTATGTCTATTTGTTTCTTCTTCTTCTTTTTCCCCATCCATGTTGAACCCCTTTAGGCTGAACAGAGCATATTCATTCTTGCATTCCCATTGCATGGCACTATGCCTAAGAGGATGATGTTAAAGATGTAGACATCAGGCATATCTATGTTCAAATTTCATTTCTTTAGCTCCCTACCTGCGTATATTCTTGGGGGGAATTTCTAGAGATACCCAGGATTCAGTTACCCTTTCTGTAATTTTAGATTTTAAAGCATTGTTGGAACAAAATTAATTTTAATATACCTATTCTTGGATCAGTATAAATAATGAAATGCTAACAGCTGGCATAACTAATATCATTATTTTAACACAGACTGGGGAAAAAATGCTTCTTAAGACCAAGCAAAAATAAAATGTTGTTTTTATGTAAAATAGAATCAAAGGTCCTTTATTTTCCAACACAGGGAATATGTGACTTGACTTGCTTGTATCTAGCTGTAGTTCTTTTAGTTATTCACCATAAACCTAGGATCTCATTTCAAAATATAGTCAGGTTTCCAAGCTATTTCTCTACACAGCCACTGAAGGTTTGGCAGAGGGCATAGTGCTTACTCTTAATTACGATGAAAATATCTAGGAATGAACTGGCATGCTGAGCTCAGTCATCTCATATTTGGCTCAATGTTCAGATTTCAAAGTAGGAGACCACACATAAGGAAAATAATTAGACATTCTTTATACTACAGTGTCACAGCTAGCTTTATCCTCCTCTGAAGAATTTGCACTTAAGAAACTATGTCTAGCTGAACATCTACAATCGGATTGTAGTGGAAGAAAGACATTAATCCTCTTTTGGGAATCAATGCATACTCTACTATTCTAAAGAAAAAAAAAAACCCTTCTCACTAAAGAGGTACCCTGATACTATTGAATTTTGAGTCGGGGAATCATTACCTGCTTTCAGCCTAGTCACTTATGAGCCCCTTCCTCTTCACAGGTTCTCAGCTGCCCAGTGCTGTAGCTGTGACCACAGCTCTTTAGAGTATCGGGAAGCCAGACTGGCACTCAGTGTGCTGTCTGCTCCTGAATCCCTTTATGCCCCCTTCTTTTCGTCTCAGTTTCAGGTGCATCATTTGATTGTACCTTTACCTCTGGAGTAGCATAGGCCACTAGCATCCGCTCTGTGACCAGGCTCCTGGAGAGCTCTGTTGTTTATACCTCCCTGCACCGCCGAGCATGCTTCTTTTTCTTTTCGCCATAGTGTTGCTCTAACTCCCCATCTACCTTGTTGCCTTCTTCCTTACCTCGTTTTAAAAATAGATGTGAAGTGTTAGTTACTTCATTCTTTTGCAAGAAGAAATGTTTTCTCTTTTTTTTAATTACTTTTTTTCTTTAAAATTTAAATGTAATTACATAATTTCCGCCTTTTCTTTTCTCTCTCAGTCCCTTTCAAATTCATGGCCTCTTATTATTTATTTATTTATTATTATTATTATCATTATATGTGTTTGTGTGTGTGTAACTGCTGAGTATGTGTAGTGTTGCTTATGTGTATGCCTATGCATACATGATTTCAAGACTGACTGCCCTGGAGGAAACTAGTTCTCCCTTTTTTAGCAGTCCTTAGTTTCCTGTAGTTCTTTATCTAGGAATGGGGTCCCATGACATTCTCCCCATTCACATTATCATGTCTGTTGTGTTGCCCTTGTTCAGTTCTTGTTCAGGCAGCCATATTGTTGTATTATGGGTGTAGCTTCTGTGTTATTTCTGGGAGACACAATCTCACAGCAGATTTCCTGGTGCTTGTCTCTTACAGTCTTTCTGATCTCTTTTCCACAATGTTCCCTGAGCCTTAGATTTAGGGATTGTGTTGTAGATTATTGAATAGGGATGGGCATTCTATGATCAATTATTCTCTGCATTTCCAGCAGTTGTGGTTTTCTGAAGCTCTTTGATGTTGGGTGACAGCTACACACACACACACACACACACACACACACACACACGTATAAGGAAAAGTATTCAGGAAGCAGTTGGGAATTATGCTGGTTTAGTGGAGTGGAGGTAATCAGGAGAAAGCTTATTCTCACAACCCCTCTGGGCCACTGAATGTGGTGGCAAGTATTGTGTGATAAAGCATCTCCCATGGTCAGGTGGACTCTGATGCAAAACTTGAGGCTGCTGTGTGTGAGTCTTTCCCAGAATTGCCCTAAGGACCCAGTTCCTGCTGCCAATTCTTCACACTGCCTGGTATGACTCTAGGCTAGGCTGTGAGGAGGTTCTCCTGTGCTGGGCTGCCTGCTGTCACCCATCTCAGAATCAAGGCCTCTAAGGCTTCTTCTGGTGCCAAGTCAACCAACCCACCTTTGTCTTTCCATCTTTCTCAGACAATGCTCCAGAAGGTTCTTGTTGCCATGTTCTCTGCCCCTAGCTCAAAGCCTTCCAGACTTGTCTTTCTTCTCTGTTCTATCATTGTGGCCTCCTTTGGTCAGTGCCCCCCTTGCAGACAGGCCTGTGTGGTTGTGCCTGCTGTTCTATGTGTTTTAAGAGCACCTCTCCATGTGCCCTTGTCCTCAGCCCAGGTTAGAGGAAGCTCTGTTGGTTACATTTTCCTCTGGTGGGGCTCCAGTTAAGGCACCGTGTGGACATAATGTCGTACTTTCTTTCATGTGGCCGTCAGAGAGTTGTGATTATCCCAGTAATTTTAGTTGAAAACAAATACGTGCATCCTATAGACATATTTTGAAAACAAATTTCTAAAATGGAAGTTTTTAATTGAGGAAATCCAGAGAGATTCAGTATTGCAAAATGGTATCTGATGTGGTTTGTCTCAGATTATTCCAGCTAGGGCCCAGAAGATCATGAGCTAAGCCCTGCCTGCTCATGCCTTCACACGGCTTTGGGTTCCTGTTCGCTAGGTGTACAGGAGCCTAGGGCAGGCTGCCGAGTGCAGGGCTGCTTGCCTTTAATACTACAAGTCCTTGCGGAGACTGCTTTCTTTTTCTCTTCTTTTTAAAAATTTTCTTTCTTCCTTTCCTTCTTTCTTTTTACTTCTTTCTTTTTCCTTTCTATCTTTCTTTTTTTGTCTTTCAAGACAGTGTTTCTTTATATAGCCTTGGTTATCCTGAGATTCACTCTGTAGACCTAGCTGGCCTCAGAGTTTCAGAGGGCTGCTTGCTCCTGCCTCCCCAGTGCTTGGATTAAAGGCATGCACCACCACCAGTCTTTGATCCCTACTTTTCAGTTACTTCACATGGGCTTAATGATGATGGCCACCACAGGTTTTGTTTGTTTAATAATAATATAAGTTAAAATTCATCTTATTATTTTGAAAGTAAAAAAAAAAAATGTCATGAAGTCCATCCATCTACCATTACTTTGATACAGCTGGCTTCAAATGAACCAGGCCATTTTTTTCTTATTGCTATAAACACCAATCATTGTTTTCTAAATTTTTTATTTAACTTTATTTTATGTTCATGGGTATTTTATCTGCATTTGTCGGTATGAGGGTGTCAGATCCCCTGGAACTCAAGTTACAGACAATTGTGAGTTGCATGTAGGTGCTGGGAATCGAACTCAGATCCTCTGGAAGAGCAGCCAGTGCTCTTAATGAGTGAGCCGTCTCCCCAGCCCTCATGCTGTTGCTTTTAATCTGTTCCTTATGTGTGGTCTAAACCAATGGGTCATAACGAATCCTAGAGCAGAGCACTCCACACACAGGTGTTGTCTAAGGAAAGCTCCGTGAGCTTGATGATAAAGGGGTTGGGTAGCCATCGGAATACATTCTTTTTTCTTAGTCACATTGGCTTTACTGTATGTTTGATTTGTCATGCTTTCCTATGGGACTGTAGTCTATGCCCCTGAGATCAGGCTTCGGTGAGGTGAACACCTTTGAAAATGATGAAGTATTATGCAAATACATTGCAGTAAGCCACAATGGGCTCACAGAATTATGCATTCCTTCAGATAAAAGGAAAGCTGCTGTAGTTAGAGATTGATGTAGTAGGAAAAACAGAAGCTTTGAAGTGTGGGAGCTAGTCACCTCTGGTTTGTTGAGCACTATGGTTACTTTACTTTACACTTTCTTTACCCTTCACTGGTACACCATAGTAATTTCCAAAACCATGTCCAGTTTAAAGGAGAATATTTTTCTTAATCATGCTTCATTAGAACTGTGTATGGTTTGGAGAAGCCAGGCAAAATGTGGTGAGTTGTGCCTCCAGCTAACACTTTGTTTTGCCCTTTTTCATCTGCCCCACTCAGAGTCTAGCTTTATTGCCAGGACTCACTGGTGGATCACAGATCTCACTGTAAGATAGCAGATCTCACTGGTGGATCGAATATCTCACTGTAAGATAGATCTCACTGGTGGATCGCAGATCTCACTGGTGGATAGCAGACACTCCCTTGAGGTGTTCCTGGTGGTGGGGAAGCCAGGGCGAACACAGAGGAACTTCATAAATGTTTCCTGTAATATTGGCAGTTACTGTGCTATTAGATCCTCTGATATCCTTTAGTTAAAACCCCCAAGAGAGGTCTGAAGATGCAAAAATTCGAGTTAAAATAAAAATCTATCTTATTTGATGTGGTTTTATTTTTAATTAATTAATTATAGTGGGGGGTTTTTTTGTTTTTTTTTTTTTTGAGACAGAGTTTCTCTTTGTAGCCTTGGCTATCCTGGACTCACTTTGTAGAGCAGGCTGGCCTCAAACTCACAGTAATCCGCCTGCCTCTGTCTTCCAAGTGCTGAGATTAAAGATGTGTGCCAGCACATTTGCTTTTATAAAATGTATTAAGTGTGGACTGGAGAGATGGCTCAGTGGTTAAGAGCATGTCTACTTTTCCAAAGGACCCAGGTTCAATTCTCAGCACCCACATGGTAGCTCATAACTGTCTGTAACCCTAATTTTAAGGGATCTGACGCTTTCCCACTAAGGCATATGAAATAAAATTAAGTAAATTATTTTTTAAAGTGTTTTTGAACTTCTGATAATTTGAATTAACATCAAAGCTTACTCCTTCCTGTGAGTTTGAGGCCAGCTTGGTCTAGAAACAGAGTCCAGGACAGCCAAGAAACCCTGTCTCAAAAAAAAAAAAAAAAGCTTATTTTTTTCATCCTTAACATGTATGTGCTAAAAATGAATGAATTACTACTAGATAACATTACACAAGAAATAAATGAAAACAAATTTATTTTTTTTAAAAGAGGCAAATTTAATTGTGTGTTAAGCATATAATTTGACTTAGCTTCCTGGCATCCAGGGGAAAAAAATGGAAGCAGGCTAAATCATGTATTCTCGTATCAGAAAAGAAAAAGAAATTTTGAATTCTTTGCCATATTATGGAAATGCTTACTACTTACTCACTTCTAATGTATGCCATTTCACTAAATTTATATCTTATCACTTTGCCTACGTTAAGGAGATAAGCATTTGCCTCCCCTGGGTAGTCTTTCTTCATACCAAATCTTGGGTAGCAGCAGTGGATGGATTAATTTTTCCACAGAGAAAAATACCAAAAACTGTGGTTACGTCTAAGCCTTAAAATAAAATATGAATGTGCATTTGGGATTCTGACTTGTTGCACGATGAGTAGTTCTCGGTGGGTTTGAAAATGAGACTGAAAAAAATGATTTAGCTTTGATCTTCAGATATTTGTAGGGAAAGAACAGTATCTTTGATATTGATTCTCAAGGTTCAAGCATCTTTATGTCTTAGCGCAGGAAAGTGTTTTTTTGTTTGTTTGTTTGTTTGGTTGGTTGGTTTTTTTTATGTAAAATGTGAGGAAGACAGATGGACTACCCAGCAATGATTACTCAAAGCTAAGTGAAGTCATTTTTTCAAGCTCTTCAGAAGGACAGAGCATAGGTTTCTGAGCCAGCCAATGCTGGCTGAAATGATTTTTACCTGTCTGAAATGATTGGAAATCTGAAACACAAGACTGTAACTCACTGTGCGAGTCACAGACCTCATGTGAGAGATCCATGTCTTCACGCAGGAGAGCCACAGGGTAAATGTAAAAATACAACAGCACGGCTTGCTTCCTTGGGGGCAGCATCATTTTCGGACCCATCTGTGTGAATGTCGGTGCAGACACACTGGTGCTCCTATCGGCATTACTGAAACTACTATTTTGAACCCGATGGGTGTTTTGAAACTCTCAGTTTCAATCTAAATGCAGATATTTTCACTGGTAGCTATATACAGTTATTGGAGAATTCTTTGCCTGTTTTATTATATAGGTAAGTTTCATTTATAGATTAACAGAATAAAATATTTAAGCGATAATTTATATTTATTTATGGATTTTTGATATCAAATAACTTGTTAAAAGGTTATAAAAATTCATGTGCTGGCCCAGAGCCATTTAGTTGTATTAGGAATGTGTGTGTGTGTGTGTGTGTGTGTGTGTGTGTGTGTACACATGTATATGTGTGCTTGTGTGTTTGTAGCTTCCTGCCACTATCACAGTGCATAGAACTGAATATACAGATAAATTTTTAACCCCACTAGAATATCAAAGGCTTTACCTCCATAGAACTACCTTATCCATTATTGTTATATTGTGTTGTTGAAACAAAAGTTAACTTTACCAAGTATTTACATAATAAATGTATCCTTTCTGTCAAGTCTTTTCTCAAATTGACATCAAACAACATTTGTGTGTTGTGTGCAGTATTAATTGTGTTCATTAATTTATTTGATCATCCCAAAAGCCTTGTCAGAAGATAGGGAAGCAAATATTTTTAGCCTGTTTGTTTTCAGTAAGGAAACTGGAAAATGAGCTAGTAACAGGCATGGACTTCCAGCTTCTACAACTCTGCGCCTTCCTGAGGTGCAGAATGGAAATAACCCTTAGTGGATTGGTTGTGGTACTTGTGTGGGAGGAAGCTCAAATATCAATAGCTTTGCAATAGAAAGAGCTTAGAAGAAACAAGGTATATGATGAGTTGTTGCTTTTTGATGCATTGCTTTTTTTTTACTTTATTTTTTTATTATTGTTTATTATTATTAGTTACACTTTATTAACTCTGTATCCCAGCTGTATCCCGCTCCCTTATTCCCTCCCAATCCCACCCTCCCTCCCTCAGCTTCTCTCTGCCCCTTTCCAAGTCCACGGATTGGGGAGGATCTCCTCCCCTTTCGTCTGGCCCTGTTTTATCAGGTAGCTTCAGGACTGGCTGCAAAGTCCTCCTCTGTGGCCTAGCAGGACTGTTCCTCCCTTGGGGGGTGGGGAGGTCAAAGAGCCTGCCATTGAGTTCCTGTCGGAGATAGTCCCTGTTCCCCTCACTATGGGAAACCAGTTGGTTACTGAGCTACCACGAGCTTCATCCGAGCAAAGGTTCTAGTTTATATCCATACATGGTCCTTGGTTGGAGAAAGTTTCAGATGCATTGCTTTTGATAGTAAAGAATTGGTCCTTTAGATTACTAACTGAAAATTAAATTACAAACTGAAAGGAATAGAACATTAAACACTTTATCTCTTAGGTTTTTCATCTCAAAGATTCCTTCCCTCCCCCCTCCCTCTCTTCCACATGAAAACAACAGTAGAATTTCTTAGAGTTGGCATCCCGCATCCTAGCTAAATGTTCCCAGTGCATGGGCATCACAGCATCGTTTCAGAAAGTGTAAGCAGAAGAGCTGTATGAATCCTTGCCACATTTCCTTTTCAGGGCGGGGTTTGTGGAGCGTTTGTGTTAGACACTGTGGGTAGGGAGAGTAGAAGGGTATGGGGAAGAGTGGGGAGGGGCAGCTGCTGTTGGAGAGGCAGGAACAGGAGGGATACTGCAAACCTGAGGCCAGCCCGGGCTAGAGTAGTGATACCCTCTTTTGAAATAGCAACAACAGCAAAACAAAGTCAACAAACCCACCAGAGGCTTGCTGCAGTTGAAGACCATAGTTCTGGTTTTGTTTCTTTGGCTGTGATAAAATACTTTGACCAAAAGCAGCTTGAGGGAGAGAGTATTTATTTTAACTCACACACCCCAGGTCTAGCCCTTCATTGTTGGGAAGTCAAGGCAGGAACTGAGGCAGCTAGTCTAAGAGGTTGATTATGTAGTGGATTTAAAACCAGCTCCTCACTGAAACCTCTGAATAGAACACTGTGCCTATTTCTCTTGATGTACATTTGGGGTATTCCCAGACTAGGATTGTTATGAACAATGCTATATGACTACCAAAAAGCAAACAAACACATAAAAACAACCCCCCCCCAAAAAAAAAACCCAACATGCTTATTTTTATAAGACTATTTATTTATTTGTGTATACTTACAAGGGTGCCATTGTGTGGGCCGGTGTGTGTGTGAGCACATGGCTCATTAAGGTCAACTGGGGCAGGGGCTGTCCTTTCTTATTCCATCATTTTCCCCTTTCTTTTCCCTCTAAACTCTCCCACATACTCCTTGCTCTCTTTCAGATTCATGTCCATTTTTCATTAATTGTTTTTATATATCCATATGTATACATTTCCTAAAGACATACATCCAACCTGCTCAGTCTGTCTAATACTAACTTGTATGTAGAGGAATTTTAATTCAGATCATGGCTGCTCTGGCAAGAGATCACATCCAAAGACCTTCTAAGTCTGTATAAATCAGATGGAATACAAACACACCTTTAATCCAGGAGACAAGGGCAAGCAGATCTGAGTTCAAGGCCAGCCTGGTATAGAGCAAATATCAGAATAAGAAAAACTTAGGTCTAGGCATGGTAGTACATGCCTCTATTCCCAAACAATGAAGGTAAAGATAGTTTGTACAAAGAAGCACCCATGTTTGAAAGTGATGTCTAATTGAATGACAGAAACAGTGACAAATCAGAGAAGATTTGACAGATTAGAGAAGCTACTTAAGGAGTAATACAGAGGAGGGGCGGGGGGAGGCAGTTTTACTGGGAGCATTTTATAGAGACAGGTTGAAGAGAAAACAAACTAGACACAGTTAAGGACAGTACAAGCCAGAGAATGAAAAGGAGCCAGGAGATTAGAAAAGAAAGCAATTCAGAGGCCAAAAAAAGAAAAGCCAGATAAAGAGCTGGGAGAGGAGTTTGAGCCAGAACAGTTGAGTTGATCCAACCAGCCCAGAGCTCAGTAAGAAAAATAAAGGGTGAGTTTTTTAAGCAGTAAGTCTTTGAGGCTGAGAACATTTTAGGCCTAGGTTTGGTTGTATGGAGGCTAGAAGCTTCCAGGACTAGCCATAGGTTAGTAGATGGAGGTAATAAACCTCCAAGATGATAGTTACAACAGGCAAATAAAAGTTCCTTTTCCACTTGTTTGTATGTTTTCAGGGCTGGCTATGGAGCTAACCAGTTGGTAAGCTCATCCCTGGGGAAGACTATTTCTCCCACTTTTAGAGTTCCTTAGTTGCCTGTAGTTCTTTGTGTAGGGTTGAAAATTCATTGGTCTCCCTGCTCCTCGGTCTCTTACAATCTTTCTACTTCCTCTTCTGCGGTGTTCCCTGAGCCTTAGGTTCAGGAGATGGTTTATAAATGTATCAGTGGGGGCTGGGCTCTGCAACTTTTCATTTTGATTGATTGTGGCTTTCTATAATAGTCTCTGTTACAAAGAGAAGTTTGATGAGGAGAGAAGATTACACTTCTCTGTGGGTTTAAGGACCAAAATTTTTTTTTTTTTTTTTAGATTGTAGTTAGGGATTATACTGGTTAGTAAAGTGGTGATCATGGGTTCTAGTCCCCAGGGAGGAGACCTTCAGGTAGTTCCAGCTCAGGGGCCTCTAGGCCTTGTGTCTGAAGTGCCTGGTATTTTCAACAATGGGGAGGTGTCTTCCACCTCTGTGGGTAGCCAACAGCAGTAGCAATGTCCTGTAATGGTTTGCGAGTCTCTTGGACATCCCTGACCAAAAACTCCAAAACAGGCTTCTTCTCATGCCTGATGTTGGGGTTTTTGTTAGATGGTCTTTGGCTCTTGGATGAAACATTGTCATCCCAGATAGAAAATTTATCTAAACTATATATGGATATTTCTATATCTATTTACATGGAATACAAGAAAAATAAAATGATAAACTTTGCAGGTAAATGGATGGAATTAGAAAGATCTCATCAAGTAACGTAACCTAGATGCACCTGATACTACAATCTCCAAATTATCAGATGTGAGTATATATCTTGGAGTGAGTGCAGAAACCAGGAAAATAAAAGGGGAGAGAGCACTGACGAGGTGTCAGGTAGGGCGGGAGAGCAATAGAGAGGAGAATAGCAGGTGTAAGAGATCAGATGGAGGAAATAGAAAACACAGAAAGATCGATTAGAAAGGAGGAGGGGAGATGACTAGTCAGCAGGGGATGGTAAAATAATGATAAAGATGTCTGAAAAAGTTAGAAGGAATCATACTATTAACTCTCTACTTAAAAATACCTATAATATTCTATAGGTTTTCAAGAAAAGATAAGGCAAAAATGGTCAGTTACTTTTCAAATATAAAAATGTCCCTAGCTGTCTGACAGCTTGGTTAATCTTATTAGGCAAAGAAATTACTTCTTTTAACATTTGAAGGCTTCTTCTTTTTAATATTGTGAGACCAAAAAACTGGAACAAATATCTCACAAGTTGATGTCTTACAAAACAGGAACAAACACCTTGCAAGTTAAGGGAAAACCAAAAAAGAAAATGTACCTTGCAGGTTAAGAGTTCCATTTACAGCTGAGACAGTTTGAAAAGAAGTTCCTGTATGTTTGGTGCTCAGTCCTGGCTAAGGGATAAGTCCCTGTTTGTCTGTCTTAAATCCCTGCTAATGAAGGCTCCTATTTGCAACCAAGAGTAAACTGCTTGTACTGCCTGTTCACTGATGCATATCCTTGCCTTTGTTCCTCTGCTTTTCATTGTATCCTTTTAACAATGAATGACTGCCAGTCCTCCTCTAACAGGGACTTCAGGAGGTCAGTGGGGCTGCTCTCTCAAACCCTGACTCCGTGGGCAACAGCCAGCTGACCAGTCCCCGGTGCACCCAAGACAGCTTGCGTTAATGTGGACAATCTTGGAGTTGTTTTTTGGTGGTGCTGTCTGTTTGTTTTCTTGTTCCCCCACCTTCTCCCCAAGAATCTTGGGATCAACAATATCTCTTGTCTCTGGCAGGAGGAAACCCCCAGCGGAGGGGATCAGCAGCTCTAATGCTTAGGACACCCATCACCAAAACACTTCCTGGACTCACGCAGACTCTAGTGCAGGCAGGAGCGCTGTGCTCTGCCGCCATTGTTGAGTTCCCCTGGGGCACTGAGACACACAGCTGCACCCTCGGACCTGCAGGAGCCGAAGAGCCATTACAGCAGCCCTCAGATACTGTGCCAGGGATCAGCCAGTTGTCCCTGGCTGGACTGTCAAAACTGTGGGAATCCCTGGTCCTTCAGGGGGGCTGCACCCACAGCATCTGGACCAGAGCGGTGCCTGCAGCCGCCATCCCAGACAGAAACACACAGCTTCTGGTCCAGAGTGAGGCACCCAGCCTCCAGACCAGAACAGTGCCCCCAGGCGCCAACTCAACCTAGGTGCACATTCTCCAGGTCCAGAGCAGAGCAATCAGCCTCTGGCCCAGAGACTTGCTGAGTGCACCTCCCACTTTCCCGGACAGAACTGTGCGCCCCAGGATAACAGACTGAGTTTCCCTGTTGGGAGAAAACCCCACAGCTAGGGAACCAGCAGTTTCTTCAAGAGGACTGTACATGGACATTTAGTGAGCAGCAGCACACTAAATTTATAACAAGAAACCCAGCAGTGGGGCAGCTGTCTTGAGAAATTCTATGGGTAAGAGGAGATCCCCCCCTGCCTAACATAGACCACAGCTACTACTCAGGGCTATAAACCTGAGGTGAGCAGTGGCAACTCCTGAGAAACACTGGCCATACAGTGACCATAATCAAAAAGCAGAGAAGGACTCCTTCAGGAAAAATCATCTTCCGGCCAAGGGGATACTCCCTACCTCAGGACTCCAGGAAGCACAGAAACTAACAGCCAACACCTAAATCAGCCCAATGGGTAGAGGTCAGCGTAAAGGCTCAACCAACAAAAGACAGAGCAATATGGCATCTCCAGAACTCAGCCATCCAGGGGCGAACAGCCCTGAACAATGCAGCATAATAGAAAATCAAGAAGATGACCTTACATCTATGTTGATGAAGAGAATAATAGAAAAAACAAATAAAATACGTAAAGAATTAGAGGAAGATAAAACCAAACAGATCATGGCTATCCGTAAAGAAATGGAGGAAGATAAAGACAAGCAGATTAGGGCCATCCGTGAAGAAATACGGGAAGATGCAGCCAAACAGCTTGTGGCCTTCAGAGAAGAAATAATTAAATCACTGAAAGAAATAAAAGAGACAGAGTTGAAGGAACTAAAAGAAAAACAGGAAAATACAAGTAGACAGGTGAAGGAAGTAAACAAAACAACTCAAGACCTGAAGATAGAACTAGAAAAATTAAAGAAAACACAAATGGAGGAAATAATGGAGAGGAAGAATTTATGGAAGAAAACAGGAACTACAGAGGTAAGCATAACCAACAGAATACAAGAAATGGAAGAAAGAATCTCAGATGTAGAAGATACAATGGAAGAAATCGATGTATCTGTCAAAGAAAATGTTAAATCCAAAAAATTCCTGACACAGACCGTCCAAGAAATCCAAGACAATATGAAAAGACAAAACCTAAGAATAATAGGAATAGAGGAAAAAGAAGACTCCCTTTTCCAATGCCCAGAAAATATTTTCAACAAAATCATTGAAGAAAATTTCCCCAAGTTAAAGGAGAAGCCAATAAGGATACATGAGGCCTACAGAACACCCAACAAATTTGACCAAAAAAGAAAATCCTCCCACCACATAATAATCAAAACAGTAAGTATACAGAACAAAGAAAAAATACTAAAAGCTGCAAGGGAAAAAGGCCAAGTAACATATAATGGCAAACCCATTAGAATCACACCTGACTTTTCAACAGAGACTATGAAAGCCAGAAGGGCCTGGACAGATATCATGCAGACCCTAAGAGAACACAGATGTCAACCCAGGCTACTATACCCTGCAAAACTCTCAATCCTCATAGACGGAGAAAACAAGATATTCAATGACAAAAACAAATTTCAACAATACCTACACACAAATCCAGCATTACAGAAGATACTGGAAGGGAAAATACAACCCAAGAAAATTAGCTTCTGTCAAGAAAACACAGGAAGTAATTAACCTTACTACAGCAAAACAAAAAGCAACCAAGCACACAACCTTATAAACACAGCCAACATCAAAATCAAAGGATCTAACAGCCACTGGTCATTAATCTCTCTCAACATCAATGGACTCAACTCTCCAGTAAAAAGACACAGATTAACAGAATGGATACGTAAACAAAACCCAGCAATCTGTTGCATACAAGAAACACACCTAAGACACAAAGATAGACATTACCTGAGGGTAAAAGGTTGGAAGAAGACTTTCCAAGCAAATGGACCCAAGAAACAAGCAGGAGTAGCCATTCTAATATCCGATAAAATAGACTTTCAACCAAAAATAATAAAAAGAGATGAGGAAGGACACTTCATACTCATCAAGGGAAAATTCCACCAGGAAGACATCACAATCCTGAACATCTATGCCCCAAATACAAGAGCACCCACATTTGTAAAAGAAACATTGATAAAATTTAAACCACATATAGATCCCCACACATTAATAGTGGGAGACTTCAACACCCCACTCTCAACAAAGGACAGGTCAACAAAACAGAAATGAAACAAAGAAACAATGTCTCTAACAGAGGTCATGAATCAAATGGACCTCACAGACATTTACAGAATTTTACACCCAAACACAAAAGAATTTACCTTCTTCTCAGCACCTCATAGAACCTTCTCCAAAATAGAACATATAGTTGGTCACAAAGCAAGCCTCAACAGATACAAGAAGACTGAGATAATCCCTTGTATCCTGTCTGATCACCATGGAATAAAGCTGGACTTCAACAACAACAGAAATAGCAAAAAGCCTACACACACATGGAAACTGAACAACTTGTTACTAAATGACAGCTGGGTCAGGGAAGAAATAAAGAAAGAAATTAAAGTCTTCCTAAAACTCAATGAAAATGAAGACACAACATACCCAAACTTGTGGGACACAATGAAAACAGTGCTAAGAGGAAAGTTCATAGCACTAAGTGCCTTCAAGAAGAAATTCGAGAGAGCTCATTCAAGCAACTTAATGGCCCACTTAAAAACCCTAGAAAAAGAAGAAGCAGACACACCAAAAAGGAGTAGATGGCTGGAAATAATCAATCTCAGGGCTGAAATCAATCAATTAGAAACAAATAAAACAATTCAAAGAATCAATGAAACCAAGAGCTGGTTCTTTGAGAAAATCAACAAGATCGACAAACCCTTAGCCAATCTAACTAAAAGGCAGAGAGACACCACCCAAATCAACAAAATCAGAAATGAAAAGGGGGACATAACTACAGACACTGAGGAAATCCAAACAATCATTAGGACTTACTTCAAAAGTCTATACTCAACAAAATTTGAAAATCTAAATGAAATGGACAATTTTCTTGATCGATTTGACTCACCAAAGCTGAATCAGGACCAGGCAAATCAATTAAATAGTCCTATATCCCCCAAAGAAATAGAAGCAGTCATCAAAAGTCTCCCATCCAAAAAAAGCCCAGGACCAGATGGCTTCAGCGCAGAATTCTACCAGACCTTCAAAGAAGAGCTAACTCCAATTCTCTTCAAACTATTCCACAAAATAGAAACAGAAGGAACATTACCAAACTCATTCTATGAAGCCACAATCACCTTGGTACCTAAACCTCACAAAGACTCAACAAAGAAAAAGAATTTCAGGCCAATCTCCCTTATGAACATTGATGCAAAAATACTTAACAAAATACTTGCAAACCGGATCCAAGAACACATCAAAGATATTATCCACTATGACCAAGTAGGCTTCATCCCAGGTATGCAGGGGTGGTTCAATATATGGAAATCCATCAATGTGATCCACCATATTAACAAACTGAAAGAAAAAAAAAACACATGATAATCTCCCTAGATGCTGAAAAAGCATTTGACAAAATCCAACATCCATTCATGTTTAAAGTACTGGAGAGATCAGGGATACAAGGCACATATCTAAACATAGTAAAGGCGATATACAGCAAGCCTATAGCCAACATCAAACTGAACGGAGAGAAACTTAAAGCATTCCCACTGAAATCAGGGACAAGACAAGGCTGCCCACTGTCTCCATATCTCTTCAACATAGTGCTGGAAATCCTTGCTAGAGCAATAAGACAGTCGAAGGAGATCAAGGGGATACAGATGGGAAAGGAAGAAGTCAAATTATCACTATTTGCAGATGATATGATAGTATATATGAGTGACCCCAAAAACTCTACCAGAAAACTCCTACAGCTGATAAACACCTTCAGCAAAGTGGCCGGATATAAAATTAACTCAAAAAAATCAGTAGCACTCCTGTATACAAAAGACAAAAGGGCTGAGAAAGAAATTAGAGAAACAACACCATTCACAATAGCCACAAATAACATAAAGTACCTTGGTGTAACCCTAACCAAGCAAGTCAAAGACTTGTATGAAAAAAATTTCCAGTCTCTGAAGAAAGAATTAGAGGAAGATATGAGAAGATGGAAAGATCTCCCATGCTCATGGCTTGGCAGGATTAACATAGTAAAAATGGCCATCTTACCAAAAGCAATCTACAGATTTAATGCAATTCCCATCAAATTGCCAACACAATTCTTTACAGACCTGGAAAGAAAAATTCTCAACTTCGTATGGAATAACAAGAAACCGAGAATTGCTAAAACAATCCTCTACAATAAAAGATCTTCTGGAGGTATCTCCATCCCTGATCTCAAGCTGTACTATAGAGCAACAGTTATAAAAACTGCATGGTACTGGCATAGAAACAGAATGGTGGATCAATGGAATCGAACTGAAGACCCAGAAATAAACCCACACACTTACGGACACCTGATTTTTGACAAAGATGCCAAAACCATACAATGGAAAAAAGATAGCATCTTCAACAAATGGTGCTGGTCCAACTGGATGTCTACATGTAGAAAAATGAAAATAGATCCATACTTATCACCCTGCACAAAACTGAAGTCCAAGTGGATCAAAGACCTCAACATAAAACCAGACACATTAAATCGGCTAGAAAAAAAAGTGGGGAATACCCTAGAACTCATTGGTACAGGAGACAACTTCCTGAACAGAACACCAACAGCACAGGCTCTAAGAGCAACAATCAATAAATAGGACCTCATGAAATTGAAAAGCTTCTGCAAAGCAAAGGACACTGTCATCAAAACAAAGCGACTGCCTACAGATTGGGAAAGAATCATCACCAACCCTTTATCTGACAGAGGACTCATATCCAATATATATAAAGAACTAAACAAGCTGAAAAGCAATAAACCAAGTAATCCACTTAAAAAATGGGGAACAGAGCTAAAGAGAGAATTCTCTGTAGAGGAATATTGAATGGCAGAGAAGCACTTAAAGAAATGCTCAACCTCATTAGCCATTAGGGAAATGCAAATCAAAACAACCCTGAGATTTCACCTTACACCCATCAGAATGGCCAAGATGAAAAACTCAAGGGACAACACATGCTGGAGAGGTTGTGGAGAAAGGGGAACCCTTCTCCACTGCTGGTGGGAATGTAAACTGGTACAACCACTCTGGAAATCAATCTGGCACTTTCTCAGACAACTAGGAATAGCGCTACCTCAAGATCCAGCCGTACCACTCCTAGGCATATACCCAAAAGATGCGCAAGTACACAAAAAGGACATTTGCTCAACCATGTTTGTAGCAGCTTTATTTGTAATAGCCAGAAGCTGGAAACAACCCAGATGCCCCTCAACTGAAGAATGGATGCAGAAACTGTGGTACATCTATACAATGGAGTATTACTCAGCAATGAAAAATAAGGAAATCATGAAATTTGCAGGTAAATGGTGGGACCTGGAAAGGATCATCCTGAGTGAGTTGTCCCAGAAGCAAAAAGACACGCATGGTATATACTCACTCATATAAACATACAATATAGAATAAACCCACTAAAATCTGTACATCTAAACAAACTGAGCAAAAGAGGACCCTAACTAAAATGTTCAATCCCCATCCTGAAAGGCAAAGAGGATGGACATCAGAAGAAAACGAAAATAGGAAACAACCTCGGAACCTGCTACAGAGGGCCTCTGAAAGCCAGAAGAAAACAGGAAACAACCTTGAAACCTACCACAGAGGGCCTCTGAAAGCTTCTGCAGTACAGACTGTCAAAGCAGATGCTGAGCCTGATGGCCAACTGATGGGCAGAGTGAATGGAATTTTATGTAAGAAGTGGGAAATAGTAAGAGCTGGAGGGGACGGGAACTCCACAAGGAGAGCAACAGAACAAGATAATTTGAACACAGGGAACTTCCCAGAAAATCATATTCCAACCAAGGACTATTCGTGGAGATGACCTGGAACCCCTGCACAGGTGTAGCCCATGTCAGTTCAGTGTCCAAGTGGGTTACATAGTAATGGGAAGAAGGACTGCCTCTGACATAATCTGATTGGCCTGCTCGTTGATCACCTCCCCCTGAGGGGGGAGCAGCCTTACCAGGCCACAGTAGAGGACAATGCAGCCACTTTTGATGAGAACTGATAGACTAAGATCAGAAAGAAGAGGAGAACCTCCCCTATCAGTGGACTTGGGGAGTGGCATGCATGCAGAAAGGGGAGGGAGGGTGGGATCGGCAGGGGAGGAGGGAGGGGCTTATGGGGGGATACAAAATTAATGAAGTGTAATTAATAAAAAATTTAAAAAAAATAAAAATACAAAAAATAAAATGTACACATTTTAATTTACCTCTGATTCTGAAAATTTTGTGATAAAGAATGTTTTGTTTTTCAAATTATGCTGGTCATGTCATGAGCTACTTCAGAATATGGATTCTTTATTTTGGGAAGTGTTTTCTTTTCGTCCCATCACGCCTCTGTGCTTTTGGGAAAGCTAATTGATTCCCTCAGTGGTTCACTCCACTGTTCCTTCCTCAAGACTTCATGATTCTGTGGTGATGGGTGTAGCCGTGACCAGGCACTGCATCCCGGAGTCTAGCTGTTGGCTGCTGGGTTTTTCTGATTAAGGTTTTAATTTTATTCCTATCTTTCATCTTTTTAACTATTTTATGAAAAACTGCCTTGGCTTCATCTTTCATGTCTATAACTTATTTGATTTTAATTCCTGTCTTTTTTTCTTCTCCTTAATTTCCTGCTATACTTCCCTGTGCTGTGATTGCTCTCTTATTCTGGAATCTTGCTTTTGTTCTTATCTCTCTCTCTGAAAACGTCTTCTTTTTAAAGCCTTTGTCTATTATCTGTATAATTAAGCCTGGTGATCCTGTGTGTGGGTTCACATTTAAGCGCTAAGCATGTGCTGAGATGACCGTCTCCATGTGAGAATTTCTAACATCGGAAGCTGTTCGACATTCCAGGTATAGGCCAGGAGACAGAAGGGAGGAAAAGTGCAACTGAAACTTCATGTAGATGTTGGGTTCTTATTAGCACTGTAAGCTTAATTCTGAGCACCTAGATAATTTTCGTGTCAAGGACAAGCCTTTGTAGCCACTTTCTTTTGTCTGGGAATGCAAATTTCCTGTTCTTATTCTATTGCCTGTTATGACTTCTATGTTATTATTCATTTTACTTTTAATGACTGAACATTTCTCTGTTGTTTCCACTTCCCATATCCATAACTAATGTAATTTGCTTCTTGCTTTCTGAATATAAACATCAAGCAAAAACTTTAGCTAATTATTCTGTACAATTCAGGGAATTGCTGAGTTCGAATATCCTGAAGTCATCTGTGGTTCCGAAAGCACTCACTTGACACTATTTTCTTCTTTTCTTCTTCTTCTTTGTCCTCTTCTTTTTCTCCTCCTCTTATTCATATTCCTCTCCTCCTCCTCCTCCTCCTCTTCTTTAGTGATACTGCGTTTTTTCCATAGAGCGCAGGGGAGGGTGATGCACCTGAAACAGCACGGCTCTCCTCCTTCGCTTCCTCTTCCACTCAGCAAATGTGTGTTCTGAGTGTATGATGAACCAGAAGCCTCTGTGAAAAAGGCAGCGTCTCCCCTGAGTGAACGCTGCAGTCCTTTGGGTAGTGCATATATCGTACTGGTGCCAAATAAATGTTCGATGTGAAGGATGTAATCCAAGCCTGTGAAGGAGTCCAGAGAGAGTTTTCTAGCACTCTGGTGTTTTAGGAGAACAAAACACGATTAAGAACTTCGCCAGTGCTGGAAGAAGCTTTAAAGTAATCTCAATTACTGTTGATAAGAAATTGAGATATAGTATGCTCTTAAGTGTTTTCATGCAAAACACCTGAATTCTTGCTCCTTTGCTGCTGGGGAGGGATGTTTTGATCTGAAGATCTAAATGCTTAGGCTCTTTTGTTTGGGGTATTCAAAGCTCTTGAAAAGGAATTGAACAGGGAGGTAAATTGGATGGTAGAGAAAAATGGAAACACTTTAAAATCCATTTTCCCCCTGGGGGAAACGTGCTGGAAGCCAGATCTCTAGTTATCTGAGCAATTTTCACCTGTGTGTGGGACTGCAGAAAGAGGCAGCCTTCTGTCATTTCAAATGTGTCAGGAGAATGTTCTCACTGAAGCAGTCCTGGGAATTCAGCTGCCGGTCCTGCCACAGAGCCCATCAGCTCTCCCGGGAACTGAAGCAGGCTTGCAAAGGCTCACTGGAGGTCATGGGAGCCTTGATCAGGAGCCCAGTTACCACAGGAGGACATGCTCCAGGCTCACCACAGGTCCCGTGGGAGAGGTGAATCTAACAGTAGGGCAAATGCAAACTGCTGAAGATGTGGTTTAGTAGGTAGCTGCCCAGAATGGACAGACAGGGAAGCAACTGACAGAACCCAGGAGTTCAAAACTTTTACTGTTTCTTTTAACTCAGATCATCTATGTCCAAGAAAGCCAGGAGCTGGAAGTACAGACACTGGTCAGGGTAAGAGGCCATGATGGTATACCTTTCTCACTGGCATTCACGCTTGCTTCAGAACTCTAACCTTCCAGAGTAGAATTTCTCTCCTGGAGGTTTTCACACAGACTAGCAGGTCCTCTGAAGAATGGGGAGTCATGTGTGAGTTTTCATTTTATAGACACCTAGCACATGACTTCCTCAAAGCGGCTCTTGTTTGTGAACTTTATTCTCATGGCAGAAATTTGATATAAATTTGTTTGGATGCATTTTCATAAGTTTTTAGATCAGGAAAAAATATCTCTATACAAACCACCAATTAGGTCAATTTTGTTTCTATGATTCATTGAAATCAGAGTGTCTCAAGATGTGGGTACTTTATCACTCCAAAGGACAAAGTCAAATTGTATGGGATCATTACTGCTTATATGTTTTGGTACAAATTATGGAGAATCTTCCAGAAGGGATGACTTCACTTTCCTGTGTAGACTTGATTCTGGGAAGACTCGACCAGGCAATGGATCAAGTGTCTCAGTCCATGCTGAATCTGGATAGGGTGTTGCAACCATTTCTCACCAATGTCCTATGAGTGGAAGCCATTATATCTGGGCCAGGGCTTGTGCTCATCAGATTTCAGATTCAGTAAAAACTGAGATAAGAAGAAGAGGAGGAGGAGGAGAAGAGGAAACAGAAGAAGGGGGAGTAGGAGGAGGTAAGTTTATTTTGATCCCTCTTTGGGGTTTCCATCTTGACTGTCAGTA
Organism: Psammomys obesus; assembly: GCF_907164565.1. Taxonomy (NCBI): domain Eukaryota; kingdom Metazoa; phylum Chordata; class Mammalia; order Rodentia; family Muridae; genus Psammomys; species Psammomys obesus. The sequence continues at coordinate 1,689,713 of NW_026587759.1, forward strand.
CATCATGGAAAAAGCAACTTACCTTGCATCTGAATGAAAAAAAGAAAGAAAAAGAAAAGAACCTGACTGCTCCTCGGTATGGTGGAGGAGAAGGTTTAGTGTAGATAAAGGGAGAGCGTAGTCAGAGGCAGGGGCATCTGGGAGAGTTCAGAATGAACACGACGAGACTGAGCCCAGCCATGTGAGGAGAGTGGGGACGGAAGAGGGGAGATAGCTCAACAGAGCTGCCAACCATGAAGGATAACCTGGACCAGGAGACTGTCATAGCTAAAACGGCTGCCTTACATAGGGAAGGACAGAGTGGGGAAGGGCAGCCTAGCCCCTGGGCTGGAGAAGGTTAGGGTGCAGTCTGTCAGCTGGAGGGCCATGCAATAAGGACTGAGGGAGTCAGGGAGGACCTGGCAGCCAGGTCTACTATGAGATGTAAAAATAGGCACCTCATTCTTGTTTATCTTCTTTAGGTGTACAGATTTTAGTAGGTTTATCCTATATTATATGTCTAATATCCACTTATAAGTGAGTGTATACCCTGTGTGTCTTTCTCCTTCTGTGATACCTCACTCAGAATGATCTTTTCTAGATACCACCATTTGTCTGCAAATTTCATGATTTCCTTGTTTTTAATTGCTGAGTAGTATTCCATTGTGTAAAAGTACCACAATTTCTGTATCCATTCTTCCGTTGATAGACATCTGGGTTGTTTCCAGGTTCTGGCTATTACGAATAAAGCTGCTATAAACATGGTTGAGCAAATGTCCTTGTTGTATACCTGAGCATCTTTTGGATATATGCCTAGGAGTGGTATAGCTGGATCTTGAGGAAGCGCTATGCCTAATTGTCTGAGAAAGTGCCAGATTGATTTCCAGAGTGATTGAGGAGCAGGCCTGCTAGGCCACAGAAGAGGACATTGCAGCCAGGCCAGAAGATACCTGATGAGCTAGGGTCAGATGAAAGGGGAGGAGGACCTCCCCTATCAATGGACTTGGAAAGGGGTAGGGAGATGATGAAGGAGGGAGGGCGGGATTGGGAGGGAATGAGAGAGCGGGATACAGCTAGGATACAAAGTTAATAAACTGTAACTCATATTAAAAAAATAAAAATTTAATTAAAAAAAAAGGCACCTCAGCCATTTGTCTCAGGGTTGGAGACCTAACACATCTAGGAAGAAGGAAAAAGACGGGTAAGGCTCCCAGGTTTCCCTTTTGCTCCAGTGGCCTAAGGATGCTGTTGTAAGCCCCGCCTCCAAAGAGTCTTCCCATTTGTCAGTGCTACCACCCTGATGATCACGTCAAACACATGGACCAATGGGAGTCACTCAAAACCCAAATTACAACATTGCTCTCCTTCTATCAGCTGGGTGCAGGCAAGTCCTCCTAAAACCCCTTGGACAGAAGCAAAAAGGGGAAAAGCCTGGGCCTTTGGGGACCATGGAGGATAGAAGCCTGTCAACTAAAAACACTCACGTTACACGCTAAGAAACAGACTTCTGCCACGCCAACGGCCAGCACCACCCTGACTAATTCCTTTTATGTAGAAGAATCAAGAGGGACAAAATGAAGCAAGTAATAGTGCATGATGCCTGGCTGAATTTGAATTTTATATAAATAGCATTTAATGAATCCCTTAATCATTTACTGTCGGAGTACATTTTATTAAAACTTTTCAGATTTTGTTTATTTTATGTGTTTGGTGTTGTCCCTTGTCTTATTGACTTTTCTATTGCCGTGACAAAAACACCGTGACCAAGGCCACTTATAAATGAAAGCCTTTAAATGGGGACTTGATGTTTCAGAGGGTGATTTCATAACTGTCACAGTGAGGAGCGTGGCAATGATCAGTCAGGCCTGGTGCTGGAGCAGTTGTAACAACAACCCCAAGGCAGAGACAGGGGTGGGAGATGCTGGAAATGATGTGTGCTTTCGAAACCTCAATCAAACAGTTCTCATAACTGCAGAGCAAACTTTCACAAATATGAGCTCATGGAGCTGTTCTCATTCAAATTATACATGCCTACATGTATGTTCATGTGCCACATAGATGCCTAGGGCCTCATGTGCAGAAGAGATAGCAAATTCCCTGGAACTGGAATTACAGATGGTTGTGAGCCACAAACGTGAGTGGTTAGTGACAAACACATGTTCACTGCAAGAAAACCAACTGCTCTTAACCCCGAGCCGTCTCTCCAGTCCCAGTAGTACATTTTACCTTAAACTAAGGATGATGAACACTGGTTCCTGGACCATTTTTAATTGAGTCATTTATTTTTCTTGACTCCTTGTTTTTTGAGTTCTTTGTATATTCTAGATGTCAATTCTTTGTCAGATACGTAGTTGTCAAAGGTTTGCTCCCGTTCTGTGGGCTTCTTCTTAAGTCAATTGATTGTTTTCTTAGCTGATGAGAAGCTTTTTAGTTTCATGAGCTCTCAGTTGTCAACTGTTGGCTGTAATTCCTTGGCAAATGCATTCCTGTTCAGAAAGTCTTTTCCTATATTTATATTTTGTAGGGTACTGCCTATGTTTTTGTTTTTGTTTCTGAAAAAAGGTCTCTCACTAGTGTAGAACTCATCAGAACAGGGTCTACTGACCACCGAACATTGGGTATTTCTCTTATCTCTGCGTCCTCAGTGCAAGCAAGGACCACAATGCCCAGCTTGTTTCTTTGCTTTTTATTATGGGCTCTGGGGGATCTGAGTTCATCATGTTTCCAAGTATTTTACCAGTGGGGGAGTCTCCTTTGTTCCAAATGAACAATTTTCCTAATGAGTACAAATGGTTTTTGCCAAGTTAATGTCATGAAAATATATTGGTAAAAGATAGAGTTATTTCCAAAGAGAATTCTGCGGATCATGTGAACATCATAGCCATATTATACGATAGCAATATTATACCTTAACTGCATTATACCATAGCTGTATTTATTATGCTATAACTGTATCATACCATAGCTACTTAACTGTGTATACCGTAACTACATTATATCATAGATGTATCCAGATCTGTGGCTCCTCCTCTGTGTACTCATGAAGTCACACATGAACTCAGATGTCCAAGCAATAGGTTAGTGCAAAGCCTCCAAATGGACCTGTTAGGGAAAGTCTGAGTATAATGATGACACCGCGGCACTTTACCTGAAACCCTCAACGTAAATTAGAAATCATTTTCCTAAATGAATGCCTGTAATCACGAACCATATTTGAATTCACACACACACAAGTCTGTGATTCTAGCTGCTATTTCATTAAATTCTCTTCACAGAGAAAACCAAGGCCTCCATTGCAATTAATATGCCTTGACTACATCAAAACTACACATCCTGCTCAAATGGCTTTTCGTATGTTCACCTTCTTCCTGTCAGAAAAATTCTTGTAAGTATAGAAAACTGAGGAGGAAAAAAAATCAAAATTGGTTTCATTACTAAAATAACAAGACTGATGCTTAATTGCTTTGAAAAAAAGAAGAGTAGACTTGCTCAGCGATATAACACATCTCTCTGATAGGAGCCAGATCACTATTTTATATAAGCGTAATGCCTTACAAACTCTTTCACTTGTAACTGAAGGAATTTTGTCATCAAAAAATGAATCAAACGAAGGTTTGTAATGCTGTCATAATAAAAAAAATGGACTTTTAATGTCAAAGTAATGCCAGGCAAGAGCCACAGAACATTTAACAAACATTATCTGGGTAACTCAAAAGGTTTGAGACTATGTCACCCAGCTTGTTCATCTAGCCGTTATTGGTGCTTTATGGGGAATTAGGCATTGCCGAGGACTTGGCACCAACCTGGCGTCTAATTAAAAATCACTCTCTATTTCACTGTATTAAATACGAAACTCCTTAAAAATAAATAACAAATTTCAGTCAGAATATAGTCAAATATTTTAGATAAATTCATATGAAAAGAAAAAACAGTTTGATATGCAATATTTTGAAAGACTTTTAAACCCATTTTTAAGTCAACAAAATGAGTACCTGAATCTCTTGATTACATGGACCTCTTCAAAGAGTAACTATCATATTTGTTATATTTTTCCAATTTAGAATATTTTAAAAATTGGATGTAGTACTTAACTCTAAATCTTCTCAATATTCTATCTATGCGCTGAGCCAGAAAGTACTGAAAATGATTCTGTCAGGTTTGTGCGTAACTCCGGGGAAAAGCAAAAGAGCAAATAGTGTCTTTTCCTGACAGGTTAGTGGTGTTGGTCCCACAGATTCTTGCCTGTACAGTGAAGCAGGTCGTAATTAATGAGGGAGTGATCCCTGATTTGCCTTTGCTGTCAAATGATTGTGTCTTCAGCTTTCATAGTGCCATGATGGATCAGGCACTCTGAAGATAGTTTGAGTGAAATGTCTGCTTGCAATCCATCTTCTTTGGAATAACCCTTTAAAACTATTGGATGGAACCTATTGACATAATAGATTTTTATTATAAATGTGGTCAGGTAAGAGGTAGCGCGACTGTTTGCCTCCCAGTCCTTATATACCTGGATTCACAACACACTGGCTTAGTAGGTCTTGCCCTTATGGGTTCTCTCTCCTGTGATTTAAGTCTAATGAAGAAGGGTGAGAAAATCTTAGGTTATTTATTTCTTCATCTATTTCTTTCTTTCTTTATTTAAAAAGCTGTTTTATTATTTCCACCAAATGAAGAGGCAACTTTCCTTCTTAAAGGAATGAAATTCTGCTTACAATGAGATGTCTAGAGCCTACATATATATGCAATTTACATGTAATTAATTAGAACATATCATAATGAACATCATGGGTTTTCTTCTCTCTGAAATATTATCAATGTGATTTTATCCCACTTAAAACTATATACATTGATGTAAAGGATCTTCTTTATATAAGCAGTGGGACACTACCTACAACCTAATGGCTTCCAACTTAGGTGCCTTCAACCAGGTCTTCAGACTGGGAATCCAGCCTCCTGCTTAGCCTCTCAAAACTAGTATTGTCCTAGAGAATCACAGAATTGTTCCTACCAGCTAAATGGACTCATTCTAAAATTCTGTCCCACCTCCATATTTTTCTCTATAAAGCACTAGAAGAAAGTCAGTTAACAGCACAGACTGTGAAACCAGACAGGATGGATTCAAGCCCCACCTCTGTCACTTTTTAATTTGTGATCCTGGGCGATTTATTCATGCTTTCGATGCCTTACTGATCTTTAAAGTGTATATTAAATCTGCCTCTTGGTGTCTGAAGATGGAGTTATGGAGCTCTTAGAACATGGCGAAATTCCTAGCAATGCAGTTAATGTTACATTGCCAACAGGAGAATAATCTAGGTTGTTCATCAAATTAGAAACGAGTAGTTCTTCTGTTTTATCACCAAACAGACTGTTTCTGGTCCTTACCAGTCTGTCTGGTCTGCCTTCCTCCCTGCTTCCATCGGCCCCAATATTTATGTTTTGTTCTAGGTTCTAATTTCTCACTCAACAATAGCACATCCACTGCTGCCGTCTGATGCACCCTCACTACGCGCAGTTTATGTAGTCATCTGGTGTCCTTGACCACAAACCTTTCACACCTATCCCAAGCTAGAGTGCAGCTTTGTAGCAGCATGTGCTAAATCCCTCAGAGTCTGGATGATTCTACCCGCCTTTCCCACTTCACTCAGGGTGACTTCTCTCAATGTCCTCTGCCCATACGACTCCTCAAACAGAACATGCTATTCTTGTGATTTTATCAATTTCTACATTAGATTAGCTCCATGTGCTTACATACCTCATGATTTTATTTAATTTGTTAAGGCTTGTTATCAAGAGTATGTCTTCACTGAACATCTGTCTGATCTCTCCAGGCAGAACTTGGTGCGTTCCCTGAAGTTTCATTATGGCACTTTCTTTTGCTCTATTGGAATAATGCTGTTACTCTTCAGAGTACTTTAGGATTTGCTAGTGGAATCTGGACAGGATTAAATGTATGAGTCTCATTTCAACAAATCGTGATTAACTGGATCTGAATGGAACATAAGCCTCTGTATGTTCATAAAGTACTAATATATACTGGGTATACAGTTTTAGGAATATTAAACTGTTTTAAACATTTCTTTTTGCTTAGATCATAACACAATACCCAGAGTATTGTAGACATTTCACAAATGTGTGTTGGAAACAGAATATCATATTCTATTTCTAGTGAACTATAGATGTAATGATTGAAAAGAAAATGTACATGGTACTAAATAGCTCATTAGCAAGTGTGCAATGTTTGTATATGCCAATTAATGGATTAATGCATAGATGATAGAGTAAATAAATGAAAAGAGCTTAGGAAACTTGTATAACTATCATAATAACTAAACTTTATGCTGAATACTACACATGTCATGATTTATCTGAGGATTGAGCATGCAGAATTTAAAGTCAATTGCTGATCTCTCCAAAGACTTATTTGAAGACTTGACTTTGTGCTTTAGACATTGTTTTAGATTAGTGAGGAATCTTTTTGCAACTCTTACAAAAAAATCAGGTACTTAGCTTGAATTTTCTCTAGGCACAATGGCATTGTACTTTTATATGATTGTGTGCAGGGAGGAATAGTTTTAGACTATATTACTTTTGTTTTCTCAAATATTATCCCATTGAAAAATAGAAATAAATGCTTACTAGAAACTCAACAATTCAGAAAGAAATGTTGATTACTTATGCGTTTTAACCAAATTAATTTTTTTTCATTTTTTTTTTTCAAGACAGGGTTTTTCAGTGTAGCATGGCTATTCTAGAACTCTCTGTAGATCAGACTGGCCTCAAACTCCCAGAGATCTGGCTGCCTCTTCCTCCCAAGTGCTGGGATTAAAGGTGTGCACTACCCTGCCTGGCATCAAATTAAATTCTTTTGAGAGACTGCAGGACTAGTCTTGATAGTCTTTGGTGTTATTTTTTTCTGGCTCTTTGGTGATGCTGTCATTAAAATTTACATATCGGACTACTAATATTTACAAAACCATGTCCTGTGGTCTAAAAGGCTGCCAGAAGCATTTTAAACTGTTCTATTGTTTTTCCAAGTATGATGGGAATTCCCACAGCCCAGTGCATGGGAACCTGAAGTAAGAGCATTGCCATTAGTGAGGTCAGCCTGGGCTACAGAGTGTACGTTCAAACCCTTCTCCCATAAATTTCAACTTTTAACCTACTTCACCTTATCTTGCTCTAATTTTAATGTGTACGCTAGGGCTGTGTAGTTTTATGTTTGTGTTTATGTGTATAATACATGAATCTACATGTTCTTATGTATGTATGGAAGCCAGCAGTCAGTGTTGTGTTTTCTTCTGTTGCTTTCTATGTCATGCCCAGACACAGAATGCCTCATTGAAGCTGGAGTGTCCATCAGAAAGCATGTCTGGCCAGCGAGGTTCAGGATTCTCTTGTCTCTGCCTGTGCTGGCGTTACAGGTGTGAGCTGCTGTGCCTCGTGCGTTTTCTGCCTGTGGGTGCTGGTTCCCAGCACCTGGTGATGATGCCTGACCTGATGCCTGTGTTGTATGCAACATGTAGTTTTATAATGCTGTGCTATGCAAAAGCATAAAGCATAAAGCATGAAGCCAATTGAAATCTATCAAAATATTCTGTGATTAAAATCTCAAGCTGATATTTGCTATTTACATTTTTAAAACATTAAAAAAAGATTGTCATGATTCATGGTCAAAGGAATGTGTTTGTATAATCAACTTCCAGGCTTACTGTGCAGTAGTAGTTCCAAGCCCTGTGGCTGATGCCTAAACCACGAGCAAATACATAGTCTATATTTTCCTTTATGTACATATAATTCATATTTAATGAATATATTTTCCTAAACTATTATAAATCTCATGCAGTTTGAGATATGACAAAACTGTCATGGCTTTTTTTTCCTTGCTAACAACTTCATGAATGGAAGATTCATTCTTACCATTAATCTTAGCAATATTAGCTTAGGATTTTTTTCTTTGTAAATTGAAACTATTCTTCATTTTCCATTAAATGAAATACTGTAAATTTCCTCTTGGCCTATCCAAATTATTACCCAAGTTCTGAGATTATAGGTCTAAGCCATGATGCCAAGGCATAAGACTACTGTGTCTTGTAGAAATACTTATTACTGCAGGAGAAAGCAAAAGCATTTGCAGTGTATGTATAGATTTTTTCATACAAGCTCAGATTTTTCATCTTGGAACATGCATAGGAAATGTTCTTCAGTGGATCATTGTATGTGCTGTCTTCTGAACCATTATTATGATAATTGTGATAATGAGAATTTGAAAACCTTCTCTAGAGCATAACAGAATATTATCTTTTTGGGGAAGACTGGTTTCTATTAGTTACCAAGGATTGTGGCTTAAATTGAAATTTACCTACCCTAGGCACATCTAGTACAATTAAAACCAACAACAGAGGCTTCCAAAGTGGTCTAAGATGTATCTAATCCACTAGGAGTTCGGATTATGATCCTTAGAAGTGTCTGCTGGCCTTGACATGTGCCATGGAAGCCAGGCATTCATCTGTCAGCATCCATGGAAGAAGTTACCATCAACCTAGCAACCTGAAACAGCACAAATACATATCTCAGCATTTAGTGGTCAAGTCAGGACATCCACTTTTAGGACTCAGTTGCAGCAGGCCGTGATCGAACCCCTGTGATTCTCATCTGTAGCACAGGGTTCTTTCTAAAGCTCATTCAGGCCATTGGCAGAATTCAGTTCTTTGTGACTCTTTTCTTGTTAGTTCCTGGCCTGCCACCTGTTAGATGTGAGTCTACCATGGGCTCATCTCTATAATCCTAATACTTAGGCAGCAAAGGCAGGAGAGTTGCTGTGAATTCAAGGCTTGCTTGAACTATGTAGGAAGATCCTCTTTAAAAACAGAAATGAAACAAAACAAAAATCCCATGTAAGAACAACAAAACTAGAGCCAATTTTGGTATTCCCTCTAAACCATAATTTCTCATACTCATGTCTTCCTAAGTTTTTTAAGTAACACATTTTCTAAGTAACACATCAACTAAGAGTTACAGAAATCATAGGAAAGATAAGCATCTCGAAATTTATTCCCCAGTATCATTTTATTCTAGTATTTGAAAGACACAAATCTTTGTTTACTTAATTTTTTGAAACAGGGCTTCTCTGTATAACCATCATGGCTGTCCTAAAACTCACTTTGTAGACCAGGCTGGCCTCATACTCACAGAGATCCACCTGCCTCTGCTTCTGCCTTCTGAGTGCTAGGATCAAAGGCATGTGCCACCACTGCTGGCTGGAAGACAAATCTTAAACAACCTTTCTGATATTTTAGTAGCTCTATTTTTTCATTAGTTTTTTGTTGTTATTTCACCTATTTTAAAAATCATTCCACATAGATGTGGGAGAACTGTCACCAAACCTTGTTATAGGATTAAATAAGCATGTGCCCTCAGTCTGCAGAGGCTCCCTGTCTGGATCCATTTTTAGGTTTAGCTGAGATTCTGTTATTTCATTCTGAAGATGTTGGTCTGTTGGTTTACGGTGACCCGTCCTTGATTAGCCTGGACATCGGCTGGCCGCTATTTACCAGGTTCACTGCTACGTTTTCTGTCTTCCCTGGCCCTGACCATTCATCTCATTCCATTTCTTGATGTCACAGAGAAGAAAATGTGTATGAAAGGAGTTGACAGCCAGCAGAAATGAGAGTGTGTGGTTGGCCTTGGGTATAGTTTGTCACAAAATTTCATATCGATACACATGCTGAAAGGCGTCTCCACCAATACAATAGATCAAACTGAGCCAAATAAAAAGTACAAAACCAGGATTTAATGGGAATTGATTGCTACCAGGTGGGTTCACTGATCTCACAGAAGGAGGTCATGGAAGTTGCCATGCAGACAGGGAGACAGAGGGGCAGGGGCAGAGAGAGAGGAGAAAAGAGACAGAGAGAGTGAGAGAAGGGGGTTTCAGGGTAGATTGGGCAGAGTATTGCCGGAGTTTAGGGCCCTGTAGGTGGGTCTTAAGTCTGGTGGTCACATTAGAATCCAGAACTAGGTGATGGCATTGTCCAGTGTCTTTCGAGGGCTTTCTTCTAGGGCTTTTGCAACCGCAGGTTCCCCGGGAAAAGAAGGATGGGATCTCCTGGTCTATGTCATCTGGGCCTTTGTCCCCAACCTCTGGCCTAACGTGAGCATTTTGCATTTTTTATTGCATTGCTTTAAACTCCAAAGGGCTTCAGTAAGTAAGAACAGCTAAGCTCTGCGCACACACGAGTTCACCACCAGCAGGATATGGTGTTGTTTATCTCTTATTTGTTAAGCTGTGAAGCATGACATGAACATAAACACATCACTGACAAAGGAAAGCAACGTACCAACAACTCAACATATCTTGTTAGGATGTCAGGTTATATATGCAGAAACAGGAGATGCATTTTATTACTATCTTAGTATTATTTTTATCAGAACAATTCTTTCATCATTCAGAATTCTTAGGCATTTCTTTAGGGAATGCTTTTTTTCTTTTAAAATTTTTTTATATTAATTACAGTTTATTTGCTTTATATCCTGGCTGTAGCCCCCTTCCTCATTCCCTCCCAATTCCACCCTCCCTCCCTATTTTCCTCCCATGCCCCTTTCCAAGTCCACTGATAGGGGAGGTCCTCCTCCCCTTCCATCTGACCCTAGTTTATCAGATCTCATCAGGACTGGCTGCATTGTTCTCCACTGTGGCCTGGCAAGGCTGTTCCCCGCTCAGGGGGAGGTTGTCCAAGATCCAGCCATAGAGTTCGTGTCAGAGACAGTCCCTGTTCTGCTTAGTAGGGAACTCACTTGGTTGCTGAGCTGCCATGTGCTACATCTGAGCAGGGGTTCCAGGTTATCTCCATGCATGGTCCTCGGTTGGAGTATGAGTCTCAGGAAAGATAGGGAATGCTTTTGAGAGAAGAGAAAAATATACTTTCTTCCTATTTATTTTTAGAAGTACTATAAAGGCTTTTGATTCTAGAAATATGAGTACAGATAACTTTTTGGTTAGGAAAACCAAACCAATAAAACACCTCTCAAACAATACCAAACACTTACAAAACAGAGGCTTCTCCTGGCTTCACAGTGCTGCAGACATTCCTGGCGAAGGAAAGCTTTGTTTTCTTGTCTGGGAGACCCCTTTGGCTCACTGACACTTGCTCACTCCTTGGAAACTGCACCCCAAAGAGATGTAAGGACTCATGTGCTTTAGTTTACAACAGTGTACACCACACTTCAGACTTGATAGGAGTTAGGAACATTTTTCTCTCAGGTTTTTTTGTAGAATACATAGATCTGCAGATCAATCGGAGAAGTGTCAGAATCCCACACTAAAACCCGCAGTGCTGCGCACAGTTCACCGTACATTTGGCTTTATGAGGCTGCTAGCTGAGCTGCTGTAGACTCAGCTTAGGTTTACCGAGTTTCTTGTATATCTACAATAACTAACATAATGAAATACTGTTGGCCAGAGAAAATGCTATTGTTTTCGTTTTCCCCTCAATCGAAATGATGAATTTATAAGACCGCAAACAGATACCCCTACTCTATGCACTGGCACCGTCTAAGGTAATAAAAGTGGATGGATATTTTGTCCAGACAGAAGAGGCTGTTCTAGACCAAGTTGTTGTTTTTGGTGTCTGTAGCTGTGTCCTCAGCAGCTGAGCCAACCATCTACAAAGCATATGCTGATGTTTCTTCCTGTATTTAATTATGTGTCCTTTTTTTTTTTTTTAATTTGGCAAACTCCACAAACATTATAAACAAAGAATCAAGCCAGCAGCTATTTTTCCTCATCTGTTCTGCTCTGCAGGAACTGTTTGGTAATATATCAAACAAAGTAGTAGAGGTTAGTAATAAGGCTCATTAATAAAACTGAATAGGTCTGGACTCACTTTCTGGATTCAAACCTATTTGGTTTGTAGGATTAATATTCCTTTTCTTATTTATTACTGTTTCCTACTTTTTGAATGAAATTACTCTAGCTATTACCCACGTATCCTTTGATGAATTTGCAAAAACAAATCTGGGAGTGAAGTCTCAGGCATAAGAGTGATATTATTCCAAGACATAAAATGCATTTCTTTGACTACTGAGGGTTTTTTCTGTGTTTTTATTTTTTCTTTTTTTATATTTTATTTTTATTAATTACATTTATTCACTTTGTGTCCCACCTGTAGCTCCCTCTCTCTTCCCCTCCCATTCCCATCTTCCCTCTTCTTCACCCATGCCACTCCCCTGACAGCGAGTCCACTGACAGGGGAGGTCCTCCTCCCCTTCCATCTGATCCTAGTCTATCAGGTTTCATCAGAAGTGGCTTACTCTGTGGCCTGATAAGGCTTCACCTCCTTGAGGGGGAGGTGATCAAAGAGCAGGCCCATCATTTTATGTCAGAGACAGCCCCTGTTCTCATTACTAGGGAACCCACTTGGACACTGGGCTTCTGTGGCCTACATCTGCAGGGGTTCTAGGTTATCTTGAGGCTATTGAGTTTTAATTTGAGATGCTCAAGTCTTCTTGCCTAGGCTCATTTCCATTGCATGCTAAGTTGAAGATACAAAAATAGTGAAATCCTGCTGGGAGGCCGGTCCAGGTGCTTGCTAGATCCCTGCTCAGACTTAGCCCATGGCAGCTCAGCATCCAGTGGTTTCCCTAGTAAGGGGAACAGGGACTGTCTCTGACATGAACTCAGCGCTGGCTGACTCTTTGATCTCCCCCCCCTCCCCAGAGAGGAGCAGCCTTGCTAGGTCACAGAGGAGGACATTGCAGCCAGTCCTGATGAGACCTGATAAACTAAGGTCAAATGGAAGGGGAAGAGGACCTCCTCTATCAGTGGACTTAGAGAGGGGCAGGGAGGAGATGAGGGAAGGAGGAGATTGGGAGGGAAAGAGGGAAGGGGCTACAGCTGGGATACAAAGTAAATAAATTATTATTAATATAAAAAAATAAAAATTAAAAAATAGTGAAATTGAATCTGGAGTGATCCTGGTAATCAGGTTTAATGTAGGAATGGATCAAAATCCTTCCATCTCTCACTTCTAAATTCCCACTGATACATACTAGAGCCATGGTGGAGAACAAGTATAACTTTTAGGCTTAGTTCCACTTTCCTTAGTTAGTGTTTTGTCTAAATTAAATTATTTCAAGTTTGAAAGACTGGTTAAAATTGTACTTGTAATCCAAACCACCAACCACTCTTCAGCATACTGTTTACTTTAAAGGAAAGATAAATGGCCAAGTTTCATCTTTGGCTATAACTCAGAATATTCAGCAGTAAAACTTACAAGTGTTGGCATTTAAAATTGCTGGCTCTCTCCAGAGGAAGCCATAAAAATGTTACTAGGCAGGGGAGAGAGATGGGGGTGGGGACACAGTCAGAGACAGAGAGGGAGAGGGAGGAGGAGAAAGAAAGCAGGGGAAAAGTAAGAGGAGGAGGAGGAGAGAGGACTGTGGAAGCTTGATCCCGGCAGCGCTAGAAATACTGGCTTCCCTGGTTATAAGGACGTACATCTAAAGCGTGAAATAGAGAAGAAATGCCCAAGAGACTACTACTATTCACCTATGAACGGGAATTCTGCTAAAGAGTTTAAACAAATGGGAAGCACTAGGACCTTTTCTTTCTAGCCATCAAGTCAGAGGGAAGGCAGATAAGGAGGCAGCTGTATTGAAATGGAGATCAGCATTGCAAAGACCAAACACAGTGCAAGTGAGGCTTGCTGGGTCATTTCATGAGTAAGATCCTTCTTTGCCCCGAATCTATTAATTAATGGTCCTTTCAGGAGCAAACATGTAACAGTCATCCTACTGCAATGGCATTTTGATCAGTGTCTGTGTGCATACAAGTATTGGCACGCACTCACATGCATTCCCGAACACAGGAAATAGAAATTGAGCTTGAATTTTCCTTTTATTTTATTAGGAGAAATGCTAAATAATATTATTTCTGGTACCCTTGTATTAGAAAAAGACAGGATAATCATATTTCCTAGTGGAGAGGTATTTAATTTGCTTATAAGGTTCACTTGTTAGTTTTATGACTTTGTTTGAATTCAGAAGTAACTGGGTGAATGATAGCATGCTATAAAATTTAATTATCTTTCCCCCAAATGAACAAACTCAACACTTTATAAGAAACATTATTCTGCTAGAAACTGGTAGAAATTATAATCTAATGGCAAACAGAAATCATAGTCTAATGCCCAGAGAAAATAAAAGGAACTTAGAACATGGAGACATAATTGTACCATTAATGAATAAGATAAAGATGCTTCTAACATCATAGCCATCAGCAAAAGGCTAGCAAAACAGCTTATATGGGGAGAGTTTATTTTAGAAACTTCCATCAGAACTTAATAAATTATAAATAAGCACTCCTGTGTTGCCTGGGGAGCTAAGTTTCTGTTTCCTGGAAATTTCACTCCTATGAGCCGCACAGCTGATTCTTTGTGCAGAATCACAGACTTGGTCTTCCTTCCGAGTACTGGTGGTTTGGTCCTTCTATCACTCTGTATCAATCGTGTCTCTAAAGGGCTGATTTGAAACTTTTGTAGAGGGAAAGTTTGTTTTGTTTTTCTGTTGAACCCCCTGAGTCTCTGTGTGGATGGACCTCTTCCTCTGAAGAATCTAAACAAGGACATTGAACTACACCCCATCCCAAGTATCATGGTGGCCAGTGTCATTCGGGAGAGGTGTGTGCCCTTCAGCACCACTCTTCTACTCTGGATGACAGACTTGCAAACAAGGTTTTGTTAAGTTTTATGCATTAAACAGGCGGCTCACTTATAGGTTAACAATCATGACTATATTCTGGGCCCACCCTCCCTGCTTATAATGGGTTTTTTCTTTTTTTTGCCCGTGGTGACTGAAATAATGGAAAACAGTTATAATTTTTAGCTTTCTGGGAATTGAAAACTTCATTTGCATAAGTTTTCAGGGAAAGGCAATGGGCTCAGACTGGAATGAAATGCTTGATCGTGCTAGGGAGTTTTTCCTTCTGTAGAAATCTTATGTTTTGAGTCCTAATTATAAACTCTATTGTAAAAAGTTGTTATGCTTCCTGTTAGTGTCATTTCTTGGCTGCCAGTTTGAATTGGTAATAACAATGGACATACACGATAAGGCATGACTCTTGTTAACCTGGCAGATTAGGACAATCATGTGATCTGTTTCTAGGGACAGTGACTAAGCTAAAGTCTGCACCTGAAAATAATTGAAGTTAATTTTGTACAGAGCCTTCAGGAGACCTTCATTAGTGATCTTAAACACCTACTTGCATAATAAAAGAAGTAATGGGAGAAACTGTAATAGCAAGTCAATTCGAATGAATGACAGAGAATTCGTGAATATCTTACTACTTTAAAAAGCATGACTTTTCTATCATTTGAGTGCTTTTTTTTTTCTACATAAGCATTTTAAAGCATTTAATAAATGACTGGCCATTATTGTTAAAACAGAAGTTAAGGATAAGTGAAGGTTTAATGTGTATATTTAAGTCGTTTTGCGTTATAGTCTTTGTTGATGATTTTTTTAATTCGCCTAGTGGACAACTTGTTTCCTCCTACAGATGTCTGAACTGCCTTGGTAAAAATTCTGATCCAAACTAAGGTAAACATTACATTCCTACCTGTAGCAAAGCTGTTGCTGACATATGAGAAGAGAAACAAAGTGGGAAGGAAAGGAGAGACACAGAAAGAAGAAATTAAAGCAGGGAAACCCTTGGGTCCATGTGGACAGCAGAGTGGGGATCCTGGGGATCTAAGCTTGGATATATTCTTTAGACACGTAGGGATTCTATGTCAGGAAGGCC
Source organism: Psammomys obesus (assembly GCF_907164565.1). Taxonomy (NCBI): domain Eukaryota; kingdom Metazoa; phylum Chordata; class Mammalia; order Rodentia; family Muridae; genus Psammomys; species Psammomys obesus. The sequence continues at coordinate 1,705,485 of NW_026587759.1, forward strand.
TAAACACAACATATCCTCCAAGGCCTTTCTTCGGAAAGTGTGGCTACATGCTCAGGTATACTTACAGCAGAGGTTTAAATTGAGCCAGGAGCAGAACACTCTTTCTTACGCAAGGAAGGCTGGGTTTGCTGGGATCCAACAGGAGATTCTCCTTGGCAGAGACTTGGGTAGTTAGTGGGTTTCTAAATTACTATCAGAACAGATTGTTGTCTTGTGTAACTAGCACGTTCCCACTGCATTCATTTGATGGTTTTTATTTGGTTGGTCAAATCTTTTTTAAAATGCTCAGGTTAACTTTCTAATAGTAAATTCCAAACTTGCAGGAAGCAAGTTAATGAGATTTTGCAACAGCTTCAAAGGTGTTTAACTGAGTAAATGAGAGCAGAAGTGGTTTCTAATCAGTTCAGTCCTGTCTTAGAGAATTTTAGATGGCATGGTAAGTACCGTGGCCTAACACGGACGAAGGAGAAGAGGTCCTGGTCAAGGACAGACACTCAGAATCTCTGGGGGCATTGTGTCATACTTCTGCCACCTCTTTTGGAAAGCAGCTCCACCCTGAACCTGGAGAACAGTGCAGTCTTTGCTGTACATTGTCATTAGGGATTCGTAAGCACCTGGCCATTCACTGTCACCACTGTTATGAGATTCAAATGAGAGTGTTGCCCTTTCAAATGTGAGATCTTCAATATTCTATTGTATTTTAAAAGTTACTACACAAAATAGTATCCTGTCCAGTGAAAAATCCTCTATGTTCTTCTCAAAGGTTCAAAGATGTTTTCTTTTGCTTTCGTATAAAAGAAACAGTTGTGTCAATGTGTCCTCACTTTATTCCTGTCACTAATTGAGCCAGAACCCTAGGGCAAAGCTCCAGATCACACACAAGGTCAAGAATGATAGTAGACACATCTGAAAACAAAGTAGAGTTAAAATAGATGACAAGAAAGCATCTCCCTCCACCAATATATATGTGTATATATATTGGTGTATATATATATGGTTTCCTAATTTTTTTTTTTAAGGAAAACTAAATGATCACTGTCCTGAAGGCAAAGCCTGTGGCTATGGATTGAATGTGCAGGACCCCACTAAAAGGTTCATGTACAGAACTTCCTGTCTAGCTGAAGGTGCTTTTTTAGATACACATGGAGAAAATGGATCATGAGGGGCAGGTTCTTGGCTTATGTTATTCCTGGTTCCTTTCTGTCACTCTTTGCTTCTTGTCTCCTGTGGCATGAGGTGAGCATCTGTCCTCTGATGCCCATGAAAATTTGCATAATTACTTGGGGGCCAAGCAAGGATGGTCAGAACACTCAAATGCCATGAGACAAATTATTACTTTTTTCTTAATTTGCTTTTGTCCAGTGTTTTATCACAACACAAAAGTAAATGCATCTGTTCATTCTCTCTCAAAATGGAAAACCTTTGCTGAAGTTTCCAAATGTGGCTGCATCTGGAAACACAGAGGAGAGAGGAAGATGAATGTGTGAAAGCTCTTTTCTTCTTTTAATATGCTTTAAAATTTTTTTGAAATTATACTATAATTAGAACATTCTCCCTCTTCTCTCCTCCCTCTAAACCTTCTATGTTTAGCTTTCAGTATTGGTAAAGAATTTGGCATGCTAACCGTAAAGATCACTTTGATATTAAATTCAACATTAATCATTAAAATGTGACGATTTTAAAATTCCTTCTTCTCTGGACCATCCTTTTGAAGCAAAGCTGAGAGCTGTGTAATTTGACTACAGCTCTCTTCCTCATTTGTTTCGGTCGCTCATTTTGTCCACATTGAACTGTGATTACATATTAAGATAAAACTATTGGCAATTTTCAATTTTCTGGAGTTCTGAGGTTGGTGGGGCAGAGGGCTAGTACTGCTTAATGCTGCCCTGGGGAAAACAGCTTCTATGATCGGTAACTCTGTAGGCTTTGGTTTGTATTCCCAGGTAAGTAGCTAACAACGAAAAGTCGCCACTCAAGAACAGTGCATGTCTTCCTGTCCACCCGGGGCTTTGTTTATCCTTCTGAAGTTAACTTTTTAAAAGTTAATTAAAGGCTGAGAGGGTAGATTTAAGACTTCTTTTTAAGATTTCTTTGACTAAAATCACTTCATACGAAGAGGAAAAAAAAATGTCAAAGGAAGCTCTCTTGTTCCTGAAGTGAAAGGTGAAGATACCAAGCAGGCAAATCTTGCTCTCACCTGCGTTCATTTTCATTTGACAGGCTGCAATTTTTAGATCTTTTTATTTTCTTAAGCAATTTGCATTTTCCAGAAAGAAAACCATGCAAATATCTGTAAATCTCCAACCTATTTCCTCATGCTGGCTGTAATGAACAAAACCTCCTAGATTGCAGAGCCCTTGGGACTAATACAATTTAGGCCTGTTCTCTTTGCTGTGAGAGGCAGAGATTCTTTCAATTAGCATTAACCTATCAATTAGCGCTTAGATTTTTGGGCAACTTTTTTTTCAATAATTGATATTAGGGACTGTTTGAAAGACAACTCTAATTACTTCATGCAGATAAGAAATATTTTTAAATCGTTAAATTGGCATCTTTGCAAGTAGTTCATGCCTGTGTATATATGCAGTGATATTTAAATAGTTATAAATGAAGACTCTTGTAAGTCCAATGCATCAAAAGCATTTATAACTAAAAATGAGTGCTCAGCTCTGTTACAACCAGTTAATAATTGCCTGTCCAGCTATGTGTACAGTCTGCCTCAAACTTTTTTGATCAAAGTATGGATAAGATGACCAAATATTATGTTGAATGGAAAGAGGGATGAGATAGGAGCAGCTGGTGGGGCAATGGGACAGGCTAGGGCAGAACTGCCCAGGTACACTGCTAGAAAGTTTCTGTGGCGGGTTGGTGTTCGCTTTGTGAACTCAGATTTCAGAACGTGATTCCTCTGGCTAGAGGACCTTTAGAGGCTCCTCAGGCCCCAAAAGCTCTGGCTACACAAAGTCTCCATTTAAAGTGGTTTGCAGGGTAAGTCATTCTGGGAAGGAAACAACTAAAAGCATAGAGCATTCATTCTCTGCATAGGTGATGGAGCTGGTGTTCTGACACTGTTTTAGAGAGAGGGAGGGACAGCTGAGAGGGACGCTCCTGTCTGTTTTAACAGCTGCTGCCTTCAGAAGAGACAAGTGCTCTGCATCCTGTTTTCTCAGTCGGGCAAGATAGGCTCCATGTCCTTTAGACTTCTGTAAGCTCCAAGCATGCCTCTTTCTAGTGGAGGCCCTCTTGGCCCAGACACATGGGGCGTTCACTGCTTTCCACAGCTTAAGCTTTTCTTTTGAGAGAAGAAAAAGGGATAGTGTCTGAAGATATGAAAAGTGAGGGAGAAAATGTGAAAAAAAAATAATAAAACCACGCTTCTAACCTAAAAATAAATGTGAAGTAATCCAGACACACTTACTTGAATCTGCATGATTATTCTCTAGAATAAGAAGGGAAGTATTGTCTATAGAGCTTGCAGATCAAATTTTCTGAGGTTCAATATACACATATTAATTCAGCTCATACTTTCTAAGTCATGTTGCTTGTGGGTCAAGTTCAGTGGAGGTAGTTGGGGCCTGGGAGGAAGAGCCTTTCTGGATACTTCAGTAGAAACGAAACCTTTATTTATTTGCTGCCTTTGTTTTAGCTCACAAAAGCCAGAAGCATCTTACAACAACGTGTTTCTCATGACAGACATGGGGAAGGGAAGCATAGACAGAATGGAAATCAGACTCCAGATCACCAAACAATTGAATTCCACAAACCTGCTTAAGTTGAGGTAGAATTTTATTTCTGATCCTAGTAGTTTCCAAAGCCAAATGTGGATTTTAGCATTCTTATAAAGTAAATTGTGCTAACACTTTAGAACAGGCAACAACCTCCCTATAACATAGAGCTGATGGAACTGCTTAGGACTTCAGGATTGAGCATTGCTGTACCTTGCTGGCATGTTCTGGACATGTTCTATGTGGTAGACATATTACTGTTTCTCAAGCATTTTCTCATGTGATCTTCATAAGTCTGTCAGCTAGGGACTCTCACATTATTAACAAAAGAGTCTCAGAGAACGCAATAAGCCTTATCCCTTCCCAAGCAATAGCGAGCACTAAGATGTGAATGATTGCAAAGGCTCTTCATTACTGGTTGCCATTTCTTGCAAGCATCTCTGCTTACCACTTCCAGCAATAATCAAGATTCTGTGCAACAACCAGAAATACACAGTTAGATCTCTAGGACTGCTGCTGCTGATGTCTCCGAAGACAAGCAGGATGGGTCAGACTGAAGAAATTCAAGTAATTTCTTGTATGAGTAGAAAATGAAAGAGCTGAATACTTAGCTTAGTAATGGATTCAGTACTGAGTTTTATTGTCTAGGTTATCTAGATAGACAGATGAAATATGCCCAACCACCTTTGCAAAATACATTTTCACTCCCTGTTGTGACCTGGATGATATCAATAAAGGAGAAAGTTCTTCAGTGTGAGGTGGAAAGGCTTATGAGGGTATGGAGACACTTGACTGTGCTTTCACCTTACCCATTCCTAATAATGAAACCCTGGGTGAGGTGCTTAATATCTATTCTTTACAAGTAGGGAGTAAAACCATGTCTGTACTATATGAGTTTTAGAAATATTAAACAAACAAACAAACAAACAAACAAAAAAACGTATATTATGTTTTAAAGACTTACGCTTACCACGACCCCATGAAGGTAAAATTGCTGTATTTCCTTACGTGCCATTTTTATGTTCTTCCTTTCTCCTCATGTTCCCCTCTTCTACCTGTGTTCCTTCCTGAATTTTCTTTTTCACTCCCTTCGTTTTCTCCAACTTCATTTTCCAACTTTCCTCTTGAAATGCCCCAAATTAACCCATAAGCCCCACCTACCCAGGAACCAGGTAACTTCCTGGAATTCCAGGAATTGTAGTTCTTGGAAAATAACAAAGCCTCATGGTAAAGTACAGTGGCCTATAAGTTTGACCTTAAAAGTTCCTGTAACATGTGGTCTTGAGGCCATTTTTAGCTGGGGAATTCAGAGAATGGTCCTGACCAAAGCCCATCTCTTGGCCAGTATTTAATATTTAATAAAGCTTGCTTTAAATTTGACCCAAAATGGTGGAACTGGTTTTCTCTGGCAAATCTCAGAACTAGCACGCTCCTCTTTGATCTTCCTAATTGGTCTTCTCTCAAAGTGAGCCATTATGTGGCCTGCCATCTTGTACTTCTCCATTTGGGGATTTTAGGGAGGGGAGACATATTTCACTGACTCCTTAAGAGATTTATCTGCTTGGAAAAGTGGGAGCAGATGTTGAGGCACAGAAATGATTGTCACTGATTGTGAAAGAACCTTTAGTGTACTCAGAAGGCAGCAAGGTAGTTTAGGGACAGACTTTTGGCACCTACTGCAATTGCACTCAGATAAACTCTAGTTGCAGCTTTCCAAGTGGAAAATCAAGCCTGTCTCTGAATATATATGTTCTTTAGAGTATTTGCTACTTGATAAAATGGTTTGAAGCAGTATAAGTGTATGATGCTATGTTTTATTGAACAGTGGACTACAATGTTTATTTTAGGAACCATGTTTATTTCACAGGACTTTTGAATTCACATTATAAACAATAAGCTATAATTATCATTGACATATTTAATTTGCTGCCATGAGGTCTGTTTTTGTGCTCTGAATCTTTCTAGTTTCTGCACGAAACACTGAGAAATGTTAGTATTCTTATCCTTATTTGCTATATTTTTATATTTACAGATATTCTGCATATTCGCAGAATTTATAAAGATAGTTTTCTTCAGTTTTATTTCTTGATCTAAACTTGGGAACTATGCCTGATCCAATGAAATATTGATTTTCATATAGCTCAGTGTCTGAGTCTGACCTTATTTTCTATTTTTGCCATGAGGCAAAGCTAAACCAAAATCCTAGAAAAACAATTTAACACAGATGTCATAATAAACCATAACTGCAATCTTGAGGTTGTCTTATCTGGTCAATGGCAATGACTACAGTATCACTTTGAAACCAGGATCATGAATTTAATGAATTTATTTTACTCTGTTTTAATGAATTTATTGTACTCTGTAGTAAATCATGACAGTAACGCTCTCACTTAATCAAGCCTACCAATATCACTGAGCTGACCAATAAATATGCCGTGCCTTGCCCAATAGGCTATTATCTAAGTATTGCAAATAAAGCACTGACAAACACTTCAGCCCAGGGGTTGTTTTCCTAACTGGATCTAGAACCAGTGTTTCTGCAAAGAACCCCCAGCTAGCTGTGAAAAACTTGCAGTTCAATAATATCCAGCAACACATAGAATGAGACCTTCTAAGACCATCTGGCCATACCTGAAAAGCTAGCAGCTTAAAAAGGCATAAATGAGATCTGAAAATGAACTACTCAGCTAAAGTAGTTGGCCTGGCTTGTGTAATACTGAGTCACTAAATGCTGCTTGCTGTTGTGCCCAGTTCGTGAATCCCAAAAGACCAGGAAAATACTCCGCTGTAAATACATGAGGATTTTTTGTTGTTTTTAATTATGTTCGAACTCGGGACACAAACTTCCTGAAGAAACAGAAGAGGAATGTAGCCCCACTGTCTGGGGAACAGGGTTTTTAAAGGGGGGAAAAAAACGCAAGCAGGGACTTACATGCTTTGGTGTTACATGATTGGGTAAGGGAAATTGACTTTTCAAATGATTGGTCCGTTTAGGCCCCAAGACCACAAACAGTTCTGGCCTGGTCATATGGGCTAGTTTCCTAGCAACTGTATAACGAATGGGTGAGGAAATATGCAGTAAGGATAGTTCTTCCCCTCAGGGCATTGAAGCTAGTTCTTCCCCTCAGGGGGCTGGACATGTTTCCACCTAGCTGGCTGTAGTTCAGGCTTGTGCTTTAAACTTTAAAATAACAGCCACTGGTTTTTAATCTGTTGGTCTCCCACTGCTTTCTAAGTATTAGTACCTATAAAATGTTACATTGTACATATTAGAACAGAAGAGAGTTAAAGTTCTCAAATGTCTTCAGTGAAATATATCTAAGAACTCAAGATATTTTGAAAATTAAAATTTCAAAATGCATCAGTTTGCCAAAATTATTAAAACATTTAACACTGGAAAATGATCTAATATGTAATTAGTCTTATTTAAATAATAAATTCAAAGTGTCTTACAGTATTAAAACATTGGGTCCTAATATAATTAAAACATATAACAAAAATTGATTTGAATGATGAGAAACAGAAGCGTGAATGCTAAGTATACACTATTTTGTTTATAAGGAGCTCAACTTTGACCTCACTCTCTTGGTAGATAATAAAAAGTAGAAGCCACAGAAATGTATCTGAATGACTGACCATTTCTCTTCTCCTAAAAGAAAGTTCATTTACCACATGAACCTTAATTGCAGGCAATAGATGGGTTACAAATATTTTGTACAAGTTAAAAAAAGTGATATTCCAGTAAGCATTTACTATTTTGGTGTTCTGTAGGAAACTTAGTATACAGAATCAAATCTTAAATTAAGTCAGCACACTTTTAGAGGGACCAGGTAGCTAGGTGTGATGATTTTCATACAAGTTTCAAAATAAGGAAGGAGCCCAGTCAACATCTACAACAATTACAGGAGTTGTTCAGGTACAGAGCCTGCATCCTGGCAGCTCGAACTAAGCTTGCACTCAATAGCCTGTACAGCATAGAAATAGGCTGGTAGATCAATTGCATCGAAAAGAAGACCCAGAAATAATCCCACACACTTATGGACACATGATTTTTGACAAAGATAACAAAACCATACAATGAGGAAAAAAGAATCATCAACAAATGGTGCTGGTCTAACTGTATGTCTATATATATAAAAATGCAAATAGATCCATATTTATCACCCTGTACATAATCAAAGTCCAAGTGGATCAAAGACCTCAACAAAAAAACCAGACACACTAAATCGGTTAGAAGAAAAAGTGGGGAAGAGCCTAGAATTCATTGGCACAGGAGACAACTTCCTGAACAGAACACCAACAGTACAGGCTCTAAGATCAACAATCAGTAAATGGGACTTCATGAAACTGAAAAGCTTCTGTAGAGCAAAGGACACTGTTGTCAGAACAAATGACAGCCTACAGACTTGGAAAGGATCTTCACCAACCCTATATCTGACAGAGGATTAATATCCAGAATATATGAAGAACTGAAGAAGTTAAACAGCAACAAATCAAGTAATCCAATTAAAAAATAGGGTTCAGAGTTAAACAGAATTTTCAATAGAGGAATATCAAATGGTAAAGACACACTTAAAGAAATGTTCAACATCCTTAGCCATCAGGGAAATACAAATCAAAAGGACCCTGAAATTTCACCTTACACTCATCAGAATGGCTAGGATCAAAAACTCAAGTGACAACACATGCTGGAGAGGATGTGGAGAATTGCTGGTGTAAACTTGTACAACCACTTTGGAAATCAATCTGGCGCTTTCTTAGACAATTAGGAATAGCACTACCTCAAGATCCAACTATACCCTCCTAGGCATATATCCAAAATATGCTCAAGTACACAAGAACATTTGCTCAACCATGTTCATAGCAGCTTTATTCATTATAGCCAGAATCTGGAAACAACTCAGATGTCCCTCAGTTGAGGAATGGATACAGAAATTGTAGTACATTTACACAATGGAATACTACTCAGCAATTAAAAATAAGGAAATCATGAAACCTTCAGACAAAAGATGGGAACTAGAAAAAATCATCCCGAGCAAGGTAACCCAGAAGCAGAAAGACACACAGGGTATATACTCATTTGTAAGTGGATATTAGACATATAGTATAGGATAATCATACTAAAATCTGTATACCTAAAGAAGCTAATCAAGAAGGAGGAGGACCCTGGGTAAGATGCTCAATACTCCTTCAGAAAGGCAAATGAGATAGACATCGGAAGAGGGAGAAAACAGGTGGTAGGGCAGGAACCTTTGACAGAGGGACTCTAAAAGACTACCCAGCATTGTATAAAAGCAGGTGCTGAGACTCATAGCCAAACTTCGGGCAGAGTGCAGGGAATCATATGAAAAAAAAGGGGGGAGTTAGAAAGACCCGGAGGGAACAGGAGCTCCACAAGGGGAGCAACAGAACTAAAAACTCTTGGCCCAGCAGTCTTTTCTGAGACTGATACTACAACGAAGGACCATTCATGGAGATAACCTAGAACGCCTGCCCAGATGTAGCCCATGGCAGCTCAGAGTCCAAGTGGGTCCACTAGCAATGGGAACAGGGACTGTCTCTGACATGAACTCAGTGACTGGATCTTTGATCACCTCTCCCTAATGGGGGAGCAGCCTTACCAGGCCACAAAGGAAGACAATGCAGCCAGTCCTGATGAGACCTAATAAACTAGGGTCAGAGGGAAGGGGAAGAGGACCTCCCTATCAGTGGACTAGGAGAAGGGCATGGGAGATGAAGAGGGAGGGTGGGTGCGACTGGGAGGGGACAAAGGAGGGGGCTACAGCTGGGATACAAAGTGAATAAACTGTAATTAATAAAAATAAATAATTTTTTAAAAAAGAGATAGAGAAAAAAAAGAGAGTTTAAGGGTGAAAAGCAGAGAATCAAGGTTTGTATGATACAGCCACATTGGAAAAATGAGCGAAGAGGTCCATTGACTTGCCAGCTCCATTTTTCGGTGCCCTGATATGGGGTTTAGATTTAAATGGAACGCAAGGGGTATGTATAACTAGGTGATCTTGACCAATGTGGGACATCAGCTGCCATGGGCTCCTCAGTGTCTTGACTGTGTTCTATCTTGCACAGTGGTCTGACAAGTTCTAAGAATTGTATAAAACCATCTCTGCTGAAAGCCAACTTCTGTCTAGTATCAGGCCTTTTATTTCTCAGAGCATGAAACTCCCACTATGAAATCCAATACCTTAGCACCCATTGTTTCAATAATCTGATAGCCAAAGGGAGTAGGAAAGTTCCTCTCCTTAGAATATCTTTTACTCCTACCAAGATGGGTACACTCATGCCCAGTTTCTGGAAGGTGTCTTTCCATAATTTGAGTAGTGAATGCACAATGGATGCATCAATTTATTGAGTGATTCCTGGTGCAGGGCTTGGCAACAGGGCCTTGAAGAACTGTGATTCTAGTCCCTGCCCTTGTCTTACTTGCATTGCTATGGAGACAAACATGGATCCAATAGTGACCAAGTGAACAACCAACAGCTGTGGTAAATGCTACAAAACCAGACCTCAGCATATACCCAGAAAATTCTAATGGTAAACTAGAGAGAATGCAGTGTTCCCTAGGGCAAAAGTTTCAAGGACAGCACACCTGTGCAATAATAAATTCTAAAATGTATGTTCAACAATCCATTTAGCTAATGAGACATGTCCATTCATTCACAACTCAAATATAGCTACTGTAACTTGATCATTATTGATATAATCAATAAGTGGAGGAACACTAAAATTGTCCTTAGATAATGTTTTCAGGTACCTCCTATGCCACTCATGTGCTGCCTCCAGGCAGGAGACTGTTAGTGTCATTAATGTATCTTCTCTTTCTTCACTCCTCCACACGTACTAAGCACATGGTAGAAGTTAAGCAAAACAAATTCTTGATTTATTGCATTAATCAACTCTTTTCTTTTTAAAGAGAAATGTGAGGGAGAGAAATGAAAACAAAGAAGAGATTGATAATAGGAGACACATAGAGAAAGATATTTAGGTTACTTTTCATTTTTTAATCTTTTTCTTTTATTTTTTGAGATTACAATATATTTCTACCATTCCCCCCTTTTCCTCCCTCCAAGCCCTGCCATGTAAGACCCTTGTTCTCTTTCAAATTCATGCCCTCTTTCTTCATTAACTGTTAGCATTTACACACACACACACACACACAAGGGGTTGGGGGGTTAGGCAAGAGCACAACTTTATGGATATGGTTCCTCCCAACTTTACATTGGTTTTTGAACTTTATAAAGGGGATTGAAATCAGGTCAAACAGCTTTTGTGGCATATGTCTTTATCTCCTGATACACCTTGCCTGCCCTCTTTTTTTAATTTAAAAAATTCAAACAGGCACTGTGGGTGTTAGGACCGATGAAATGATGATGCGCATAACAGATTTTATATGAAAGAGGTTTATTAGATGGAGATGAAGAGAGAGGAGAGAGTGAGACATGATAGGAGGAATGGAGGGGGCACCCCGACAGAGAAAGGGGAGAAGGCAAGAGAGTGACAAAATGGGGAGTTGATCCTTTTAAGGAGAAACAACCAGGACTGCCAGATGTGGCTACCTGGTAGGCAACAGATGATGACATCATAGGTTGCTAGGCAACCCAGAAGCAGGCTGCCTAAATACTAATAGTGGATATGGTGGCACACACCTTTAATCCCAGCACTTGGGAGGCAAGCAGCTCTCTGAATTGGAGGACAGCTTGGTCTACAGAGCTAGTTCCAGGACAGCCAGGGCCACACAGGGAAACTCTTAAAAATGAACAAACAATATAAAACAGATACAAAACCTATAGCATATAGCATCTCCCATCTTCAATTTAGCTTTGTGTGTTTTCAGTTTTGTGTGGTCCACTGAAATTCAAAATTATCAAGTAGAAAATTTCAGAAATAAACAAGTTTTAAGTTTTCTGTCATTCTGAGTAGTGTGGTAAAACACCCCAGAATGTTGCTATATGCAAGACTTGAGTCATATTTACATTGCTCTGTGCTACCCACTTAATTGTCATCAGGTTATCTGGTTGACTGTCATGGTATCACTGGACAGCTTGAGTTTAAGTTACTATTATTTTAGTTTTTTTAAAAATGGCCCCAAAGTAGTGTGCTAGGGATTCACATCTGCCAACGAGATGTGGTACAGTGCTTCTTCACCTGATGGGATAAGCGTTCACAGCTTAACAACAAATTTAGGAAAGAATCCTCTGCCCAGGTGGCTAGGGTCCACACTGGGAATGAGTCTCTTATTAAGTTATAAGTAAGGTAAAATAAATAAGTGCTCATTTTTTTCCTTCAAATTACAAATGTTTCCATCATAGTATAGAGTTAGTGCTTAGTGAAGATGGAAATGCATTAAATTTTGGGGTAGAAGACATGAGCAGAAAATGTATCCTAGTGAACATTAACATATACCAGAAAGCATCAAATTTCACTTGGGCATCATTTGACTTCATCACCAGAAGGGTGAGTTTACTATAACGGGTATTTTAAGACAAAGAAAGACAACAGCCATATAACTTTTATTACTCTATACTGTTATAATTCTGTTTTATGAATTGCTTACCTCTTATTATGCCCAAATTATGAGTTAAATTTTTCTCTAGAAATGGTTTCTTAGGGGAAATGTAGTACAGAGATCTTAGTGCTGTCTGTGGGTTAAGGAAGCATGGGGTTTAGACTGTATTCTCCATGAATAAGGAGAAGCCAGTTGCTGTACTTGTAGGCCTCTGTGATCCTTGGCAGAATTGGAACATTCTGAAAGAAGTTGAAGTAGTATAGCTGTATATTAGACACCTGGTAGATGAATTCAATCAGTGTAAAGTTGGTGAATTGAGTCCAATTTTCATATGTAAGATGTGAATATTAATTTTAATGCAGCTCTGGTTATTGTGCTATACAGTGTATTATATAGACATGCAGTAGAGAGACATGCAGTATTACTATAACATATATTTTGTAGTATAGAGGCATTCAGATTGTTACTCATTTGTTCTGTCACTGAACACTGATTAAGCATCTGCCATATTTCAAGTGCCATTTCAATTCCTACAGCTGTACTAAACAGTGAAGCACAGTCCTTATACTAATAGGTTATATTTTATCAAGGAAAATAATAAGAAAGGAGAACTTCAGGTATTGATGAGTACCTGCATAAAACACCACAAGTCTGACTTGATGGTATCTTGTATGAGATTGGGGATTATTTATATTGGTCAGAAAGGGCTTTGTTAAAAGCTGGCAACACTTGAGCTGGTGTGTCAAAGACAAGGAATGTCACGAGTACACTCTGGCCAACCCCAAGCGGGATGCCGGCGAGGATAGATTACACTGAAGGCTTTGTTTTCAGTTTAACAAAAGCACTTTAATAATATCAGTCCAGCTAACACACATCCAATCACTATGAGCCAATACATAATATGTTCGTAGCAGAGTACCTCTCCTGGACTCTAGGAGTCTCTGTTGTGGCTGATGAAGGCCCACAGGTACAGACTCATGACACTTCCTGTCCTCAGGGATTCCGGGCTCAGGCAGCTCCGGTGTTTCCGGGGAAAGGTGAGAATTCGCTGGGCAGATAAGCAAGCTTGTCCAGTGGTTCCAAAGGGGACACTCTCTTCAGAGCATCAGCATACTCTGCTGCCCTGCACGAGAGTGCTGGAAAAGGGGGCTTCTTCGTTCGGTCCGAGCTTTGGGCTTTGTACCTTTAATTTCTACGCCGGCCACTGTTCTATTGTATCACTCCTCATCTGTCTACACCGGCTGGTCTCTGGCCTTCTCTGCTTATCTCCTACATGTGCCTATCCGCACACATTGTTTACGCTCTCACTACAAGAGGATGCCAGGTGACGACTAGGGCTGTCAGTCCTGGCAAAGTTCTGTTCAGATCAAAGGTGCGGATGCTGGGATGATGGCCTCGATTAATTAGTGGACAAAAGGGTTAGAATGTCGCCACATTGTCGCACTGGCTTCAGTATAACGGTCCACGTGCTTAAAATTGTTCCAGAAGAACTGAATCTAGCCAGTTTCTGGTAGATGTAGATCACAAATTCAGGCTTGTTTCGTTAAGAACCCTATTAATTAAATAAGTGATTCGACTGGCAAGAAACAAGACCAAGGTTTATTCAATGGTAATCTCGTAATAATAGTTGGCTGTTACCCCTCATCTGCACAAGATAATGCCTTGTGGGAATAGCTTCTCCTCATATACTTCCTGCCTCCAGAAACTGAACCTTTGACTGACCCTGAAACCAAGATAACATATACCTTGAGAACACTTATAAGTTTGTACTCAATCTGTTTCCCTACTGTGAACTCAGCCTGTTTAAGGTTAATCTGCTTTTATACAGTGTCACAATGCTTTGGACTTCCTTTTACAACCTAAGCTAAATGCATAGCTTTAATTTTAAATTATATATTCTTCCATGCCCCTGACCCTAAATAATGAGTGTGTGTGTGTGTGTGTGTGTGTGTGTGTGTGTGTGTGTGTGTATGAGAGAGAGGGAGAGACAGAGACAGAAACAGACAGACAGAGACAGGGTATGAATTTAAATTTAATTTTTTGGAAAGCAATGATTTAATCAGAGGTAGATAATACCGTTGTGATTTTTGGATCAGTTGGGTTCAGTAAATTCCTCGCTTATAAACTCTGCTAAAAATTGGTTTGGACAGAAATTCTTCATTCTTTCCCTATACTGTGTTTTCTGTGTGGTTCAATAACTATAGCACAAAGCCATTCATTAGACAAGTGAAGGGACTCTGGCCAGCTTAAGCATGGTGAACAAGGTGAGCATGACTCTGGCAGGCCTTGTCCTTCTCCTCCATTTTCTCTGCTTTGCTAGAACCCAATAGATTAGGTCTACTCCTTTATTTGGCTACTTCCTCCTCCTGAGGCCACAACCAAGGTCTAGGTATCAAAGGATTGAAATCTAGCATCAAAAGCCCACCTTTGGCCTCACCTAATTAGCATGCCTAATTAAAATAAAACACCTCATTCTTATACACGTTTTCTCTTTTTTACCTTTATAAACTGCCATTTGCCCATGGGCCATATCTATCTCCTCTCTATTTAGAGGCAGTCCTTTGCCCCCTTCTGAGTCAAATACCCCTTCTCCCTCTTCATTTTTTCTTTCCCCTTTTTCCTAGTCCTTCATCTCTTGTCTTTGTCTCATATTCTCTATCCCTCCAGGGCAAATAAGTCTCCTTTGTGCTGAGAACTTGGTCTTGGGAGTCCTGAACAGATACTGATTTCTTACAGAAAGATAGAAGATATGAGGACAGAAGCATAGAATTCAAATTTGGGCTCACTCATATAATATAATACTCTAATATAATACCGACACAGTATTTTAGCCTTTTCTCTGTGTGCGCAATATTGAGAAATGCCTTGACCTTTAGGATGTTTTGGTCTTTAAGAATCAAAGTCTAGTGAGCTGGGTTTTGATTACTATGGCCCTTGAAGGACAGTCAGAATAGTCTTATGGTTTAATTACAGTCTGCTTTAGGTAAAGTGCTGCCTTTGATGCCCAGATGAAAGCACTATTAAGTTCTAACAAAACAAAGTAAGAAGATACACAAAGATGAAAGGCATCACATAATGTAACAAGAAGTAAAAATCTTTGAGATTTCTACTGTATTTTATTAATAATTTGACTAAACTACTTACTCATCACAAAAGCCAATAGACTATGGTCATGCAGTCATGACAGTTTATATAGGATGCATATGCTAAAATCAGGAATTATGCTTTTGCTTGCCAATTCAGGCTAGGATGCTACTCTGTCTTCTTTGGATGTGCTTCATAAATACACAATGGAAAGAGCAGACATTGCACTGCTTTTTTTTTCCAAAAAGGACAAAATTTTAAAATGCAGGACTATAATCTTTCACACAATAAAGCAAGCATTGCATTTTAGAAGCTGAATCTAATAGACACCAAATTAGAGTTCTTCCTAGAATCAAACCCAATAGATATCTGTCTCTGTTGGGGTTTGGCTCACATGATCACAGTAGCTCACTGATGTCAACCCCCATCTTTGAAAACCTGAGAACCAGGAACTCTGAGGAACCAAGCTCCAGAAAAAAGAGAATCTTCCTCTGTTTTTTTTTTTTTCTCTATTTTTCTTAAAGCTGACAACATGGTGATTTATTATATTTCATCACTGGAAAACATCTCCAAGTTCCACAACCAGATTCTACATTTCCTTTGCATATATCACTCCAGTGCTTAAGTTTTCTGACAATCAAAGGATGACTTACTAGAGAGAAGCTGATTTCTTTGAAACATACAAATAGACCTTTAAAGGTAAGGGTTACGGAATCTGTTCATAGGCTTCTTTATCTATCCTTGAAAGGCTCTCTAAGAACCATCTAACCAAGCTGACGGAATAGACTGGCCTTTTCAAAATGAAGTAATGAAATTCTTAGTTTGCACAGGGGTCTTTTCTGAGACTGATTCTCCAACTAAGGACCATGTATGGATATAACCTAGAACCCCTGCTCAGATGTAGCTCATGGCAGCTCAGTATCCAAGTGGGTTCCCTAGTAAGGGAACAGGGACTATCTCTGACATGAACTCAATGGCTGACTCTTTGACCACCCCCCCCCACCCTGAGGGAGGAGCAGCCTTGCCAGGCCACAGAGGAGGACATTGCAGCCAGTCCTGAGGAGACCTGATAAGCTAGGGTCAGATGGAAGGGGAGGAGGACCTCCCGTATCAGTAAACTTGGAGAGGGGCAGGGAAGAGATGAGGGAGGGAGGGTGGGATTGGGAGGGAATGAGAGAGGGGGCTATAGCTGGGATACAAAGTGAATAAAATGTAATTAATGTAAAAAATAAAAATTTAATTAAAAAGGTTTTACCCCCAAAAGCAGGATATTTTTTTAACATTAAAGATTTTTTTTTTAGAATATTATCATCACCTTTGATATGAACCATCAGTCATGAGCAAGATTACCTTCCTTCAAATATGAAAATAAATTTTTTCCTTAAAGTGTAAACCTTTGACATTAGGAGTCATTTTATCCGCTGAGTGGTGGTACTGAAAGCCTGTAATCCCAGCACTTGGGAGACAGAGGCAGGCAGACCTCTGTAAGTTTGTGGCTAGCCTGATCTACAGAGTGAGTTCCAGGATATCCACATGAAATCAGTTGATCTTCTCCTCTGTGTGGGGAGCAGCCCTACCAGGCCACAGAAGAGGACAATGCAGCCAATCCTGATGAGACCTAATATGCTAGGGTCAGATGGAAAGGGAGTAGGCCCTCCCCTATCAGTGGACTTGGAGAGGGGAATGGGAGGAGATGAAGGAGGGAATGAAAGAGGGGGCTACAGCAGGGATACAAAATGAATAAACTGTAATTAATATAAAGAATAAAAATTTAACTAAAAAATGTTTAAACCTAAAAAATAAGAAAAATGAAAAACCTAGATGACAGAAACATCTGTTTAATATATAATAGGCTTTGTTCTCTAATTTTTAACAGGTTAGATGATGTCTCATTATGATGATGAGGTTAGATTTCCTCTGCTTAATCACTAAACTCTTGGAAAACACACCACAGAAACATGCAGAGGGTTTTTTTTTGTTTTGTTTTGTTTTTTTGTTTTTTAATCATAGACTGGGACGTCCCTCAGCTCAGTCCAGCTGACACCTAATATTGCCATTTATAACATCCACTCACTGGTACACTAAAACGTGTTGTCAGCATGAAAATGGCCCTGAGTATACAGTTATTTTATTTAAAAACACTATTAGTTTTGTTGAGTCCTACGTTGAAGCATGAACATAATGTTCTAATTAAATACTGATATGGCTATAAATAATATATAGCTCCTGATATAGTAAAGGAATAATCAAATTAAGTCAATGTATAATTTCAATAGTTAATTTTAAATAAATGATGTTAGAATAAAATTACCTAATACAGAAAGGATATAGGAAAACTCATATATCATTGTTAAAAAGAACTTGCAGTATTAACTTTGAAAGAATACTCTTTTGTAATGTTGAGTGAACTCTGCAAACATGGTTGCAATTTTACATGTAGAACCAACACAATCAGGTAATCCCATTCTTAGCCAATAAATTCACCTCCTCTGATACCATGTTTTCCTTCTTTGTACTTTCTTCTCCCATCTCCAATAACATCTCTCCAAGCAACCACTTCTCCAAAGAGAGAGAAGATGACTACATTTATCTACACGCTATCTCACGTGACCTCGGTCAGCCTCTACTGAGGTAAACTCCCAGGATGTCAAGCCTGACCGACCCTATTTCTTTTAAGCCCCCAGGCATCATTTAGTCTCAGAATCCATCCACTGCTCAAGACGTGATAATGCAATTACCTCCTTTTCTCTTGTTTGCAGAACCATTTCCTTTTTAGTGTGTTTTCATATTTTTTTAGCTTGTAGATGTATAGTAATACCATTCATTTACAGCTCACTCATTTTAAAGTTTTATTTGTTTTATGTGTATGACTGTTTGCCTCCATGTTCTTTGAGCAACATGTGTGAGCCTGGTGGTCGCAAAGGTCAAGAGAGGGCATCATATCTCTGGAACTGAAGTTATAGAGGGTTGTGAGCGCCATGGGGCACTGAAAAGTTAATCTGAGTTCTCTGCAAGAGGAACAAGTGCTCGTCAATGCTGTCATCAGCCTACCAATTACTTCAAATTGTTGCTTCGTGGGCATTCTTTCTGGGTCTCACTCATTTGTTTTGACCCTCCTTCTGACCTTCAGGGTTGGAATTCCCCAGAACTCTCAGCCTTCTTGACTCACACTGTAGACCCATCCCAGCACTTCTCAGGGATGCACAGCCAAGCTATCCGCCTTCCCTGGCCTCCAGGCTACCCAATGGCTTAACAACACAATTGATTTCGGAAGGCCACGAAAACACAGCACTGACCAGACCAAAGCCGTTGCTCCTTTCTTCATCCCACTTCTGCATAAATCCATTTTCTACAGTTTTTGAGTGTTGCTTAATGACAGAAGGGTGTTGGCATATTTGTAACTGTACCTGTGCAAGTGGAACTGAATCCTCTTCGGAGCACTAGCTTGGGACTGTTTGGTCAGTTTTTAAACAAGTAACCCAAACCCCTACGGAAACAATGGAGCTCAGGAACTAACGCAGGCTGGGTCTCTGCTCTAAATCTTCCAGCCAGCTGTGTGGTGCAGACAGTATGAAAATGTTTTGGCCTCGGCTTCACAGCAGGAGGTTAGGAGCCAATGGTGAATCATAAGTTGAGAGTAGCTTTTAAGGTGACAGGAACATTTTAAACATTCATTTGAGATTTTTGTTGAATCTATACACTTCTTGAGTCAGATTTTCTCATTTTATAAAGTGCCTTTCCCTTTTGTAACGATGGTCTGACAGACAGCGTGCGCTTTCCCACACAGACCTGTCAGTTCCTGTTCCTCACCACACCCACCTGAGTTCACATCTGAACCTTTCTGAAGAAGAGCTCAGTAGTCAGCTGGAAGCAGTTGGGTGAAAACTCACAAGTATAAATTTGACTAAAGCTTCGTGTTTCCTGAGATCCTAATTGCTCTGCCTACCAGTAGCTGTTCTCTAGGCAAAGATCTTTGTCCTCAGTCTTTGCGGCATCTCTAGGCTCAAGGTTAGATAGGCAAATGACATCTTAGTCACACATTTGTACACATTCCCCCTCGAAAATGTCCTTTTTATGTATAAACATCCAAGAATTTTTCAGCTTACTCTTATTTGTATATTACTCCATGGCTTTTTTTTTTTTAATCATTTAAAAACCCAAATGTTTTCTTGAAAACTGTAAGTGGACATCATACTCTGAGTGCTGCCCTCTTTCCTCCCCAGGAACCCAGTGTTTGCCTCAGCACGAGAGGGCAATGCACATTTCAAATGCAGAGAGAGAGATTGCTCTTTGTAAAATTCAAGAGGCCATAGAGCCTCACATCCATCAGGCTGGCCTTAGGCATTAAGTAGCCCTGGGGGATGACCTTAAACTTTTGACCCTCCTGCCGGTACTACTTGACCTGGTTTTATGCCATGCTAGGGATCAAATCTGAGGGACATCATGCATGCTATGAAAGCAGTCTACCAACTGAGCTACATTCACAATTCCTAAGGTTTACATTTGTAAGCATATACGTTACTGTGCTGTTTAAATGGTTAACTTTGCATAAGAGTTGGCAAAAATCACTGAATGTCTAATTGTACTTTTTCTTTTAAAAGTATATAGTGATATAAGTAATTGATTTTAATTGGGGACAATATGTGGACATCATAAAGCAAAATCTTCTGTTCTTAGAGTTCTTTCACCCTTCTTGCCTCACATTTTCATAATATATTTATTACATCTTGCATTTTCTCCAGTAAAAATCTTATTTCATTGATTCTAAGTTGAACTTTTTATTTCACATTGTTGCATTTTATAAATTAAAATACTTTTTAAAAATTATGAGCATCATATGGAAAACCTGAAATAATTTTATTTCTTTCTGTCATTGATTGTCACATAATATAGTATTCATGGAGTATTCTATGACTTAAAATAAACCAAAATAAAATATTCTGCTTTTGGATTAACTTTTAAAGTTAATTGATGGCTTAACTGCGAAGAAGCTTGCTATATCTTTAAATAGAACTTCAAAGGAAAATAAAAACTATTTTTTTAAATTAAATTTTTATTTTTTACATTAATTAGATTTTATTCCCTTTGTATCCTAACTGTAGCCCCCTCCCTCATTCCTTCCCAATCCCGCCCTCCCTCTCTCCACTCCTCCCATGCCCCTCTCCAAGTCCACTGATAGGGGAGGTCCTCCTCCCCTTTCATCTGATCCTAGCCTATCAGCGCTCATCAGGACTGGCTGCAATGTACTCCTCTGTGGCCTGGCAAGGCTGCTAATAAGAAATATTTTAAGACCTATTTCCAAATATTTAAAAAAGGTTTTAGGCTACAGTGTGATAGATATAGTTAACATTTTAAAATATAATGTTCTATTTTCAAGTGTCACATGTCATGATGCATATAGGAAAACTGAGGAAAGCTTAAGCATGGCATTTGAGGTGCCAGTTAATACTTTAAAATACCAGAGTGTAGCTATTGTTCTAGGTGCAATTCACTGACATTCACTTGAGAGCTGTCTTTGGGCACCATTCAGGGAAGAGTGGAGTCATTGGGAGGGGACCAGGAGGATGTTCCTGGTAGCTCCCTTATAATACAAGGTGGAGAGATTGCGCCCTCATCAATATTAACATCTGATCTTCATTTACCCCAAAACATTATTGACATGTTTTCTATGGAAAATCATCTCTGTGTTTTTTTTAAATATTTGTTGTGCTTTTATACATTCATATCAATGTTAGATGTATAGGAGAGGTCAAAATAATTCTGAGAAAACTTTTGCTCACATTTTTGGCCTGTTCACAGAAGCAGGCAGAGTAAAACATCTAAAAGAAGAGTAGAAACATCGTAAGATATACACAGAAATATTCACAAAGAATATATTCCTATGAAGTTGATTTAAATTGACATCAAAAAAATGCATTAGCCATTTGGAACCATTTATTGAGAAAGCCCATTTTACAGAATTTCTGTCCTGGCTGGTTTTATGTCAGCTTGACACAAGTTAGAGTTACTGGAAAGGAGGAAGCCTCAACTGTAAGAGTCCCTTCATCTGATCAGGCTGTAGGGAAGCGACAGGACATTGTCTTAATTAGTGCCCAATGGGGAGGCCCAGCCCATTGTGTGTGGTGCTGTCCCTGGGCTGGTGGTCCTGGGCTCTGTAAGAGAGCAGGCTGAGCCAGCCCTGGGAAGCCAGCTGCTAAGTATCACTCATCATCGCCTCCTCTCCTGCGTCTCAGCCCTCCTGTGTTTCATCCCTGCTGGAGTTTCTGCCTTCCCTTCCTTATATGATGAACTACAACAACAAAATGTGAGTGAAATCAATCCTTTCCTCTCCAGGTTGGTTTTTGTGATAGCGTTTCATCACAGCAGGAATGCTTTTATTATGGTGTTGGGAGGGGGGGTTTAGCATGCACAGGAGCTAACCTGTGTGCACGTATGTGCATGTAGGGTTTTTAATTAAAAGCTCTGTCTGCAGTGAAACTCTTTTTAGCACTCTAATTTTATTATCTGATGAGTATAGTGAAAACTTACAATGTGTTAAACATTTTATGAGTTAAAAACACAAGCTTTGGAAACAGCATCAGGTGTTTAACAACCATAGGCTGAGCTGGAAATAGATCTTGTGTGAAGCATGAAGAGAGTGAACCTGGTCATTCTGTCTGCCACAAATTGTGAAATTTTTAAAGCAAACAAACAAAATAAAAATAAACCTTTGCAGAACTGTATTTCTCACTTATTTCATGGTCATTCTTCTTCAGGGAACCAGCAAAGGAAGCTGTTACACTTTGCCAGTTCACTCCTGGGTTAAAAAATATACCTGGCTAATTTCTTCTGTGTGTTTAATTTGAAGAAGCCACAATGTAAAGAGGTGTGATGTAGACGGTAAACATCCCCATTTAGAGGATGATCAAGCTTTCTTGGCTGTGGCGGGTTTAGAGCACGTGTTGGGACGGAGACGGCAGCTTTACTCATAGTAAGAGCTTTGGCAAGCTGATGGGTGCTGCTTGAGGACTTTGTTTATGGCAGATGGTGAAGGGTCTCCAAAGGAATCCGACACACTAAGATTGATGTTTGCTTTTTCTCCTTACAAAATAACGAGCTTAGTATTTGGAAAGAGGATTGTTCTGCTAACATCTTAAGATGAAGTGTCCTGTGGAAACACCCTTGAATTTCATGGACTTACAGCAATGAAATTCATAGCAGAAATAGAAAGTCAGGTACAATTGTAGAATTATTCTGTTATCATTCACAGTGGTGGTGGAATCTGAGGTCTTTGTAAACGCTTACTTTGACAGGAAGAAGTTCTGCATGTTGGCATACTTAGCTCCGGCACAGAGCAGGACTGTGTCTTGGGAGCATGATTGACAGTGGAGAAATGCAGTAATAATGATGCATGCCACATTTATTGCATCCTAACATGCGTACCCAGCACACTTTGCCTCTAGATAGAACGGATAAGGTCAGCTTTGTGAATGGGGGTCTTTCAATGGTGATAAACAAAACCCAAACTTCTAGTGGCTAATGCAACAGCTTATTTCTCATATAACAGCCACTGTGGGTGTCACAGATCTCCCTAGAACCTGATGTCTTTCCTTTAGGCACTGTGCTATTTGCAATGGTTCTTGAGGTCCTAATGGTCAGAAAGAAAAGAGAAAGAACAGAGAACTCATCACCTCTTTTCATCATCTGTGCTGGCAACTGACTGAGTGTTACTAAGAAGTGGTGCAAATGGGCAGCTGTTTTACAGCCAAAGGACTCACAGCATCTGTATGATGGCAAAGAGCCCCGCGTTCTGCTGGAAATTAAGCTGTCTCTGCAGTGACAATTAATCATGCCAGAGCAGAAAGTGTGGTGAAAATCTCCTTGTAATTTGCTTTGCAAACGTGTAGTGCTTTGGGGGAAAATTCTTCATGCCTACCAGCAGGGTGTTTGTAAAGTCCACAGAGATAACCAGGACGTTGGTAAGGACGTACAGCAGCCTGCACACGTTGGTTGCTCTAGTCTGGGAATGGCCGTCAGCGAGTCTGTGGATCCAGCCAGTCTACTGACTCTTTAAATTTCATTTTGCATGTCTCTTCTAAAAGGAAATAGGAACTTATGCAGAAGTACTGCTGACTTGCTTTGCTTGCTTGCAAACATTTAAGCAGATACAGTATTGATATAAGAAAACTGTCCTCTGACGGAAGGATTAATTTATAGCAGAACGTAATTGCCGAACTGTTAGGCTCAGAGGTACATGGTCAGCATCTAGGAAAGCTCCTTTTTAAGTCAGTAGACTGTCTTCAGAGCACATTCTGTTCTGTTTCCCCAGGCAGAACCTCATTGTTCTCACCTGTTATAAGATCTTATTAACGCTCTCATCTTCTAACTGTAGGACAAAGGCCAGTCTGCAGAATAGTTCATCATATAAGGAGTGACAAGAAAATTGCTGACATAACATGACATCACTTTGCTGGTGACTAATATGTTTCTCTCTTTAGAGAATTTATATTCTGAGAATGTATACATGAAATTCACATAAATCAGATAATGATTTTGTAATTATCTTCCAGTTTACCAGTTCAGGGAATATTTTTCTTTGTTTCTTTCTTCTTTTTCTATTTTTTTGGGGGGGGGATTTTTTTCAACATTTATGCCAACTGGATTACATAGATCTTATCTTTACACAAATACTCTTCCCAACTTTTGTTTGGGCACATTGTTTTGTAGTGTAAAGTACAGGAGAAGTTTTATTGTCTTGGTGTTGGGCAAAACCTTACTAGTCAGTTTGTGAAAATGTGCCTTTGTTCTCACCCTGGATGTTAGTGCCAGACTCGGGAAAACTTGCGTGTGTACTGACAGAGCTCATCTCCGCCAGGTGTGCCCAAGCATTGTCTGTTATTACAATAGAAGCAATCCTACTGCTATTTCATACCATTTTTCTTTTGTGATTTCTTTGAGTGGCATATTAAATATTACCCTTAATTGAAGTTTAGCACCTGGTATATAATAGTGACTGAACAATAGATAGCGATCCATTGTTATGCATTTTTGTAGGTCTTCATCTTTTCAAGACTGTGTATCTTTTGGATTTATTTTCAACCTAGGCCCAGTCCTCTTTGCAAATATGTATTAGCATCCACCAGGTACAATGTATTTGTGAGGGTGCTGGCTAGTTTTATGTCAGCGTGATATAAGCTATAGTCATCGGAAAGGAGGAAGCCTCAATTGAGAAAATGCCTTCACAAGATCAGGCTGTAGCTAAGTCTGGAGGGCATTTTTTTTACTAGTGACTAATGAGGAAGGGCCCAGTCCATTGCAGATGGTGCCATGCTTGGGCTGGTGGTCCTGGGTTCTATAGGAAAGCAGGCTGAACAAGCCATTAGAAGCAAGCCAGTAAGCATCACTCCTCAGTGACCCCTGCATCAGCTCCTGCCTCCAGGTTCCTGCCCTGTTTGAATTCCTGTCCTGACTTCTTTCAATGTTGAACAGTGCTGTGGAAGTGTGAGCCAAATAAGCCCTTTCCTCCCCAGCTTCCTTTCGGTGTTTCATCACAGCAATAACCCTGACCAGGATAGTTCTGGAGAATGTTATGGCATGTAGACAATATTATGAGATGTTGTCACAAGGAAATATGTCTGAGGCAGTGATTTACTAGTTGTTTGTAAGGCTTACTTTCCCTATGACAGATTCTATAAAATGCTAGGAAGATGATTTGATTTGGGAGATAAAAGTTATGATTAAATATTTCATAAGCCACTTGGATGTCTAATATTTTGTAATAATACTCCATCCCTAATGTTTGGTAGTTATTGCTTTAAAGACATTTTAGACTGACTTATCTATGAGCTTGGAACACAATCCAATGGCTATCAGTCATTAACACCTTGCTGAGAACTGCTTTGCATGGATACTTCTGGTCAGCTAGGACCGTGGTGTTTTAGGGCTAGGACCCAGCAGGAAGCCTGGCTTCCCTGATTCAGCTCAAGTTCTTGCTTTGCATCTGGTCCCTTTAAGTCGATGGCTGCTCTTTCAGCTTTACCTGAAACTGAAGTCTGAACAGAGTGAGAACATCCCTTCCTTTGGGGCAGCTGAGGTAAGCCATGCCCTTGTTATTAGGAGAATGAGGGGAAATGAAATCTTGCTATATAGAAGGAAAGGAAGCTCAGAGCACAGACATCTGACCTTTTCACTGTAGTCTACACTCAAGTCAGCTTGCACAGTCCTAGCTTGACTGCATCACAGTACTGATAACTAGATCCCACAATTTTCTATGCAGGTAGGTGAGTCACCTTGTTTCCCAGTAGCACCCAGGAAAGGAAATCTGGTTCCTAGCCCCGTACCAACCAAAGAACAATTTGAAATCATACACTGGTGGGTGAGTTCTCTGTGCTTTAGGATTGTGAATGATCAATATTTGAACAAAGGAAGAGGAAAACCTTAGAATTTGAGAACTTTCTAAACTAGAAAGCCTGGGACGTACAGAACCTGGGTATGACAGTCTACAGTTAAGAAAAGTGAGGTTCTTGTATTTATTTTTTTATATAGCCTTAGTATTTTATCAGTTTTGTTTATTTTTTATTTATTGCTTGGTTGCTTGTTTTGAGATAGGCTGGACTGGAACTTACTGTGTAAACAAGGCTGATCTTGAACTCACAGAGATCCATCTGCCTCTGTCTCCAGAGTTCTGGCCTGAAAGGCACGTTCCACCATGCCAAGCCAGTTTTATTTCTTTAACATATGCTAATTCTTATTTTACTTCTTAATTATAATGTGCTTTAAAACTTTTGTAATAAATGTGCCTTAAAATATTTGTCTTGTAAACTGGTGTATATTAATTGTATAAAGTAATGTTTTTATAATATTTCTACAAATATCTATAAAGTATTTTGAAGTATTTTTATTTGTAAATGGTGAATGATACTAACATGAAGTTTTGGGGAAATATGTTTTTTGGATGCTTCTCATTCTACAAAAAGGGTGTTGTCATGCAGGTCTTCCATTGTTAATTTTACATATAAGTGTTTGTATGTACATATGCATGTATGCATGTATGTATGTATTTACTTATTTTTGAGATAGGGTTTCTCTGTAGAGCCCTTGCTGTCCTGAAACTCACTCTGTAGACCAGATTGGCCTCAAATTCACAAAGATCCCCCTGCCTCTGTCTCCATACTGCTGGGTTTAAAGGCTTGCATCACCGCCACCACGGTGTTCCCCTACCCCCACCACCATGCACCACAGACACCACCAGCCAGTTCTTCATTTATTAAGAGCAAATACCCTTAAGCATTTGGTGCTGTCTCTCCCAGACTCCTGATTCACAGCACAAACTAAGACAATCTTTGTTCGTTGGAAAAGTGAGCTGCTTCATCAAGTATTTTCAGATTGAAAATAAGTACTGACAAATGGTTTCAAAGTAAATTATTCAAGATAAGGAGCTAACTAGGTGTGCTCCTCAATTGTTTGTACCATGTTTCATGCTGCCTCTTTTATTTATCTATCTATCTATTTATTTTTTTAACAGGTCTTGCCTCCAGTTTATTTGTAAAAACAGCCTAGGACACTGGTCATGTGTAAATGGTGTGTCCATGGTTGCCTTAGCCGGAGCTGTGGCCTCTGCCTTCATTTGAACCTTGGGCTTTGCTTGGCAGAACCTACGACCCTTGGCCATGTGGCTTTGAATCCGCCTCCCAAGCTTGGGGTGAGCGATGAAAGCTGGACGGCTGAGTTTGCAGGTGGACCCTTTGACATCTTGGGCTTGATGGCTTCAGGCTTCACAAGGGCATTGATTGATGGCCTCTGCTGGCGCATTCATTGCCTTTGTGCTGTTTGCCTGCATCTTCTCCAGGCTTCTCTTGTTGTGCTTCTTGGCAAAGCCATGTTCCTCAGGAACTTGGGTGTTCACCCCCTTAAGAGGTTCGTACCTTTGTGACAGGGGGTTTCTTGATGCCTTTTCTGTGCCATTTGTGGTACTGGTTGTGTTCTAGGACTTGGCCGTGTCTGCATGGTAACTCAGAGCTCCCTCACAGTGTCTGGGATGAGAGAGTAATGCTGTCTCTTATTCATTTGTTTATCTACATTTTAATTAGTACTCAGCCAAATAAACCATGAATTAATTTTTCACATTGCTATTTTCAGGACTGAGTAAAGCATTGACTCTCGTGAAAAGAAACGTTTTTCCTTTGGATTGACTAGATTCTCAATGTAGTCAGTCTCTGAACACATCCATGTGAGTGTGTTTACGCACGCATACTAATGTGCCCTTACTCCCCTTCCTTAACCTTCACAGTGACTGTTCAGGTCCAGCGACTAGGGCAAGTGCAGACAGCCATGAGCTGTTGTTTAAAACAGCACCGTGGCCAGCATTGCCTTTAGGCTTTCTGTCAAGTCCAGAATTCCAGGAGACCAGAAATGCTGTTTCATTCATCGTTGAAACTCCAGAACCCACCATCATGTCCGACCCTCAGTAGTCCTCAACTGAGGGCTTGAGACAAAGACCTAAGCAGGTTAGTTATAGCCCTTCAATTTTTCAAGCAATGGGCAAGCCAGCCAGCACACATGAGCACAAGGGAGCAGGAACTTATTGGTCCAGTATCTGTGAAGTGTACTGACAAAAGCAGCTTCAAACTTATGGCCTTATAATCTTTGGAACACTTTCTCTCTGCTGAACTCTCTTCTCCTTTGAGATGGTGGGATACGCAGATGGAGAGGTGGGATTCATGGAGTCAAAGACAATTACCAGCTGCTTTAGACTTAGTTACTTGGAGTTACCTTCTCCAGAAAGGTTAGCTGTCATGGTTCCTGCACAAATCTCTGTGAGACCCTTTGCATCTCAGTGGCTGGCTAGAGTAGTCTTGCCACCCCTGAATCTTTGTGCTAGTAATAAGAAAAGAGTATTGTATCTGGACCCGAGCCGGGAGTAGATCATCCATAGTTAGATCCACCCAAAACATATGCTTTGAGAAGCAGAATGCTGGATCCGTACCCATATTTCAAATGCAAAAACTAACTGTAACTTTAAATCAGATTAGCTTTTCCTTGGACTGTTTTTATTGATAGGCATTTTGAAGGACACTGAAAGGTTTGAGCGGTAGTTGTAGTTCAGTTAGCCTAGAACTGGCGAGAAAAGTGTGTTTTGTATGCTTAGTGCAGAGAACCTTAGAAGGCTTAATCATTATACTTGATTTGAATGTTTCGCCCCTTGGAAACTGAGTTCCTGTTCTCGTAAAGATGAATCATGCCAGAATGGAAGCCTACCAGCTCAAATTGTGCTTAGCCTATCATTCCTTACTGTTCCTCCCTGGAGCCTTAAGGGGGATTTCCTATGCTTACCAGCCACACTCCCAGGA
Organism: Psammomys obesus; assembly: GCF_907164565.1. Lineage (NCBI taxonomy): Eukaryota > Metazoa > Chordata > Mammalia > Rodentia > Muridae > Psammomys > Psammomys obesus. The sequence goes on from NW_026587759.1 coordinate 1,734,146, forward strand.
TTGTGTCCTTTAGGCGGAAGCTTCTGCAGTATTCCATTCCTTTTGAGGGTCCCTTGAGATATTACGGGGAAGAGTTTGTTTCTGAATCCATTCTCAAGTTCCCAGGCAATTGGCAAAAGCTCCTACTTTATTTTTTGGTATATGCAGCTTTGTGTTATAAATTTCACATGGTAATTCATTCCAATAAATAGTACTGTTGATCCCAGAGTTCCCCACGGTAAGATAGATAAATGGTCCCCAACAATAATCACAAGTGTGGTGAGAAAGACTTTTTCAGAGTTAGCTCAGAGTTGCTGGAATCTTCAACTGCTGTTTTCCTTGCATAAGATCTGGGCACTTAAAAACTGAAAACTGCAGAAATATTTGAAAATGAACATGGCAGTTTTCTCTGTTCTCTCTTAGTTTGCAAATACAAGAGGTACCAAGAATCTTGGTAATTCTTACTATACCATTTTCTGATAACCATGTATCATTTTCCCAACATCTGAAAAATATTGTCTATACTATGTATGAATGTTTCAAAGAAGAAAAATTACTAATTAGGAAAATTAAAATAATGTTTTGCCTAGTAGGCTAAAGTAAAAATTTAAGAAATATTCTAATAAATTTGTTCCGGGCTGTGGTTGTAGCTCAGTGGTATATATATTAAACATACACAGGGCTCTAAATTCAGTCTAAAGCACTGCCTTTTAAAAGTCATAAGTACTAGCAAAAAATCCAACAAGCTTGTTTTTATTGCTTAAAGATGTATAACAATATCTCATTTCTGCATGCTATAAAATTTTCATTTGTCAGAAAAGATTACTTGTCCTTTTGAGTATTTTTATTTGAATGAAATTACTTGTCCTTTAAATGAATTGACTTTAAATATACTTTCAATAGAGTTATAGCAAAATATATTGTTTATTATCTAAACTTCTGTTTTTTGGTTTTGTTTTTTGAGATCAGGTCTCATGTAGCCCAGGCTGACCTGGAACTCACTAAGTAGCTGAGAATGACTTTGAACTCCTGAGTCTCCTTCCTCTACTTTCTATATACTGGGTCCACAGGCATGTACCACCACTCCCTTTTATTACTTAAATTTTTAATTAAATGTTAATTTTCCAAATGTCCACATATTAATTAAAACAGTAATGCATTGGGAAAAGCTTTTTCACCTAATTGGTTCAGATAGCAACCAAGAGCCTACGGTTTTATACAGAATCTTACTTGTAAAGTCTAAATTGTAGCCTATATGTTATTTAAATTAATACATGATGATCAGGGTTTAGGTAAAGATGATGACATTGAATGTAGAGTGCTGGATCTGTCTTCTAATGAGTAAAAGTCTCATTATTCATTCCTTAATACAGTTATATTTTATTATTATTTAGTTTCCAGAATATTTTCTTAAAGGGTATTTGAGATTCTACAAAATTTCATCTGGATATTTTTTCTTTTATTGTCTGTAAAAGCTCCAATTCAGACTCCATTTGTGGACTATATTTGTGGTCATATTGCATCAAAAATTTACCAAAACAAACCAAATAAGCAAAGCAGACAAGAAAAAAAAAATACACAACCCAGAAAAGCTTTTAACTTTGACTGTCTTTTAGTTTCTTAATATATTTATAATATATATTTAAATACTATTTCCTTTTTGGTTATATTTTCATCCATTATCTTTAAAATTTTGTCATATTTAGCCAAGCTATTTGATATAGCTCTATCATATAGAAATCTATCATAGTTTTAATATATCAGTATCTATATATATTCGTAATCAAATGTCATTAAAAATAATGACATAACTCACACTAAACATTAGTATGACTTTTAGGATATCATGTTGTGTGACAAACCTTTTTGTCACATGTGATATGGTGGCTAAGAGAACTGCTTGTATAGACTAATGTTAAGGGTGCAAATTCCAGCTCTGCCGTTTGCTAAGTAGTTCCAGGCTGCTGACATAGCTCCATTTAGAGGCCATTACAAGGATGAGGTTCATGCAGTGTACAAACCATCCTATAGGCTGATATAAATCTGCTCTTAGGCACCATTTCACGCCTCTGGAGAAAGGGTCAAATAGAGCATATAAATATGCAGAGCAAAAAGCAGTAACAGCTATCTTTGGAGGTTCTCAGAGGATTTTGGTCACCTGAGAAAACATGACAGTTTTGTCTTAGCCCTGTCTATTTAAATGTGCAGTTGAGGAGGGAAGGTTTTTCACAAGCAGGTTTGAGTGATGCTGAAGATGATGGTTGAACTTTCCCAACCTAGCCAGAGCTGTGATAACTAGTGACTTTGTCTATCTGTATAAGAAATTTCATAGTACCCTTTAGAACTGAGTATTCTGATAACAGATGTTGGTAGAGCAGTGACGTTGAAAAAAGTCCTGACAAAAATGTGTGGCGTGATATGGAGGAATACAAACCAAACGCAAATAAGCAGCTAAACTGAGTACAATATGAACACTAATAATAATAGCTAGTAAGCAGTTTTGTGCTGGATTTTACTTCTTGAAGGTTTTTGCCAAGGGTATCTATTTTTTTTAATTTATATTTTATGAGTGAGGCTTCTAATGTTTTATTGTGCATTGAATAAAACCTTAAATTTATGAGATTCAGAGAAATGAGGTTCTGCATGAGCCTGAACTGGTTAAGTAACTATTGGGTTTAAACAGACTCTCTATGTTGGGGTGTGATAGCAACTAAGAAAAGTTATCAAGTTTTACTTCTGGGGCTTGAAAAGGAGGCTCGTCTGAGTTTTGTTGGGACCAATTATACAACACAAACAAATGTTATTCCAGTTGTAGTTAGTACCTTAGAATTCATGTAGGTCATTACAAGGAATAGGTGGAAGAGCAGACATGGCATTCTCATACGATGGAGAAAGAAAAGGGTAGAGGAACCATAGCATGCAGGCGTTGACAGGCTGGAGCTGTATCTTATTCAGTACACCACTCCTATTTTACTTTTAAGTTTTTGTATTTTTCCTGTCTGTCCCCACCCCCAGGACTAGCACTTCCAACCCTTTATGCCCACGGAAATTGATCCTATTCCCATATTGACTTGGAGCAATTTGCTTTCAACACTGTCTCACATGTTTACTGGAAACGCTGGAGAACAGAGCCTGAATCTTGTTGCTTGCTGTTCACTGCTAGATGTCTCTCGTCCTGGGGGAAGTGACTTAGAAATTATTGTTAAACAAATAAAATGGTGTTATCTTGCCCTGCTGAAGTAGGAGTTTATCTTTCGGTGGTTTCTAAGAAGACTGCTTTACATGTTAATTCAGAGTGAAAGGGAGCAGAGGCTCCCGCTGTCTTTGGAAGGAACTCCAAGCTCTTCAAGTGTGAGTTCCTTCATGACTGACTCTGTACTTTCTCTCCCTCATCTGTCACTACCTTGTCCTTTGAACATTTTATTTTGGTCAGATTTGGTAATTAATCCCACCTATGAGCCACATGGTCTCATGCTACCCTGTCTCTACGCGCTGTTCCTTCTGCTTAGAACTGCTTTTATTTACTTTACGTTAAAATATTTGGTTTTGTATTTGGTTTTACACATGAGCAGAATACAGAATGTAAGAACTCAGGCAAAGAATTTTGCTTGTAAAGAAAGAAATAGAAGGGGGTAAATATTATTAAAAAACTGTAGTGAAACACACTATCTTTTTTTTTATTTTATTTTTTTCTTATCAGTTACATTTTATTAACTCTGTACCCCAGCCGTGTCCCGATCCCTCATTCCCTCCCAGTCCCTCCCTCCCTCCCTCATCTCCACCATGCCCCTTGCCAAGTCCACTGATAGGGGGGACCTCCTCCCCATTCCTCTGATCCTGTTTTATCAGGTATCTTCAGGACTGGCTGCAAAGCTCTCCTCTGTGGCCTAACAGGACTGCTCCTCCCTTGGGGGGGTGGGGAGGCCAAAGAGCCAGTCATTGAGTTCCTGTTAGAAATAGTCCTTGTTCCCCTCACTATGGGAAACCAATTGGTTACTGAGCTACCACAGGCTACATCTGAGCAGAGGTTCTAGGTTACATTCATACATGGTCCTTGGTTGCATGTCAGTCTCAGAAAAGACCCTGTGCCCAGATATCTTTGGTCCTTGTGGAGCTCCTATCCTTTCCTCATCAGACTAACTCCCCTTCTTCCTTATGATTCCCTGTACTCTGCCAAAGGTTTGGTCATGAGACTTTGCTTTGGAAACACTGCTAGTTAGAGTCTTTCCAATGCGCTCAGTAGACTCCTGTCAATGTTCAATGTGCATCCCATCTGTCTTTCAAAACGAGGATTGATAATCTTACCCCATGTCCGCTCTCTTGATTATCTTTTTTAGGTGTATAGATTTCATTATGTTTATTATATCTTATAGGTCTATATAAGTGAGTATATACCGTGTTTGTCTTTCTCCTTCTGGGATATTTCACTCAGGATGATCTTTTCTAGATCCCACCATTTGCCTGCAAATTTCATGATTTCCTCCTTTTTGATTGCTGAGTAGTATTCCATTGTGTAAAAATACCACAATTTCTGTACCCATTCCTCCATTGATGGACATCTGGGTTGTTTCCAGGTTCTGGCTATTACAAATAAAGCTGCTATAAACATAGTTGAGCAAATATCCCTTTTGTGTACTTGAGCAAACTTTGGGTATATACCTAGCAGTGGTATAGCTGGGTCTTGAGGAAGCACTATTCCTAATTGTCTTAGAAAGCGCCAGATAGATTTCCAGAGTGGTTGTACCAGTTTACATTCCCACCAGCAGTGGAGGAGGGTTCCCCTTTCTCCACAACCTCTCCAGCATGTGTTGTCCCTTGAGTTTTTCATTTTGGCCATTCTGATGGGTGTAAGGTGATATCTCAGGGTCGTTTTGATTTGCATTTCCCTGATGGCTAATGAGGTTGAGCATTTCTTTAAGTGTTTCTCTGCCATTCTATATTCCTCTGTCGAGAATTCTCTGTTTAGCTCTGTTCCCCATTTTTTAATTGGATTACTTGGTTTGCTGCTTTTCAGCTTCTTTAGTTCTTTGTATATACTCGATATTAGTCCTCTGTCAGATAAAGGGTTAGTGAAGATTCTTTCCCAATCTGTAGGCAGGCGTTTTGTTTTGATGACAGTGTCCTTTGCTTTACAGAAGCTTTTCAGTTTCATGAGGTCCCATTTATTGATTGTTGCTCTTAGAGCCTGTGCTGTTGGTGTTCTGTTCAGGAAGTTGTCTCCTGTGCCAATGAGTTCTAGGCTGTTCTCCACTTTTTCTTCTAACCGATTTAGAGTATCTGCTTTTATGTTGAGGTCTTTGATCCACTTGGACTTTAGTTTTGTGCAGGGTGATAAATAGAGATCTATTTTCATTTTTCTGCATGTGGACATCCAGTTGGACCAGCACCATTTGTTGAAGATGCTGTCTTTTTTCCATTGAATGGTTTTGGCTTCTTTTTCAAATATCGAGTATTCATAGGTGTGTGGGTTTATTTCTGGATCTTCTATGTGGTTCCATTGATCCTCCTTTCTGTTTTTATGCCAATACCATGCAGTTTTTATTACTATTGCTTTGTAGTACAACTTGAGATCGGGGGAAACACACTATCTTAAACAATTAATGGTAATATTAAAATAACTTTATAAAAATAAATTTGCTTTTCCCACAAACTTTACTACAAAGTACTTTTATAGTGATTTTTAATTTTGATTATAATTTACTTTTCCTTTTGTTAGAATACTTTTAAATTGAAATAAATAGATGCTTATGATAATAAGAATAGACAAAAGCAAAAAAAAAAAAGGAGGAGGAAAAAAGAAATGACCACCTTTGCCTTGTGAAGTGCATATGACATCGTCACACACTAGGTAAGGACTTTCTGTATTTTACCTTTATTCATCCTCAGAATTGTCCCCTCAGATAAGTGCCACCCATATCCTCTTTGACTATCGAGGAAACTAACATAAATGAAATGCGTTCCTAAGCTTCACGGAGCTGCCAAGCAAAGTACTCCTCTGTTAATTCTCTCCACTCCTCCTCCAGTCTCATTTTCATAAGTGGTTTAAGTTGTAGCCTTCTATGAAAATCTCTATTGGTGTGATAATTGCCACAACTGAAAGCAATTTCAGGAGGAAAAGGTTTATTTTACCTTAAAGCATACAGTCATAAGGGGAAATCAGAGTAGGCTCAAGGCAGGAACCTGAAAGCAGGAACTGAAGCAGAGACTGTGGAGGTATCATGGCAGTTATCTCAGGGACTGCCAATTTTGTTCCGCGGCATGAAGGAATGAGCAACCACAAAAGGCCAAGACCAAGCTCCAGAGAAAAGAAAAGTGATAACTTTACCCATTCTGGGGGGAAGAAGCCTAAAACTGGAAGCCTTTTAAATAGTGATAGCTCCCCTTTCCTCTGTCTAGATACCCACACCTGTGCCTTTCTCCTGTTTTTCCTTGCAGAGTCTTCTGGGAGCTTCATCTCTGGGAGCCTGCCTTAGCTTTCCTTTCCTCCTGTGCTCCCTAATCCTGCTTCAAAGCAAAGCTGCTTGCTACTTGCTCTTTGTGGCTTGCTCAGCCTGCTTTCTATCCTGCTTTCTATATCTGCTCAGGAGTAGTACTGCCTCAGGTGGGCTGGGCTGTCGCACATTAACTATGAATCAAGAAAATGCCCCACAGAGCTGCCTACACTCTGATGGAGGCATTTCTCAATTTGAGGCTTGTCTTCCTAGACCACTCAAGCCTATGTCAAGCTGAATATAAAGACTGACCAAGACACCTTCTACACCTACAGCTACCACAGTTCAAGCCCCAGTCCGTCATCTGGTGGCTGTTGCTCAGGTTTAAAAAGACCTTGCCATATTGTTGTTTTTGGAAGATCTCATCATCTCAGCCCTTATCATGGTTCTTGACCATCTCTCAAATTATTCTAAGTATTCTATAATATTCTGTTATGCATTGGTACTGTGCTATATGTGAGTATCAATATAGTTGTTTGTCCCATATGCTAGCTCCATAGATCCTTGATGACAGAGGGCAATCAATTGTTTCCCTATTGGTGAAATAGTTGTGCACAAAGGGAATTTTATTTGATAAATTAATCTCTTTAACAATATATTTGTAAAATTTTTGATGTGTCTATAATGTTTGGAATGTGTTTGTCATTAGGGATGGTGGCATATCTGTTAGCTTTCTCCATAAACCACCCTTAGACTTTGTAATTTAAAATGACAACCGTTTGTTTAGCTCATGCTCTAAGTTGATATTGTAAAGAGCTGAGCTGTGCTTGCCTCGTAGTGTTAGCTCAGCTTAGTGGCTCCTCTGAAGTTAGCCATTGGCTTAGCTGAGGCTGGCTGGGCAAGAACAGCCTTAGTTGCTTGTCTCAGATCCAGGTGGCCCCTCTTCCTCCAGCTGGATAGCCCAGGCACATACAAAAGGTTGGAAGGCCTTTTGAGGCAGGACAGATTAAGACACGCACTACAAATCAAAAGAATCCATAAAGCCAGCCTCCTGTCAATCAGAGGGAAGAGTGTGAGTATGAAGAGGAATAAACACTGTGGCGATGCGTACAACTCGTTATGAGTGATGAGGGGAGAAAACCACACTTCCCCCTTAAGGACACATACGGTCTAGTGGATAAAGTGCAGTGCTGTTTATAAAGCCACCTGACGTTAGTGTCCACTGAAGGTGTTTACTTGGTCTTTAGCAGGGTGTGTCACAGCTTAAGTTTTTGTCCAGATTGTGTATTTCGGTTCTCTGTGTCCCCCTCTTTGTTGAATTTATGACCAGCAGAATGTATGTCTGCACGAGAGTCCTGCAAATGGCAGGACGAGTCCATCATTTACTAAAACATCTTCCCACACAGCACTGCACATCCCGTCCCCTACCCTGTTAGCAGCACCTGGTGCTCAAGTGCTCTCCCTGCCTGCCACATACAGTGTCTAGAAGACAAGTTCACAAACCCACCATGTCAGGTTTGAACCTTCCATATCCTCTGTCTCCTCAAAAACTCATGTGTCAAAGCCTCGATCCCAGTGCAGCCATGCACACAGGTAGAGCCTCTGGGAGGAGACTGGATTACGACAACTTGAATTCATCAGTGTGTTGACTCACAGCTTTACAGGCTGTTTGGGGTAGCACAGACTGCAGAAGTGGGGTTTCATTGGAGAACAGCAGACCATCAGAGATGTGACTTTTAGGAGTGTATTTTGTCCTTGACTTCTTCCTCTTACTCTCTTTGCTTTCTGGGCATTGTGAAATAAATAGCTTTTTTCCACCATGTTCTTGTGCCATGGTATTCTGCCGTATTTCAGGCTTACAAACATCCGAACCAGTTGACCATGGACTGACAATTTGAAACTCTGAGTCCAAATCAAATTTCTTCCCTTCTGTTTAATTTCTCTAGGTATTTTGTCAAAACAATGGAAAACAGACTAACTTAAAGAATGCTTAATATAGTGTCAAAAGAGTTGAGATGGTAAAATTTCAGAGTCAATATTTATGATTGTTTATCTTGGAAAGTATAAGCAATAAAGAAATTAGTGGTAAATTTCATTATATGGAAAATACATTTGAACATCAGAAACACTGAGGAAAAAAGTGAAGGATAAATGAAAAATCTGGATTACATACAGATTAAGGATTTATAGCCATAATGTAAAAAGAACTTTTTAAGTCAATGAGAAACGTTAGCTATGAGTATTAGCTTATGTCTGTGAGGGACTGTGTTAATTAAGCAAACCAATGTGGGGAGACCCAGATCACTGTGTGCAGCACCGTTCTCTAGGCAGCGTGTCCCACTTTTGCAGCTGACAGCTGCCGAGGGAGGGACAGACACTTTGGGAGGGGCCTCTGATAAGTTGTTCATACCTCAGGGGATAACTATAAACCTATGAACGAATGGGTATCACTAACTGGACTCAGTCGGTTAATAAATTAATTAGTTCACTTAATTTAATGAAATTGTGAGGCAGCTGTATTGGGAAGATCTTAAGGAGAGTTGATCAGAGGGGGAAATGATTGTGTTACATTTTATACATGCATGACATCTTCAAAGAATAAGTAAAAATATTTTTAGAAGTAGACTGGAGAAGTTGAGATCGTCTCAAGTGAGCACACAAGTGGACATGTGGGCATTTATTGTCTCCTGCTCTTGGCTGTGGGTGTGTGGTGACCAGCTGTCTCCAGTTCCTGCTGCCTTGACTTCCCTCCTATGATGGATTATTCTCTGGAACTGTGAGCTGAAATAAACCCTTTCTTCGCCAAGTTGCTTTGTCACGGTGTTTCATTATGTCAATTAAACTAGAACAGAAATTGCTATCAAAGTCAGTGAGACCACTGCTTTTATGCCTCTGGACTGTTTTGTGGAAGAGTAGAATTTTAGTCTAAAAAGCATTTGAAAAATAAGAACAAAACTTTGTGGGCCATTCTTTTGAGAATTGGTAATGGTCTGAGAAATGAGGGCAGTTGAGGCTCAGCTCATGGTGGTTCTGAAAGGAACAAGGACTCCGTTAAGGACTGAGTTAGAGGCTATTCTGTGGTGTTTTGGCTAAGAATCTGTGTACGCTACTTAGGCTGGGGTAGCTGAAGACGTCCATGTGATTGTCAAGGAGATCAACATCGCTGAAGTGAAACCTCCTGCACCTCACTGGGACAACAGGAAAGGCCCCTCCGGGTCAGCACACCAAAGCTGATGCGCCTGCAGTCCAGGAAGGTTGTTGGACCATGTCTCCAAGTGGGAACAGAACTTGTCAGTATAAGTCTCATCTGCATCTTACTGGTTTTGAAGACGTAAAAGATGCAAGACTGAGGGAGTCATGGTGACAACTGAGGCCTGGCGCTGTGCCAGGGTCAGAATCGCTGCAGGGGCTTGCAATCTTTTCCTAATCTGTAAACAGAGCTACAGTTCCACTGGTCATTTACAAACCTAGGGTCACTTTGATTGGTTTCTTTTGTTCTTATTTTTATTCTTATTTTCTTTCATTTTGTTAGAATTTAAGTCAACTTTACCCCAAGTACTTCCTGAACCTTACCTCTTCTCCATTCAAGGAGCCTGAGATTCTGCAACAACCATTTTCTAGGATCCCCTCTGCATTCAGCTATCCTTTCTAGATGAGATCATGTGACTCCTTTATGAGAAAACCATCAAAATACAACACAAGTTCCTTTCCATTTTTCAAAACCTAACAGGATTAAGCCATGTTCTTCTCTTCAGCTTCCTTTGCTCTTCTCTGGACATGCTGACCTTCTTTCTGTCTCTGTGACACCAAACATTGGTTTCTCTCCAGGCATTTAACATGTGATGATCTTTTTTCCCTGAAAAGGTTGGAAACTTTCTCTGGCTCCTGCCATCAGCTTCCTTTTGATCTTCTGTGCCACTGCTGGGTTACTTTGTCAATGTGACCACCCACCTATGGCAGCTCACTTCCATTCTCCACCTATCACGTCTTTCCATCTCATTATCAGCCTATTTTATTTCCTTGCTAGAATATTGTTAGTGTTTATTATTACTTTCTTTATAGGCTTATTTTCTGTCCATCCATTCTAGAAGGATGGGTTTCTGATCTAGTACACGGAAGTGGTCATAAATACATATTAAGACATAAATATGTTAACATTGGTTATTTGCAAAAATATGACAAACAATATTTATTTTTCTGATTTGCATTTTAAAGAACTTTCATAATATATACCATTGGACATGAATTGCTAACATGATCAGAAAAGTTGTTGAAAATTATCTACTGTTCTGGTAAAGTGCCAACCACATTTGGGCTATGTAATTTCATCAAACTGAAGAAGCCATCAGATGTTTCTTTACTGTCTTCCTGAAAATAAGAAAAGTTTTAGTTTTGTCCACCAGTATAATGAAGTCATTACTATCTACTTACTGCCCAGTAAAGAATCCATTGATATCTTTGCCTTCTGTCAAAACAATAACAAAAAGCTCTTAATAACAATCTCTTCCTCACTTTCACTTTTTTCAAGACTCAAGTTTTTCTCAAAAGAAAAACTTTTCAAAATGGAAGTGTTGGATTTCCTTTTTGCTTCCCTAATTTTGTTTTGTTGAAATGATACAAAATACCTGGGAAGCAGAGATTCTGAAAGTCACCCTAAAAATATAAAGCCAAGATACCTTCATTTCTCAAGGCTAACACTATAAAGTTAAACATGATTTGCAGGCAGTCCTAGTCCCAGCTCCCTGCGCTCTCACTGATCTTCAAATAAACCTGGCCCTCCTGCCTTCTGGTGCTGATGCTCTGGGCCTTAAATTCCAGTCTTTTTCTCCCAACTGTTCTTTATTCTCACAGTGCATATAAGTGGTTTTTGAAACAAACAATGGCCCCACAAACCTCTGAATGCTAAGTCTCTTAAATTCCCTATTAAAAAAAATCTATATGAGAGGTATGACACAAAAATAGAATAGTCTGCCCTGGACACAAATATCACTTTAAAACAAGGGAAAACAACAAGATTTTTTCGTTTGTTTGTTGTTGTTTTTTTTTGATTGTTTTTCTTTTGTTTGAGGAGAGTGGAGAGATTTAGGAATTGTATACTATATAAGCAATGAAGAAACATCCAGGAATAAGAGATAGGTTACATTATCCTAACAGAAAACTTAACAATTGCCAGAACCCTTAATAGCCTATGGAATTACTAAAATTGGGGAATTGCTTAGAATCTGTACCTTTATGTAAGTAATAAAGCAGAGTTTTGTTTGTATTTTACCAAAGTCAATTCTTTAAAGTGTAGGCAAACAGTCTGCCATGAGCAGACGTGTGCTGCTTTCTCACACCGTGTTCCCTTAGTCATAGGAGTTTTCAGCATGGATGAAACTTGTGAGCACAACTATTTTAGAGTTTGGGAAAAAAATTGGCTTCCTTAAAGGCAAATCAGCAGTAAGGTTAATTTGGTGAATCAGATTCACAGAATTCACATGTTATGAGTCAAGATTCCATTATAGATTCTATTAAAGTCCCAGGAACAAAACATTTTGATAACTTATTTTCAATGATTTTCTAATGTATTAGAAATTGTTCATGATCTTAAAATACTTTAAGGCTTTATGGTACAGATTCTGTTGGAGAAAAAAAGAAAATGAATATGATTTGAACAGATTTGTCTCCTAAAAATTCATGAAGAATGAAAAGAAATTGAAGACAGGAGACAAGGAAACCAGGAAGTAGTGTCTGCTGTCACATAGCACCGTGCCCACAGCTTGGTAACTTGACAGTATCAGTCATTTACTTTGCTCGTCTATGTGCAAGTTGGGAAAGGTTGGAGGATAGCTGGCCTCTTTTCCTCCATGCAACTCTAGTCTCTTCAGAGTGGTCCCTTTTAATCCTTCACTATTTGGTCTAGTCACTAGCAGGACTTTAGCTTGCATTTTGGGCTGAGGTCCAGATTGTTCTTCATATGGCTTTTCACACATACTCTTGAGCTCACTGTGAGATGGCAGCTGAATTCTAAGAATAGACCCCGGGGGAACTAGGTAGAGACTGTTTGAGACAGGAACTAACTTCAGATTCACATAGTGTCATTTTGCCATCATCACAATCTTGATCCCCTTTAAAGAAAAGGAGTAGAGACATCTTTTGACAGAATGAATCAGTCACAATGTGATAAAAGTACAAGACATTGAAGTTATTTTGTGATGACCACCTTTGTAACTATAACTATCTATAACTATAACTTCTATAACTATCCTATACAGCCTAACTAGTCAACCCTTCTCCTAGAGCAAACTTCATTTGCCAAACTCTAAACATATACTTGAAATACAGTGATTTACAATTTATGATTGAGGGTTCCTTCGGTACAATATCTTCGGTCCAGCTTCTCATTTGACATTCCCAGTCAGTCCTTCTTCTCTTCCTGTCTCTCTGGAGCAGGGTTTGCAGGAGTGAACTACTGTCCTCACAGTTCTTTTTCTGAATTCTAAGCTTTACCCTTGAAATCAGCCTCTACCTTCCACTTAAAAAGTGTCAACAAAATCCACTGAGTGTTCCGCTAAATATCCTTCTTAGCCTGCTTGCTCATGTAACAGTATGTGCCTTTTCATTTTTTTTTTCTTTTCTTCCTTGATACAATATAGTGGTTCTTGCACTTGACTTTTCTAATGATTTTCACTTCAAAAGCATATACGTAACAAAATTTGAAAATCTAAATGAAGTTTTCTTGATAGATTCCATTTACCAAAGCTGAGTCAAGATCATGTAAATAAATTAAATAGTCCTCTATCCCCTAAGGAAATAGATGCTGTCAATCAAAAGTCTCCCATCCCAAAAAGGCCCAGTGCCAAATGGTTTCAGCTCAGAATTCTACCAGACCTTCAATGAAGAGCTAACACCAATACTCTTTAAGCTATTACACACAATAGAAACAGAAGGAACATTGCCAAACTCATTATAGGAAGCCACAGTCACCTTGATACCTAAACTGCACAAAGACCCAACAAAGAAAGAGAACTTCAGACCAATCTTGCTTATGAACATTGATGCAAAAGAACAAGAAAATACTTGCAGACCAAATCCAAGAATACATCAAAGACATTATCCACCATGACCAAGTATGATTTATCTCAGGCATGCAGGGGTGGGTCAATATATAGAAATCCATCAATGTAATCCACCACATAAACAAACCAAAATATTAAAACCACATGATCATCTCCTTAGATGCCAAAAAAGCATTTGACAAAATCCAACACCTGTTCATGTTTACAGTATTGGAGAGAACAGGGATACAAGGCACATACCTAAACATTGTAAAGGAAAAATACAACAAGCCAATAGCCAACATCAAACTAAATGGAGAGAAACTTAAATGAATCCCTCTGAAATCAGGGACAAGTCAAGGCTGCCCACTCTTTCCATATCTCTTCATCATAGTACTTGAAATCCTAACAAGAGCAATAAGAAAACTAAAAGAGATTAATGGGATAAAAATCAGAAAGTCAAAGTATTACTATTCGTATATGATATGATAGTATACATGAGTGACCCCAAAAATTCAACCAGAGAACTCCTTCAGCTGACAAACACCTTCAGTGAAGTTTCTGGATACAAAATTAACTCAAAAATGGAAGCCCTCCTGTATACAAAAGACGAACAGGCTGAGAAAGAAATTAGGGAAACAAGGTGACTCTAACCAAGCAAGTAAAAGACCAGTATGAAGAAAACTTTAAGTCTCTGAAGAAGAAACCAGAAGATGTAAAGATCTCCCATACTCATGGATTGGTAGGGTAAACATAGTAAAAAAATTTCCATCCTACCAAAAGCAATCTACAGATTCAATGCAATTCTCATCAATATACCAACACAATTCTTTACAGACCATGAAAAAACAATTCTTAATTTCATATGGCAAAACAACAACAAAATCCAGAATAGCTAAAATAATCCTGTACAATAAGAGATCTTCTGGAGGTATCTCCATCCCTGATCTCAAGCTGTACTATAAAGCAATAGTAATAAAAATGGCATGGAACTGGCATAGAAAAATACTGGTGGATCAATGGAATACAATCAAAGATCCAAAAGTAAATCCATACACCCACGAATACTTGATTCTTGACAAAGAAGCTAAAACCATACAATAGAAAAAAGATAGCATCTTCAACAAATGGTACTGGTCTAACTGGATGTCTACATGTAGAAAAATGCAAATAGATACATAATTATCACCCTGTACAAAACTAAAGTCCAAGTGGATCAAAGACCTCAACATAAAACCAGATACACTGACTCTTTTAGAAGAAGAAGTGGGGAAGAACCTTGAACTCATTGGCACAGGAGAGAGCTTCCTAAACAGAACACCAACAGCTCAGGCTCTAGAATCAACAATTAATAAATCAGACCTCATAAAATGGAAAAGCTTCTGTAAAGCAAAGGACACTCTCAACAGAACAAAACAACAGCATATAGACTGGGAAAAGATCTTAACCAATTCTACATCTGACAGAGGGCTAATATCCAGAATTTATAAAGAACTGAAGAAGTTAAACACCAACAATTACTAATTCAATTAGGAAATGCAGTATAGCACAACAGAGGAATATCTAATGGCAGAGAAACACTTAAGGAAATGCTCAACATCCTTAGTCATCAGGGAAATGCAAATCAAAACAACCGTGAGATTCCACCTTACACCTGTCACAATGGCTAAGATTAAAAACTCAAGTGACAACGCATACTGGAGAGGTTGTGGAGAAAGGGGAAGCCTCCTCTACTGCTGGTGGGAATGTAAACTTGTACAACCACTCTGGAAATCAATCTGGCGCTTTCTCAGATAATTAGGAATAGTGCTTCCTCAAGATCCAGCTATACCACTCCTGAGCATGTATCCTAAAGATAGTCCACCACTGAACAAGGACATTTGCTCAGCTGTATTCAAAGCAGCTTTATTTGTAATAGCCAGATCTAGAAACAACCTAGATGTCTCTCAACTGAGGAATGGATACAGAAAGTGTGGTACATTTACACAATGGAATACTACTCAACAATTAAAAACAAGGAAATCATGAAATTTATAGGCAAATGGATGGAACTAGGAAAGATCATCCTGAGTGAAGTAACCCAGAAGCACAAAGACACTCATGGTATATATTCACTTATAAGTGGCTATTAGCCATATAATATAGGCTAAAACATACTAAATTTTATAGTCCTAAAGAAGCTAAGTAAGAAGAAGGACCCTGGGTAAATGCTTAATCTTCATTCAGAAGGGTAAACAGAATAGACATCAGAAGTAAAAAACAGGGAACGGGACAGGAGCCTACCACAGAGGGCCTCTGAAAGACTCTACCCATCAGGGTATCAAAGCAGATGCTGAGACTCATAGCCAAACAAAGAGTGCAAAAAATCTTATGGAAGAAGGGGAGATAGAAAGACCTGGAGGGGAGAGGAGCTCCACAAGGAGACCAACAGTGTCAAAAAAAAATCTGGGCTCAGGGGATCTTGCAGAGACTGGTGAATCAACCAAGGACTATGCGTGGAGAGGACCTAGACCCCTTGCTTAGATGTAGCCCATGGGCAGCTCAGTCTCCATGTGGGTTTTCTAGTAAGGAGAGGAAGGGCAGTCACTGACATGAACTGGTTTGTCTGCTCTTTGATCACCTCCTCCTGGTGAGGTGGCCTTATTAGGCCACAGAGAATGAGGATCAAGACAGTCCTGATGAGAACTGATAAGGTAATGTCAGATAGCAGGGAAGGACAACCTCTCCTATCAGTGGACTAGTGAAGAGACATAAGGGGGTAAGAGCAAGGGAGGGTGAGATTGGGTGGAGATGAGGGAGCGGGCTACAGCCAGGACACAAAATGAATAAATTGTAATAAATGATAATAATAATTTAAAAAGAAATATTTAACTATTTCTTAATATTTTCTGTAAGTCCACACCCACTAGCACCCTTACTTTGAATTCTTTCCTACTTTGCAGCGGTATCTTGTGATAACACCTCACATTACTTAGAAACCCCAATGTTTAATCAAGAGAGTTTGTGACACATATTCCTAAGTATCTTGGGGCCCTTGTCAATGTAAAGAATTAGAAAAGACACTGGCTTAGATTTTTTTTTTAATGAAATCTTAGTAAGAGAATCACTCTGGTTGGTTGAATTCTTTGGCTTATGGCTGTTTCTGATGTTGAGAATTGTTGTCTAGAGAAGCTGACAGCAAGGAGCAGTCTCTTTGTGTTTTAAATCCAGCAACCTTGTTTTTTGTTCAAGCTTTCCCTTTTTCATTTCATAATAGACAGAAGAAAAAGAATCCAAAAACAGACACAGAAAAGTGTCCTCAGAATGCTTGTGGAGTTCATTAGGTAAATTTCTAAGTTCTGTGTTGCCACCAGTGAATGTTGCCAGATAGAATGTTGCCAGTCTCCAGAAGCTTTTATTGCTTTCCTTTGAGCCCTGGATGGCAGTCCTTGGGAGCCTGCAGCAGCTTACAGCTGTCATTTCTCTTCGCTCTTAATTTTGGGAACCAGGACTATGTGAATGCTTTGCCCATAACACCCTACCTCATTGTTCTCCATACAGGTGAATTCAGATGGAGCCTGGGACAAACTAGAAAAGCTTATGACTGGCCTGTCTAGAGAGTGCCTCTGACATTCGATGGTCTCTGGGACCCTCCATAAAGGCCATTTCAGTGAACGGGGCAGAAACTGTAAAACCTCTGAAGAGCAAATCTGGGGAAACACATAGCAGAGTTTCTGCTGATCTTTATCAGTTAAGAGAGTCATAAACTCCAGCTTGGTTCCGAAGGAAAGGGAGAGACATTGATGCCATCTTTTGAGCATCATAAAATACTAGACATATTTTTCTTGTTGTTGTTCTTTATTTTTTAACTGCAGTCATTCATGGAGAAAAGTATGTGTGGAGAAGTAAGATGGACCTAAGGTTAGCCATGAGAGTGAGAGGTACACAGCTCATTAAAAGACCTGGGTGATTTGTGGTAAGAGAAGGGTTCTTGTTTAATTCTATTTGGTTTGGCCTTCCATAGAGATAAGAAAGTCCAAGGTAAGTTTGTGAATAGTAGAGAGTAGTGGAGTAGCACTGCTAATAAATATAATTCCCAACAGGCGTACCTTGAGATGCAAGGAACACCTCCACATGGAGATATCTAGGAAATAACTTACCGCCTAGAAACCCATCTGTATAGAGATAGCAACTGTTTATTAGTAAATTTTGAATCCTTAATGCCTGGTTTAGAGGGTCCAATTAGTTTCAATATTTATATATATTTAAATATATACTAATAAAAGCATATATTAGTATCTATAATACTGATAGGATTATAGAATATTAATGTCTGTAAATATATACTAATATATGTTATATTTCAATGCATACCAAATAGTTATATATTTATATTATATACATATATACATTATACATGTATATATACCTACATTATATATATACATATATTTACTAATAGTATTAGTATATATAATTGTATACTAATATATGCATACATTTAAATACATACTATATATGCATATATTTACATATAGACATTATATATGTATATACATATGTTTACATTATATGCATATGTATTGCATTATATACATATACTATATATACATATAAATTTACATGTATGTATATATATGTGTATAAATGCTATGTTGGTATGTATTTAAATATATATTTATACATGTATATATATTTCAGGTTTGAGCTAGAGATGGATAGAATTATCTGTGAGAGCACAAAGCAGATGTCAGCTTAGACTGAGCGGAATATAGACAGTCAAAGCATTATGAAACTATTTTCTTTAAAATGAATATTTTAGAGTGGTTGTACAAGTTTACATTCCCACCAGCAGTGAAGGAAGGTTCCCCTTTCTCCACAACCTCTCTAGCATGTGTTGTCGCTTGAGTTTTTGATCTTAGCCATTCTGATGGGTGTAAGATGAAACCTTAGGGTCATTTTGATTTGCATTTCCCTGATGACTAAGGACGCTGAACATTTCTTTAAGTGTTTCTCTGCCATTCGATATTCCTCTCCAGAGAATTCTCTGTTTAGCTCTGTTCCCCATTTTTTAATTAGATTACTTGATTTGTTGCTTTTTCACTTCTTGAGTTCTTTATATATACTGGATATTAGTCCTCTGTCAGATATAGGATTGGTGAAGATCCTTTCCCAATCTGTAGGCAGTCGTTTTGTTCTGACAACAGTGTCCTTTGCTTTACAGAAATTTTCAGTTTCATGAGGTCCCACTTTTTGATTGTTGCTCTTAGAGCCTGTGCTGTTGGTGTTCTGTTCAGGAAGTTGTCTCCTGTGCCAATGAGTTCAAGGCTCTTCCCCACTTTTTCTTCTAAGCGGTTTAGTGTGTCTGGTTTTATATTAAGGTCTTTGAACCACTTGGACTTTAGTTTTGTGTAGGGTGATAAGTATGGATCTATTGGCATTTTTCTACATGTAGACATTCAGTTAGACCAGCACCATTGTTGAAGATGCTGTCTTTTTTCCATTGAATAGTTTTAGGCATCTTTGTCAAAAATCAGGTGTCCATAAGTGTGTGGATTTATGTCAGGGTCTTCTATTTGATTCCGTTGATCCACCATCTGTTTCTATGCCAGTACCATGCAGTTTTTAGTATTGTTGCTCTATAGTACAGCTTTAGATCGGGGATGGAGATACCTCCTGAAGATCTTTTACTGTAGAGAATTGTTTTAGCAATTCTGGCTTTCTTGTTGTTCCATATGAAGGTTAAAATTTGGCGCTTCCTCAGACAACTAGGAAGAGTACTTCCTCAAGATCCAGCTATACCACTCCTAGGCATATACCCAAAAAGAGGCTCAAGTACACAATAAGGACATTTGCTCTACCATGTTTGTAGCAGCCTTATTTGTAATAGCCAGAAGCTGGAAACAGCCCAGATGTCCCTCAACAGATGAATGGATACAGAAATTGTGGTACATCTACACAATGGAATATTACTCAGCAATAAAAAACAAGGAAATCGTGAAATTTGCAGGTAAATGGTGGGATCTGGAAAATATCATCCTGAGTGAGCTATCCCAGAAGCACAAAGACGCACATGGTGTATACTCACTCATATAAACATATAGTATAGGATAAACCTACTACAATCTGTACACCTAAAGAAACTAATCAAGAGGGAGGACTCTTGCTAAAATGCTCAATTCCTATTCAGAAAGGCAAAGAGGATGGACATCAGAAGAAGGAGAAAAGAGGGAACAAGTCAAGAGCCTGACACAGAGGACCTCTGAAAGGCTCTGCCCTGCAGACTATCAGTGTAGATGCTGAGACTTACGTGCAACCTTTGGGCAGAGTGCAGGGAATCTTAGGAAAAAAGTAGGAAACAGTAAGATCTGGAGAAGACAGGAACTCCACAAGGAGAGCAACAGAACCAAAAAATCTGAGCACAGGGGTCTTTTCTGAGACTGATACTCCAACCAAGGACCATGCATGGAGATAACCTAAGACCCCTGCACAGATGTAGCCCATGGCAGTTCAGTATCCAAGTGGGTTCCATTGTAATAGGAACAGGGACTGTCTCTGACATGAACTGATTGACCTGCTCTTTAATTACCTCCCCCTGAGGGGGAAGCAACATTACCAGGCCACAGAAGAAGACAATGTAGTCACTCCTGATGAGACCTAATTGACTAGGATCAGAAGGAAGGAAAAGAAGACCTCCCCTATCAGTGGACTTGGGGAGGGGCATGCATGCAGAGGGTGGAGGAAGGGAGGGATTGGGATGGGAGGAGGGAAGGAACCACAGGGGCATTACAAAGTAAATAAAGTGTAATTAATAAAGAATACATTAAAAAAAGAAGGAAAAAATGAATATTTTACATGGTCCTTGAAAAAATGACGACATTTGAGCTAACAGACCCTGTAACCCCACATGGTAACCCTGAGTAGAAGAGATGGCAGAGTGCCCCCATCTAGGTAGCTGCACCCCCAGGTGTGCCTCCTCTTTGTTTTAATGACAAGGCCCTCTCAGAGAGCTTCATTCCTGCTTCCTTGCAAGAGAAGCAGAGCCTGAGAGTGATTCTGAAGCACAGCAATAAATAAGGGGCAGGAAACTCTCAGAGAGGACTGCAAAGAAGCCAGAGGACTAGTGAAGACCACAGAGAAGATACGACTTCTGCTCCGTTTGCCAGTGTTCCTAGTATATAACTTATGTAAAATGAGGCATCAGCCAAAGGGAGCTAAGTAATTTTTACTTATTACCTTTTTTTTTTTTAATGTTTGCTCTAAGGTAAATCACTATATGCAGGTGAGGATAATAACAAACAGTATGTAGCCAGCAAAATTAATGCTTACAAACCTACCCTCTTTTTAGAAATGTAATATTTATTTTTTATCAAATTTATTTATTTACTCTCTTCTCATATGTTACATCCCAACTTCAGTTTCTCGTCCCTCCTCTGCTCCCCACTCCCCATCCTTTCCTGCTCAGTCTTCCTTCAGAAAAGGGCAGGCCATCCAGGGATCTCAACCAAGCATGTCATACCAAATCGCAATAAGACTAGGAACCTCCCCTCTACTAAGGCTGGATGAGTCAGCCCAGTAGGAGGAAAGGGTGCCAGAAGTAGGCAACAGTCAGAGCCAGCCTGTGCTCCCACTGTTAAGAGTCCCAAGAAGACCAAGCTACACAAACATAGCGTGTGCGGAAGGCCCAGGTGAGACCCGTGCAGGCTTCGTGTTGCTAACTCAGTCTCAGTGAACTCCCGCGAGTCCAGGCTGGTTTATTTTGTTTTCTTGTGGTGGTCTAGTCCACTCTGGCTCCTATATTCCTTCCTTCCCTTCTTTTTCCACAGGATTCTCCAGGCTCCACCTATGTTTGGCTGTGGATCTTTACATCTGTTTATACGAGTTAAAAACATACCCTCTTTATAGTGATGTCTTAAGCATTTGCTTTAAGACATATGTATCGTCTTTTAATTTGAGAGGAATGAAAGAAAGAGTGAGAGCAGCATGGGGGATGAGAAGAACGAGAAGGACATGAAATTAGATGAGGCTGGACTAGGAAAACCATCCAGCTAGGAAAATAAACTGTACTGTCAGAACCAGATTAAAATGACTTTTAAATTACTTTTAATTCTATTGAGCAATAATGTACTGTAGGAGGTTGAAAGAATGGTAGGTGTTATGGTTTTAAAATCATACCTCCTCGGGAATGTAAGCCCTCAAACCCCCTTCTGCAGAAGTTTCTTTTGTGAGGTATCCTGTCACAGCAGTAGAAATCTACCGCAGCCATCATCCTTCATTACCCATGGCCGGCTTAGAAGGCAGCTCTGAGGCAGCTGATGCCCCGGGTCACACTGGACGGAAACAAGAGGTGGCCTTTTTTATGGAGGAGAACTAAGGGATTTGGGTCTGAGGCCCCCATTTAGACCTCACTGGATGGCTTTAGTGGTCTGGGAACCAGATAAGGTTTTTCTCACTGCATACATAGAAAAGTCTCCTTCACATTTCCAGTATGAGTCAGAAAGTGTTATTTTTACCAAACTAGTTCCAAAGTATCTTCCTTCATAAAACCCAAGAATTTATGGATCTGATAGAATTTGGGAAGTGTCCATCTCTTTGTATTCAAAGAATTTTTACTTTGAGATTAAACTTTCTTGGTTTCTAGAAGAAAATGACTTTTAAATTCCTTTTGAATTTTTGCTTCATTGTAGATTTTTCAAACATGCTCTAAACATTACTACCGGGATTTTTAGTGTAGAAATAAAGAATGTGCCCCTCATTCTTGCTGGAGGAGTGGGAGAGAAATGATGCAGACTTGAATTTATCATCCTCCTAAGGATAATTGCCTCCAGGCCTGTGGTTGTTTTATGGTGGTTCCTCACAGTTCTTAAATCCAGAAGAATTGTACTTTTTCTAATTGATATATAATAAAACATTTCTCTCTCCAGTGTTTCTAGCTATCCTTCTGAAAAATTACTTACAAAAGCACAATTAATATTTTAAATGGGAAGCATTTCACTTCTGTGCAAGGACTTTCCATGGAGGAGCCCGCGGGCCTGTCGTTCGGAGCCCGAGTCTTTATTATGCTGTCCACTGGCTCTGTCGTCACAGACAGGTTCTCTATCTTCTCTTTGCCTCAGCTTCCTTGTCAGAGTGGGACCATCTGAATGTCCATTTCATAAGGTTATTTGTAGGTATCAATGAGTTAATATTAGCAAAGTAGCCGTAATAACTTTGGCATGTAGGTACAAAATGCATATTTAATGGTAAAAGAAAAATTTTAGAGTGAAATAAAGAATGCCAACGAGATAGTGCAGAGTTTGAGGGCTCTGACCCTGCTTGTTCAATGTGTTCATTTTGCTGGTTTACTTAACCTGTCTAGACATCCATTTTTTTCCCCAAGAAACAGAATAACTGCTCAACGTAGCCCTAGCCTCGTGGGTTCCCATGAGGATTAGTAGGCACATAGGATTACTAAGCACGTAGGATTACTAAGCATGTAGTACCGTGCTGCGATTACAATGCACAATTTCTGAGGGCTTTGGGACTCTGTTCTTGGAAACTTGGGCTTAATTCTTAGCTTCCCATTTCCAGGTCATTTTTGGATCTCTCGAAAGCTAAGGATTCTTTAAAATGCATAACCCTAGACAGGCGGAAAAGTTGTGAAGTAGATCAAGCAAGACCACACTGGGCCTTGGAGGATTACTTGCGTTAGGGAGTGTTAACCTAGCCACAGCCTGGCCCAAAGCCATGTGAGCCCAGAAACCACACAAGTCACTCACTCTTCCAAACACAGATTCCCACCGGTACTGGGCTCAAAGGAACAAAGTTGACAACTCATGGTCGTAATCAGAATTGCAGAGTTTCCATCTATGACAAGAAGTGAACCTGCTGGAGGCAGGCCCCCTGTAGACGTGGCTCTAACCAGACTGCATCCTTAGTAGCTCATAATAGGAGGCTGTTGCTCCTCGAGCCTCAGGAGTTTGGAGCAAGTTCTTCTTGAAGGCATCCAAGAGGAGGTCCCAGACTCTGATCATAAAGTAGTGTGGGTAGCATGTGATCAGAGGGTGGGTTGTTCTTGAACTCACAGAAAACAGATTTGGAAATGCAGCTCTGTTAAAGTTATTTTTATAAAATTGTGTTTGTTTCTCAGTTTCTTTTAACCTGGCTATCTCCCAAATAATTGATGCTGCTTTATATTTGTTTAAAAATAAGCTTCGCAACACAATAACTGAGCAGTTCTTACTTTAGTCTTAACCCCCTAAGCTAAGTTTTCTTCCATCCAGCATTCATCCCAGGGATATTTGCACTCTACAGCTTTCCTTGCTGAGTTCTCTTTCCTGGTCCCTCCTAGACACCTGCCTGTGGCTGAATCCCCCTACTTCCTCCTCTAACTACTCCTTCCCTGAATGGCAAAGTCCAGCCCTATTCTTTCCCCTGCTCAGAGATTGGCTGCTTTATTAGTGTATCAGGGGACAATTGGAAAGCAATGTTTACACAACATTGAGTGAGGGGATTCTCAGAACGAGGATTGCAACAAGATATTGGGGCTTACAGAAACCAGCGTTTCAATTACACAATAACTTCATGTCTACACAGCTCCACATTAAGAGGGGCATGGCACCAGACGTGAGCACCTTGCTTAGCATTTGCATGGCTGTGTGCTTCTGAGACTGTTGTACTTATATGCTTGTCTGGGAAACTTCTATCCGTCTGCTTGACATATAAAGGCAGCATGTGACTACATGCCCACAGTTACAGATTGCCTAGGTGTGCATCCGTTCTTTAAAAGCTTTAGTGCATCTTATACTCTGGAGGGGCTGTGTTTTAACAACCAGAACCAGTTACACAACTGATCTTCTTTTAAAAATCCGGGGAGCCGACTCCTTCCCACTTTAGGTTACCCATCCAGGAGCTGAGTTGAAACTGTCTCCTTTAAATGAGACTTGATTCCTACCCTCTATCCAGGTCATGGTGATCCCCTCTGGGTCTAGAACATTGGTCTAGATTGCTTCTTATTTATGAGTGTGCCCTTAGGCCTTTGAGTTGGCATCACTCTGACAACGGAAAATGCATTTGTTTATCTGTTCTTTGACCTACTATACTTTTATTTCAAAGTTTAATTCTCAAATGTAGGTCTTACTTCCTCATTTTCAGCTTTAGTTCACTGTCACCTTCAAGTAAGGAAAACACATTTGAGCTTGTAAGTCCTTGAGGGTTACAGTGGAATGAAGGCTGAAGTGTAAACCTCACAGCCTCAAGGGAGTAAGAAACCTCTAAAACTCTCCCAAGAAAATAGATGGTGCCAATGGTTACTGGTTTCTATTTCTAGCTCAAAAGCATTTTCTCCTTCCAGGCTGAAGAATATTAAACATTCTCATTTCCAGAACTTTTCTATAAGCAGGCTGTATAGTCTGCTCTCAGAGAATCCTAATGTCCACATCGGTATTTACAAGGGACAGAGTTGGGTCCATCATCTATAAACATTATGTGATTTGTTTCAGTTAACAGGAACCTATTTTTAACTTCAGTTGTAAATTATTAATAATGTGATATAGCAGGATATGTGTACATTGTCTATGATTCCTGAGAGCTGCAGTTTTAAATACTGCTTTTTCTAATGAATGGAAAAACTGATTGGCTTGCCAATTGTAAAACTGGAGAAGTGGCTCAGCAGCTGGGAACATGTACTGTTACAGTAAAGACCCCAAGTTCAGTTACCAGCACCCATGCTAGGTGGCTTATAACTCAACTACTGCTACACCAGCTCCAGGGGATACAGTACCCTCTTCTGGGCTCCTGAACTCAT
The DNA here is from genome assembly GCF_907164565.1 of Psammomys obesus. NCBI lineage: Eukaryota > Metazoa > Chordata > Mammalia > Rodentia > Muridae > Psammomys > Psammomys obesus. The sequence goes on from NW_026587759.1 coordinate 1,759,357, forward strand.
GCACTCAACTACACACACACACACACACACACACACACACACTTAAAAGTAGGTCTTTGTGAAAAAAAAAAAAAATCTGGGCCCAAGTGGGCCTACAGAGACTGATGAATCAACCAAGGACCATGCATGGAGAGGGCCTAGGCCCCCTGCTCAGATGTAGCCCATGGCAGCTTAGTCTCCATGGTGGGTTCCCTAGTAAGGGGAGCAGGAGCTGTCTCTGCTCTTGATCACCTCCCCCTGGAGAGGTGGCCTTACTAGACCACAGAGAAAGAGGATCGAGACAGTCCTGATGAGACCTGACAGGCTAGTGTCAGATAGGAGGGGAGAAGGACCTCCCTTATCAGTGGACTGGGGGGGCATGGAGAGAAAGAGAGAGAGACAGTGGGACTGGGAAGAGATGAGGGATGGGACTACAGCCAGGATACAAAGTTAATAAATTGTAATAAATAATAATAACTAAAAATTTTAAAAAAGAAAACATAAATCTTAGTATATAGGTCTTAGTGTATCTCTTGAGTCCACAATGCATCAAATATGACCATTTTAATGACATTTGAGGTTCCAAATTATAATATATCACCTCTCTCTGTACCCAAGGCATATGTATATTGTTCATGCAAGAACATTCTACAGTATCCACTTTCATATACTGTTTAAGAACAGAATGTATCACCACAGTGTCTGCCATATGGTCAATTCTTCCCCAGCATCAATTTCATCATTATTATCAGTCCTCTTATAAGGATTTCTTCATTAATTAAACCACAAATGTATTGATTCATGAGCTGTTTCATTCTGCAGTCTAACACACTATGGAGCACAGGAAGGTGCTCTGTGCATGACAGGTTGAAGGATTCTTTTATAAGAGAGTAAGAACACAAGAAAATCACCTCATTTATGCTTTCTTCAGGAATGTAAAAACCTTAAAACATCGAGGAAAACAATAAAAATAAAACCCTCCCATTCTTATATCTTATTGTTGTAGAAGAAATCTCAAAGTAATAGAATTGGTGTTATAAAGAACTTGTGACTAGATTTGCTTAGGAGACATTAAATCTGACAAGGTAGAACTTAACTAAAGGCATGCTGCTTCCAAAATACCACAGAGATAAGTAGTATGCTCTCCAGGCCTGTTAGAGGTAAGCACAGTTTACAATACTAACATGCACATGTTTCTTCATGATCCGCCATCTTAGATCCATCTCCCGATAACATGCCTGTGACAGCGAGCTCAGTGGGGAGTGCAGGGGACAAGGAGCATTGAGTTCTTCTGTGCCATTAAGTCCTCCGAATTTTTATCCGGAAAAACATAATTCTGTCAGGTGGGCAAGATGACCCTGGTAACAACTATTCAAGAAAGAACAGCACTTGTGTACTTAAAAACTTCTGACAACATGCAATATCTTTGTTGTGTAATTGCCTACCTGCCTAAGTGGCCAGCTTGTCCGTCTCCAAAGTAGTTTTTGGCATCTTTGTTAAAATAACAGGTGACTGTCTATCCAGGTCCTCTTATATTCAATTGATCTATGTCTGGTTTGGTGCCATTATGACCCCCACGCAGGCTCTGTAATAGAACTTGAAATCAAGTATGGTGATAACTCCAGCTTTATTATCTTTTTTTGCTCAGGGCTATTTTGACTACGCAAGGTCTTTTTTGTTTGTTTGTTTCAATACAAATTTGAATATTTACTTTTTTGTTCCTGTTAAAAAAATGTAGAATCTTGATGGGATTGTAGCAAATCTGCACATTGATTTTGGTGATATAGCCAGTTTCATCACAGTATTTTTTTTAATGTAAAAATAATATTTTCCCAACGAGAATTCACCCCACACACTTAGAGATGAAAACAAAGGTGTGCACTAAGGCTCCTGGTTGGCTCTGGAAAATGCCTAAATAAGAGTCAAATCTCAGTACAAGATTTCACTAATATATATTGTATAATATTATATTATATATATAATTATATATTATATATATAATATATTAGTGAAATCTTGTATATATATATGTGTGTGTGTGTGTGTGTGTGTGTGTGTGTGTGTGTGTGTATTACCTTGGACTTGTGGACTTCTCAAACACAGTCATTCTGACATTTCTTTAGGGCACACCCCAGGTGACATGTTGAACTATTTACAATCTTGAGAACATAAAACTGCATTGAAATTGCATTTCATTCCAGTCAGATGGACGGTAATTAGAAGACAAATAAGTGCTGGGCAAGGATGTGGACAAAGCACGGATGCAGGCACTCTGGGAATAATGGACTGGCGTGCTCATAGGAAGTGGATGAGGGAAACTTCATCTGCTCTGTTGGAGGGGTGAACCACCCAGCCACTATGGAATTCATCATAGATACTCCTAAAAAAAAATCTAAAAATAGATCTACCAGAAGACCTACCTGAAAATTCTTGGGTATTTGCCCAAAGGACTCCAACTCAGCACTTCACAGATAAACATCATACAAATACTTATTATGGCACTAATCCCAGTAACTTTAGTTATGGAGCAAACTTAGGCGTTCATAAATAAATGGATGGGGAGGGGAATGGGCAGTATATATACAATGGAGAAATTTCAGATATAACAGAACAAAATCATATTGCTTATAAGAAGATAAATACATTTAGAGACAGTCGTGTTAATCAGACTGTGTAACTTTTGAAGAGACAACTATATATTTTATCAACCTCTTTGTAGTTCCTAGATTGTACATAGAGAACATAAAATATGGCATGAGAGTGGACAAAACTATCTTGGTAAATTAAAGGGACTAATATGAACAGAAATGGACACAGGGAGAAGTATAGGAGAATAACATCAAAGTACATTGTATTTTTGCATAAAAATATCAGCATGCCCTTCTTTCCCCCTTTCTACTATGATCCCTGAGCCTTGGGGTAAGACCTCACTGTCGCCTTTTTTCTGCACTTGACCAGTTTTGAGTTTCTACACCAAACACAATCAAAAACATAAAGATATTTCCTTGAAGGGATTCAAGAGATACATTTAGCTATGGATATAGAGATTGAAATGTGGGGAGCAGTTTGATTTTATATCCATTTGGCAAAATAATAGTAGTGGGCTTACCCATCTTGCCATGGGTTCCCCAATCATGAGTACTTTGCTGGATTTGTAGTACCAGACATGAGTTTCTACTTATGGAGATGGCCTTAAATCCAACTAGAACATGATTGGCTATCCCCATAACATTTGTGCCAGTTTTGCAACATGGGTCTATCTTACCATTCCACTTCAGTCATCATAGTTCACAATGTAAACAGCTGGGTAAGGTGATGCACTTCCCTAATCAGCCTTCAGAGCACCTACTAGAGTACAGTGAAAGCCAGCAAGTAGGGAGAAAGATCCTGGACAGTACCAACTTAATTTCTCTGTGTCCTTTGACTAATGCATTTGTAGCAATAGGGCCTTATCATCAAGTTCTGGTGGGTAATCAAAAGCAGTGGCAATGAGCCTGTGTCGTTTGGGGGCGCTGTAGGTCTCTCTGACCAGTAGCTTGATGGGGATATCCCACACCTGATACTGAGATTGTTATTTGGCACAATCTGTGGTTTCTGGGATGAAGATAACACCCAGTGTAGGATGACTCTAGTTCAATAAATTTATATTCTGTTACTGTTTAGAACACACACACACACACACACACACACACACATTATGAATCTAATAAAACAACAGTTTTCCACATGGCCTTTCAAACAACATTTGTGTAAGTTACTTTCTCTCTACCACCTCCTCTGCCCTCCCCTCCCCTTATAAGAGTCAGAGGTTGTGAGGACCGGAGATAAACAGTGTGATTTAGACATGACAGGACTGTTATACCCATGAACTCACAGCATCAGTGGATGCCTTCTAAGACAGACACAGGATCAAAGCAGGCAACATTCTACCATGGAATGAGAAGCGATTCGTGAGCTCCCTTCTCCGTCAGCCATAACTGAGAAATATGGAAAGTAGATGTCTTCTGGGAAACAAACAGTCAGTTTTGTTTAAAAGTGTGGTCCCTGGCTGGTCAATCATGCTCTATTGGATGTCCCCCCAAAATGTATATGGGCAGCATAAACTGGATTTCATGGATTATTTTTTTAAAAAGAGGACACAAAGTTGCTGGGAGGGGTGAGAGGAATAGTGGGAATGAATATGATCGATATATATGTGTATATAGTACTAAAACTCTCAGAATTAATAACATATGTTAAAATATACTTATATAAACTAGTACTCTGTGCAAAGAACATATAAAAATGAAACTTAAAACATTGAAACAAAATGTGAATAACAGCCCGTGAACCTGACAGATACAGGTCATTGGTGATCTTTGCAATGTGGAGTCACTGTGGTAACCGAGGACACATGGCAGAGAGTTGTGAGAAAGTGAGAGGTGAGAGATGGCAGGAATGAGGTTATTTCAAATAACAACCTGAGAATCTCCGAGGAAAGAAAACAAGGACAGGACATGAACTTAATGTTTGCGACTCCACCCACCAAGTTCCTGTGTTGAAGCCCTAACCCCTATGGTGGTAGAGATAGAATGTTTAGAATAAAAAACTAGGATTAAAAGTAGGTCCTGATGGCAGGACCACCTGGTGGGATGAATCACATCACAAAAAGAGAAAGAGATATGACTAGCTTTCTACCACGCGTAGAAGTTCTGGTGTGCTATTGAATGGCAGGGTGGCCACTGGTACAGACTAATTATGTGTCCCAAAACCTCGGAAGAACACATTCTGAAAGTTTTGTGACATGAAGAAGTGATCAGTGTTTGAAGAAGGAGATATGTTTGATCTGACAATACAGTGAATTGAATGTATAAAATCATCTCTCCTAATGTGTAGAGTATCTCCTCATTTAGTTTGTCTTCTGCGATGTGGAAACTTTATAGCTTTATGAGATCCATCATCCAATACTGGCCTCATTTCTTGAATGCTTGGAGTCTGCTCAGGAGTCCTTGCCTATGTCTGTATCTTGAAGCGTTCTCAGTGGTTTGTCCTCTGCTGGTTTCAGGAGAATATTTTTCTTTGAATAGATAAAAGGGAGTATCATACAGGAAAATACATAGATTTCAAATGAACATGTGATGTTTTATTTCTCTCAGAAATCTAAACCAAATTTGGCATAATGTCAACATTTTAGGTGGAATCAGGAGAATATCACAGCTTACAAAGAAGATTTAAGCAAGTAGAAGTACTTTGAGAATAGAAAAGAATGAAATTTATACCAACTTGTCATCTCTACAAAAATTCATCCCTTGCTATCTTCATTATTAATCAAAAGAGTAAACCAAGCGAGGTGGCACCCATCTGCAGCACAGCACTCACGACACCAAGGCAAGAGGATTATCAGTTTGGAACTAATGTGGATTGTCCAGTGAGTTCCCGGCCATCCTGGCCAACCTAGCAAGACTCTGTCTCACACAATGCCCAAACACTGTGCATAGTGGCACATATCTGGAAACTCAGTCCTTAGGAAATAGAAGGATGATACGTAGATACTTCCCAGTCTTAGCTTGCAGACAGTTCAAGACCAGCCTGGGCACAGGTACTCTGTTTCTAAAACAAAGAAACAGATCCTCCCCCAGTGAAAATCCTAAGACCCTCTCCCGCTGCACTGGACTCCTAAGCATTTTTGCTTTGCAGGCTTTAGTAAGGGAATATCATAGAAATGTAGAGAAGCAGAGGATGAACTGTTGTGGATGTTCTCAAATATTTGAGCACTAGAACAAGCCCCCTAAGGAACCAGAATACTAAATTCTGTGTTAATTAGGAAAGCAATGCTGTGCCCAGTTCAGACACCAGAAAAATTTCACCAAACTGCTTATAAACAATTTTACTAGTTCTGACCCACAGAATGCTACGATAGGGAATATTAGCATGTAGTCTGGTGCTTTTGCATTTACAGGTGAGTAAATCCAAGTGTTTGCTCAAGGCAGTAAATGTGCTTACAGGAAGCCAACAGAAAAATCAGAGACCTTGGCCAATGTGGAAAGGCACACCGGAGAGTGTAATGTAGCCAGCTGTCTGTTTCTATCTCTCTGTCCTGTTGTTGTCTCTGTTATGGCTTTGGCATAGCCTTTAGCCAGATGGAAAAATCAGAGAAAACATAAAGTGTGGCTCATAAAAAATGAGGATTGGGCTAAAGAAGAGCTCTTTGATTTATGTTGCATTGTTTTGAAAAAAAAATAATGAAGGAGGATTCATTTAAAGTGAGCATAGCATAGTAAATACATCAATGCAAAACATTAAATTACATGGTCTTTGAAATTACCTATGGAATGCATGGATTCATTTTTATTTTATATGACTTATGCAATAGATACAAAACTGAGCAAATAGACTGGATTCCTCCCAGTGTCCTTTCTCATTCTCTTTAAATCTCCTTTAGAGACAGAGCTACCTGCTCATAATTGATGTGAAGTATTGTAGACAGTGTCTATGAATTTGCATATAAATTTGTCTCATGGCTGAGACAATGAATTTTGCTGCAGCTTGTTGATTTTGTTTAAAACTTAAAGGAGCTTTGCCTGTAGTGTATCTGTGTAGCCTGATTATTAAAAAACAAAACAAGCACACAATATTCCTTAGTGTGGAGTGTTACTCATATTAGCTTCTTATTAATTTAACTATTTCACCATTATGGCCATGGCAAAGCTTTTTACCGTATAAACAATCCCACAGTGAACATCCTAGCATGGGCTCCTTTGCAGCCAAGAGAAAATATGACTCACTCTGCATGGTGGGCTCTGGGAAATGTGCTCATGCTGATGTCAGAAATATGTCCTGAATGCATTTGCCTTTTTTTTTTCTCTTATGCTTGACCTACTTTAGATAACATCATACCATGCCTCAAGTATGATAATTAGAAGTTCTAGGCTTAGGTTCTATAAAAATCATCCTCTTTCTTAGAATCAGCCAAAGGGATAGATTGGTTTTCAGTTGATAGATCATATGCTCACACTTGATTCTAGTGCTGTAGCCGAAACATGCTGACTTTATGCTTTTGCAGGTGGGATGAACGGAGACTCTAAAATCCAGGTTTATATCATAGTGCCCGAGAATGCTAAGTGTCAGTCTGTGGCAGAGTGATACAAACGTAGAAACTGTGGCAAGGTGTTCCCATACAAACGCCGCTTACATTCTAAGAAGCTGGCACTGCTGCAGGACGCCTTGAGGGCACCTAAGGCTTAGGACTGCTATCCTCCTGTGTACTCCTCCTAGTTGCTTACCCCACCTTGAAGTGAACAGTGTGACAAACAGCCTTACTTGCCTTGGGTCTCCCCTGCAATTACTTTAAGCTAATACACAGCTATAACCCTAAATCATATGCTCCTCCATATCCCTGACCCCAGAGTAACACATGTATGTTTGTCTATGTGTCATGGTACTCATTTGCTGAAAACAGAAAATGTTATGTTGAAAGCACTCTTACAAAATAAATATCCATTTTAAATGACTTAATTCCTCATACACCTGCATTAAAGATATCTGCAAAATGTGTTCCTCATTCCTTTCTCATGTGATGCTGTCTATGCTGTTCAGTGAAAGAGAGCAAAGCCCCTTGTTAGAACTAGATACTCAGACATGGACAGAGAGCCTTCAGGCAGGCATGGCGTCATACCCAACAGACAGACAGGGATGACAGAAAAAACAGGGAAAGCAAAGTAGAGAATTCAAATCTGGGCTCACTCTTAGTCAAATAACACTGAGAAGAAGTGGTTTATTGATTTTTGTCTTTAATGAGACACCAATACATTATTGGTAACTTGGGATTTAGTATTAATGCAATCATGCTCACTAAATTTTAGTGCCTCATGAAGAATCTTTTTTTTAATTTTAACTTTATTTTTTATAATTAATTCATTTAACATCCTGATTTTAGCCCCCTCCCTTATCTCATCCCAGCCCCACACTCCTCCTTCCTCCCCACTCTTCCCCTCCTCTATTTCTCAGAAAATGAGAGTCTTCCTCTCCTACCATCTGAGCCCAGCCTATCAAGTGTCCTCTCCCTCTGTGGCCTGGCAATGTGCCCCCACCGGGAGGAAGTGATCCAAGAGCAGGCAGCAGAGTCCATGTCAGAGATAGCCCCTGCTCCCTTTATTGGGAGACCCACATGGAGACTGAGCTGCCTTTGGTTACATCTGATCAGGGGGTCTAGGTCTTCTTCATGCATGGTCTTTGGTGGGTGAATCAGTCTGTGCAGGCCCTCATGGGCCCAGATTTGTTGACTCTGTTCATCTTCTTACTGTCCACTCTAAGTCTTTCTATTTCCTCACTCATGCCATTGGCTCCCTGAGCTCTGTTCAAAGTTTGGCTGTGAGTCTTAGCATCTGCTTCGATCCCCTCTTGGGTGGAGTCTTTCAGAGGACACCTATGATAGTCTCCCATCCTGATCCCTCTCTTCAGCCACTTCCAGTGTCTATCCTATTTTCCTTTCTGAATGAGAATTAAGCATCTAACCCTATGTTCACAGTTTTATTCATAATAACCAGAATCTGGAAACAACCTAGATATCTCTTAATCAAAGAATGGATAAAGAAACTGTGGTACATTTGCATAGTGGAATACAACTCAGCTATCAAAAACAAGGAAATAATGAAATTTGTAGGCAAATGGATGGAGCTAGAAAAGATCATCCCGAGTGAGGTATCCCAGAAGCAGAAAGACACACATGAAATATATTAGCCATTGAATACAGAATAACCAATCTACAATACTACAGTCTGTAGACCTAAAGAAGCTAAATAACAAGGAGGACCCTAGTGAAGAATCTTTAACACATTAAATTTGTGCATTTTGGAGCCTTGTCTAAGGAACATATGAGACTGTGTGAGGAACCTTTAATGCACTAGTGAAGCATTTTGGAGCACCAAGTGTGAAGGAAGGCTAGCTTGAATTCATACAAGCATATTGGGGAAACCCACATGGAGACATAGACACAGGGGCAGATTCACAAAACAGCATTCAGGCAGGCCGAGATTGAGACTCATCTAGGAGACAGACAGAAGACAATGGAAGACATGGGAAGCATAAAGTAGAGGGATAAAATCTGGGCTCCCTCTTGGTCAAATGATACTGTGAGAAGTGCTTTATTGATTTATGTCTTAATGCAAAACTTAATGTAACATCACATTGTTGGTGACTTGGAGTTTATTACTAATGCACTCAAACTGACCACAACAAACAATAGACTGTTCTATCATATTGTGTGAGAAAGAAGTATATTGTGCATTAAGGCTTATTAGTGGTCTTTACATTTTTAAAGACTTATTTATTTGATCTTTTATGTTGATGGGTGTTTTGCATGGATGTATGTTTGTGCAGTACGTGCATGCCTTATACTGCTCAAGGACAGAAAAGGTGTGCTTGGATCCTCTAGAAACTGGGGTTCTGAATGGCTGTGAGCCACCATTTGAGTGCTGGGAATAGAACTCAGGTCTACTGCAAGAGTAACAAGTGCTCTTAACCACTGAGCCACCTCTCCAGGCCTTTATTAATATTCCTAATAGGGAATAATTTTCTTAATTCAGAAGCCCACTCTAGTATGCTTGCTTAAAATTTACTTATAACATAAACACATTTCTTAGTTTTCTATTTATGTCAAAACCATAACAGAAATTATATACCCCACTTGCTTATTAAACAATATTTATTAAATTCTTTTGTGTACTGGCCATGATTTCAGTGACTCTAGATGAAATATCAAACTCAAGATCTTGGCCCTCAGGTTTCTTACATTATTTTACCATGTAGTGAGTGAATAAAGAATATTTCAGAGTATAATGTCCTATGAAAGAAATGAGCAAGATCATCAAATAGAAGGTGGCTGAGTAAAGGCAGTGAGGATAGTCTGTCTGCAGAAAGACTTTTCTGATTGTAACCTGGAGACGGAGCCTGAATCTCCAACTCTAGACCTGTGCTGCCCATGATGAGTGCTGGCAGCTGCCAGTTAAATGTGGCCAGTTCAAACGGAATGTAAAACAAGAGTAAAGCACACATTGATAGCAAAGACAGTGAAGTACCAGAAAGTATTTTATTAATAAATGTTTAATCAATTGCATGTTAAATATGTGATATTTTAGATATGCTGTGTAAACATTGTTAAAATGGTGTGCTTCTTTTACTTCCTTTCCCTCTCTCCCTTCCTGCATCCCTCTTTTTCCCTTCCTCCCCCCCTTTCATTTTTTTAGACACAGTCTGTGCTCTAAGTGTAACACATTTGCAGCTATCTGTGGTTCAGCCCAGGCTAACCTCACACTTGGGATACTTTTGCTTTAGCCCACCAAACCTGGGGGTTCTGTGTACATCAGCATGACTTGCTTCTTTTAGATTTGGTTTTCATGTGACTACTGGAATGTGTATGGTTATATGTGCTGATTATCTTATTTCTATTTTGTCACCCTGCTCTAGCTTCAGCCCATTTATTACTCTTAATGTATATTTCCACATTTTTGTCCTATAGTATAGATTGGGTTTATGTAGTAGACCTTTCCTGTACTATCTGTTTTATTTGCCTGAGATATCCAACCTTAATAATTGAATATATGATCAAGCTTAATACAACTCAGAGTTACGGGGTTACAGATGGTGCAGAAAGCTGCCATATTTACTGGAGGTGTGTCGTTAGTAACACTTTCTTGGAAGTGTTCACAAGGCAGATAAAGGAGGACTCAGACTTAAAGAGGTAGGCAGAGCTTGCTTCACAAGGCAGTGGTGGTATAGGACAGGCTCTGTAGGAAACAACACCATCAAATTAATAAGGTCTGCTTTCATTCTGCATTTAGTGAAGGAGAAGCTATTGTGTCATATAGAATTGCCACTATTTGCCTTTTATTCTACATATGCTGATGGTGATTTTTGTGTGCCTTTTAAATATATCTAAATATATGTATATATTTGTATATATGTGTATAAATGTGTGTATATGTATGCATGTATGTATTGTAAGATTAGTAAGAATATACACACACAACTTCTTTGGTTGATGTCAAATTCACACATATTTAATAATATATCAGTTCACTGTAAGTATTTTCTTTGTACTGTGATACTTATTTCTGATTGTGGCTTTTGTCATGGAGAAGATGTTGATTACACAAATGTATACTTGAGTAACTTAATAAAAGCATATTTTGTAAGAATTTTAGGTCCCCAGAGATGATGTTTGTTATGTAATTTGCACTAACAGTTTGCAAAGGGAAACTCTCCCCTCACTGATTTGAGAGTTGAGTCATATCCTGTGACTCTGTAGCAATGGGATGGTGTTTAACCATCACTGCTTCCTCTTACTTTCATTCTAAGTAGCTGCAGTTAGAGGAGCAAGTGCTCTGTGCAGAGCGACTGCTCTCCCCTGGAGGTGAACAGACACTGGCTGGCGTTCTGTGAGGAAAGCCAAGTCTGGAGATGCAGCTCTTTACTGAGTGAAAGATGATTTGTTCATTCCTCAAGCACTATGCTAGATAGCTACAGGCTGAAAAGTGTCTGCAGTTTACCATTTGTTTGTCATAAGGTAAGTGGATGATTTGGACTTACTCTTTGGGTTGTGGCAGCATTAAATGCATGTGGCAATTTCAGCACATGATTGTGCCCAAGAAAATGTCTTCTCACAGAGTACTCCTGAGCATAGTGTTTGTGAATCTAATGTGAGTATTTGAACTTAGAATGCATCCCACTTATGACAGACTTAATTTAAGAGCTCAGTTTCCTCTTGGTAGTTGCTTATGGAAAAGGCAGTGCTTTGGAAATGGTAGCACTGTGCCAGCTTTACATGGCTTTAGATTATTTTAAAGGATTAGTTACCTCAAGGTCTCAGTTTGGGGGACATTTTTCATTTTGTTATCCTGTAGTTTCTGTTAAAGGTTACATCAAATTAAGACTCAAATAAATAAAGGTTTTTCTTCTTCCCTGAATGATTATGCCTCTTTTCTGACATAAAATGATGGCCTTAGTAACTGAAAAGTTAAAAGTGAGACTGTAGCAAATGCCTCTTCCCCTGCCATGTTTGGACTTAGCCTGAGTGAGGGGCTATGGCTTTAGGAACTTCAGGTTGAGCTGCTTGTTTTAAAATATGTGTGAGCTTGCTTCTCAGAGCCTGCTTTCTCGGTTGCTGTGAGACAGCTATGGTACAGTTTGTGTACATAGAGAAATCTGCATAGAAAATTACTGACAGGTTGGTTTGTAAATTAGTTTAAGCTAAGAGTTTTGAATTAAAGATAACAAGATTCACAGATTCAAAGAATTACATTAAATGAAGAATTTAAGGGCAGGTGTCTTCTGTCATATAACTTCAGATATTTTAAAGCCTTTAACTCAATTTGTCATGGAAGTAGCTAATTTGACTTTGAGAGCTCTAGCTGTAAATTTGTAAGATATTAATGAATTGAGTTTCTAATGTATCTGTGACAGCTGGTATTATAAACACTTTCTTCGTAATTGACTCACTGTCATGCTTAGGAATGCTTCATTTCTGCTCACATTTTTATATGCTATAAAACTTCTAGGATCTAACAAAAACATAGACATTACTTTGCACTAGAAATATATTCAGTAATGCATGTTTTTGCAAAGGTCGAAGGGTTGATGAGCTGATGGAAGGAAAGTGGTTTTCCTCTTCTTTTGAGGCAGAATTAAATTTATTTTAACTTCCAGCATATGTGAAGGCACTACTCGGTATTTAAGAACAAAGGCTCTATTAGCAAATGGCAGCACTATGAAAGCATTTGGGACCTTAGCTAGGAAAAACAAAAACAAAAACAAAAACAAAAATCCCCCAACATATTCTCAAATCATGATACACATGATAATGCAATATTTTAGTGCCAGAATATACAGTTTATTCTGCTTTTGACCTGGGCAAGGAGGGAGATATTCTTGTTTATCAAATGTTCTGCTGGAGACAAGTCAATCAAAGTACACCTCATAGAAACAGAAGTACATCTAATTGCACTTTGCTTGCTTCTGAGTTCTCACTGTGGATTACAGTAGCCAAACAAACTCCTGGTCTGAATGGGAACTCGGTCTACTGCAGTGTTATCACATCTAGAGTTTATAATATGCTATTTCCAAAATGCTTAATAATTATGCCATGGCTTGTAGTGACTGGCCGCTGAGGCATCTTGTTTCTCCTCCTTCCTCTCTATTACCCCCTACTTTGGCTGTTTCCCTGCTTCTCTTCCTCTTCAGAGGGGTGGGCCACTCAGCTAAGGTGATATTTCCATTTCATAACCCTTACAATGGTTTAGATAAATGAGTGAAAAGGATACGATTGCTAAAATGAGCCTTAAAGAACATGCAGGTTTCAGGCACAAGGAAACCCTTAAACCTCTGAAATAAACAATCAGTTCATATGCACAAAATTTTCAGACCTAAATACTAGCTCTTGGGATTTTTGCAAAGATGCAATAAAATCACACTTCACTATTTGTTAGATGCATTTCAGAGGTCTTGTTTCTGTGTTTTACTGAAGTAGAGGAGTTTGAGACCTCAAAGATAGCACTCTATTTAAAATTCAGTGTATTTTTTTTTGTAAGAATGAGGGTCTCATTTCTTTTCCATTAAAAAAAAATGAGCTCCCAATTTTAAGTCCTAGTGGCTTTTCAAATTTCAAATAATACAAGGAAACTCATTCTTTAAAAACTGTTTATTAAGTGGCAATTAAATGTTTGCAACCTAAAATCAATATATGCTTTGTCTCCATTGAAAAATAAATCATTAGATGAAAATCATATTTTCCAGCTCATATTTTTCTTTTAATAAGACCTTGAGATGTTATTAATAAAGAATCGAGGCATAGGAATAATTTTATAGCATAATCATTCTGATTCCTGAAAATTATATAATTATAGATGACACATTAGATGCTACTACTGTCTCTAATGAATCCTGTTGAAGGACAAAAACAGCATACCTGCCATGAAAAATGAATAATAATTCCTCCATTCTACTCTGGAAATTATAGTGAAGATGAAATAGCTCTACTAACGTATCCTCTCATATCATCAACACAGAGTAAGATGTCCAGTTATATGCTTAGAAAATAAAAAACCTTTGACATCTCAAATTTTATTTCAGAAAGTGGGGCTTAAGGTTGGTGAGGGTTGAGAAGGTGCCTAGTTTCATCCAGTAAGAATCTGAGCAAAGGGTAAACCTGGATCGTTCTGCCTGCATGACAGACAAGAAATGGAGGAAAACACTGCTGTTCCCGCTCCACAGTTGTGCTGCTCTACTGCCTTTTGCTGTGTCTTGTTGCTTTTGAGCTGATGTTTCACTTTGGAGTCTGGGCTGGTCTTGAACTTGCAATCTTCTAACATCAACTGACAAAAGTACTATTCAGCTCAGCTTTTTAAAATAAAAAAATAATAATATTTTCCAGACACTGCTGGCCATACTTATAAGTCATTCTTTATAATGCTTCAGAGGACAAAGCACACTCTCTATGTACAGGCTTCACGGACTGAGGACTCTTTGATCTGGTCTACGGGTCTATGGGATGGTCACCAAGACCCACAATTTCTTAGTGATTTTCACAGTGCAAGTATTCCAATATTTAGTCCATGGAAATAAACATGCGTAACCAATATGCCTGCGTGTTTTAGCTTTTAAAACTGTGGGTGATGCAGTACGCTGTTGGTTGCCTTCATTGAAAATGGTTGTAAATATATATTTTCTCCAAAGTCTGGACTCTGAAAACAGAGACAAAGAAAACTTCTAATAATAAATAAATAATAAAAATATATCAATAAGCGTCAAACGACTTCTGTTAGAATGGATCTGGATAGTTTATATGCATAGATCTCTACTCTATCTAAGGCCAGTGGCCAGAGGAAAATATGGCTTTTCAGAATTATAGAAGTTAGAGTTATCATGGTACCAGTGAATATAATAGAATTTAAAAGGAAAATTTATCTTTAAAAATCTCTTGATAAGATTAGAAAGCCGTTCCTTAAGAATTTTCTTTAAACGTTATTTCTTGTTTCTAAGAATTCAAAACATAATGACCATTTCTTTTCATTGAAAGTGTGAGTTAATGAAAAGTATGTGTTCTCTTAAACACTGGCCTGCAATACTACAGCTTCAGATGAGTGGGTTTGATCATGATTCTATCATGTGAATAAATCCTAGGGGTGCTTTGCAACCAAGTTCATGTTAGCATTGATTTTAAAACCTGTGTAAAGAAAGTGCTATACAGCTCAGAGATGAAGGAAAACAACTGACATGAAGATCTTATGTTTGTTGTTTTCATGCACTCGCTGGCATCTGATCTAAGGAATAAAACCTTGGAATAGAGTACAGGAAGGATTCAATACTTGTGTGTTGCATTGACACCCTCTTGTGCTGCAGGTGACACTAAAGTCCTTATAATAACTCCATAATTGACTGTAGGTGTTTAACAAATATTGATTAGTGATCCAGTGAACACCAAGGTCAGAGAAACACTTAGATCCTAATGCAAGGATCCACAGACACCTTTGTTTTAAGTGCTAAGCTTTGTATTGAATGCCCATTTGCTGCAAGCCCAAATAAACTCTGGAGATCATCTGCTGAACTCTAACCGCATCTAAATTTAAGAGAGATACACAACTTAGGCATTGGTGTCCCTTTGCTTGAGTCATTATGGTAGTGGGATGACATTAGTAATATATATTTATGGCAATTTACAGGACACTAAATACAACCACGCAAGCTCTAAATCTTTGGATTTATAAGTGTTTCTTCTCAAGGTGATGATGACAACGATAGTGATAGAAGCCTTTTACTAATTTTTCAGTTTATTTTTATATCAACCTTATAATCTTGGGCAACTATTATCATTCTATTCCCTATGTACAGCTGGGAGATGTGAAATGCACACAAATCAAGTCACTTGTCCCTAACATTATACAAAGGATAGCAGGCTGACCATAGAGGAATCTGGGTAGTCAGGATTAGGCCAAGATACTTAGCACATTCTGCGTGCCTCCAGCTCCACTGTCTTGATCTCAGGAATTTGAACTGAGTGCTATAAAATGATGCAGGGATGAAAATGAAATAAATGATGTGAGTGCATCTAATCATTTTGATGACTTGCACATTTTCATTCTTCGTGGCAGGGCAGCTTCGCAGGCAGAGGTGGTTGAGGTTGTTGGAGAACTCCTGTGAGATGTGATTGGCAGGGTGCCAATGTCTAGGAGCGAGCAAAAGTAACAAGCTCTTCTGAGTGATAGGAAAGTCTTCTTTCTCCTTCCTTCCTTCCTTCCTTCCTTCCTTCTTTCTTTCTTTCTTTCTTTCTTTCTTTCTTTCTTTCTTTCTTTCTTTCGTGAGGGGTGGTCAGAAACACTGTTAAATGTTTAAATCATCTGATTAATTTTGTTGTTGTTGTTGTTGTTTGTTTTTTGCTTTGAAGGAAAGTCCTTGTTATGTCTACATTTGCACATGTATTCCTGATCATTCCAGTGAATGTGAGAATGGCATCATTTAAGATCATTTTGCAGATATGTCTTTTTACCTGTAAGGCACCAAGACTGCAAATTATAATTAAAACTGTTGGAAGGGCCTACAAACAAAAAGTTTGAGGAGTGATATTAAAATTTATTTTCAGTGACTGGCAGAAACATATTTGTTTCAAAATCTGAGAGCAGAAGCCTATCAGCTCACAAACACCTCACTTAGAGTGCTCAAAGTATGAGGTCCCAGAATCAAGTTTATTTGGCACAGTAGAACACTTTCCAAAGTGATGTGGTGACTAAGGGCTTGAGCTAGGAAATTATGCAGGTTTCAGAGAGAGTATTAAGAGAGTTATTGTTTCAAGTTTTCCAAGGGATAAGGGAAAACAGAAATTTTCCTGTAAAAATATTTGATCAAGCACAACTAAATAGATCCAAGCTGTAGACAATGGAGAGAACTCTAATGGGAAAATTGCATATTTGGCCTTGAACCAAGCAATCATTATAAACAAAAAGAAAAGAAAATCATCTCGAATCAGCACAGAATCATTGGACAGCCCCCCTCCCCCCCGGTTATAAACAAAACATCACATAGTTATTTTGGGAAGACATTCCCTTCCTTGGTGTGTAAGTAAGTACTTTGTAATATGGAATGCATTTGTTTCCTGTGGCTTGTTTTCTGGAAGTAATGTCTCTATTGTAGAAACAGTATGTTCCTTTCAGTCGAATAAAATCCTATTGTGTATACACGCGTTTTTATCATCCATTTGTCTGTTGATGGACATTTAGCTGCTTCTGTTTTATGAGTATGTGGCAATCAACGGGGATACGGTCTCTCACCGTGTATAGGACAAGGGCTAGGAACATGTACTGAAGCATGGTGAAGTTGAGTCAAGTGGTCGTTTCTCTCATTAGACTTGTTTAGAACCCTTCGCCAATGCTTTCCATCATGGATGCATCTCTTTACATCCAGCAGTGAACAGCTCTTCTTTGCCACAATCTCACCAGCACTTGTTTGTTTTCTTGGGGTTAGTCATTCTGACTAAAGGAGAGATGGAATCTCAGAGTGATTTTAATTTGTGTTTTCCTCATGGCTAAAGATGCTGAACACTTTTGACAGCATTTGATGGCCATTTGTGTTTCTTTGGAGACTATCCTGTTCAGTTCATGAGCCCATTTATTAATTGAAAGAATGGGGAGATGTTTATCTCTTACAATTCTTATATATGGTCTAGATATTTGGGGTGGAACTTACAATTACTATGTTAAACAAGCAGCTCAACCTCGGAAGACAGATATACTTTTCATAAACAGATCTTAGATAGATTTAATTTTTATGTATATATATATATATACATATATATATACATACATACATACATACATACATGTATTGCGTGCGGGTGTGACTGTAACATAGGTCAAGAGGCAAGAAAGGGGATCAGGAGAGGGAAAAGGAAGTGTGCGGGAGAGGAGTGGGGAATAAAATCAAGAAGCTGATAAAAGTCATGTAGCACAGAGGCAGCAGGGAGGCTCCTGGGGAGGAAGGGACCGCTGGAATGGGCCACAAGGACAGCGTGGAGGAAGATGCACAACAGAAACAAAGTATGAAATTGCCAGTGAGGCTCGTTACTTTGTGTAGTAATTTTAAAAAGCTAATAAAAACAAAAGTTTGAAGAAAAAAAGAGAGAACAGAAGAAAAGAAAGGAGAGAGGAGCATCATGAGTGGCAAGTGCCTTCCTGGCTCACCGAAAACCTGGCTTCAGCTGGAGACTTGGCTCTACAATCCCCATCAGCAACTCCTCTCAGTTTCCAAAATTTTCCTTCTTCCTTTTGTCATTTTATGTTTTCCTTAACATATCTACATTTTTCACATTTTGTGGAAGTTTACAAGAGTTTGCTATTTTGACTGAGGCTTTATGAACAAAAACTTAGAAGAAAGTTAACAGCAGTCATGGTGGCTCATGCCTATAGCAAGAGCACCTGAGAGGTGAAGCAGAAGTAGTTCGAGGCCGACTTTGGCTACATTGTGAGTTCGAGGCCAGGTTAGGCTAATTGAGAGCTTGTTCAAAATTAAAAATAAATGAATAAGTAAAAATGAAATAGGAGAAGAAAAAGACAAAAAAAAGGAGGACATTAGTGATGAGGAAAAAGCCAAAGTCAGTCCACATGTTGAACCAGCCATAAAATTTCCATGATCTTTTACTTGGCCTGTATAGTGAGCAATGCATAGTCATGAAATTTTGAATTAAAAAATTAAAGATGCCTCAGAGGAAAGCTAGCCACATTTTCTCAGTTTTCAAGTGAAAATGATTTTACTGCAAGCCAATCAAATGACTTTCCTAAGGCTGTGTAGACTGCACCCCAGAGCACAGCTGAACACGGGGTTCTTAGCTGCCCCTCTTTGATTGCTTTGCCCTCTCAGTCATCAAAAACAGCATTGTCTAATTTAGTATTCAAGTGGCATGCAGCATGTTTCCCTTTTTGGTGATATATGCATTATCCACACCTTGAAGCAACTTCCTTTTAATCTGTAAATAATTATTTTGTCTCTTTTTTGATAGAAAAGAATATATATTTTAAAAGATTTATTTGCTTTATTTTTATGTGCATGTGTGTTTGTATTTGCACCCTGAAGCCTGGTGCCTGCAAAAGCAAGAAGAGGACATCAGATCCCCTGGAACTGGGGATTCAGAGGGTTGTGACCTGGGTTGTGGGTACAAGGAATAGAACCTAGATCCTCTGCAAAAGCAATAAGTGAGGTGTCTCTCCAGCCCTGGAAAAATGAATCTTAAGTTCCATGTAGAAATACTTTCTTATGCCTGAAATATGCTCTTGGCTTATTCACTTAGCACTGGGAAATATTTTTTGTTAAAAGGCCTAAGTATAATCAGTTTCTTATAGTGAGGACTTGTTATGCTTTTTTTTACCTCTTCCAGTTCTTTATGTCCTAAAGACAGCTGTGCACTCAAACCAACAGAAAACTTCATAAATGCTAAAGTTATGTTAGGAAACAATGTATTCATCCCTTCAAGACACCTAAGCAAGGGAGAGGCAGAAGTGGCTAAGCAAAGCCCTGTAATAATCAACCACATTTATTGAGAAAATAACCAATCTTCAACAGCCACCAGCACTGCTGTGTCTCCGTGGCGCCTTCATGAGATTGGAGGCCCCACCCAGGCTGCAGCCCTTCACAGAACAGGCCCTCTGTGGTTCTGGGTAGACCGTGCCAAGATGTTCCTTTCTTCAACTTGTCTGGTGTGGCACATGGGACTTCAGCTTTCGCCACCTAAAATGAGAATGCAAATCCTCTCTATGGAATTAACGACAGGAGTTGTCATCAATGTCCATGTTCACCTCTTTGCCCACGATCACAATCAAGCACACACCAGTCTAGCAGTCTGTGGTGCCATCAATTCATGTTAGACAGTCGAGAGAGAGAGAGAGAGAGAGAGAGAGAGAGAGAGAGAGAGGCAGGGGAAGCTGACAAGCAGAGTGATTTGTTGGGATCTTGCTTACAAGACCCTGTTTGTATTTCCCCGGTCTTCTGTAATTGTTTTTCCAAGTGTTTATCCATCTAGAGTTAGCAGGGTAAGACTTGACGTACTGTGGAACTGACAGGATGCTGCTTTATCCTGCTTTTGCTAGGAAGCAGGAGCAGCTTGTATGGCTTACTCCAAGATCTAGAACCAATACATCAGTCTGACAGCTGATCAGCCAACACACATACACACACACTCACACACACAGTGAGAGAGACATACAGAAAGAATTATAACGAATA
Organism: Psammomys obesus; assembly: GCF_907164565.1. Classification (NCBI taxonomy): domain Eukaryota; kingdom Metazoa; phylum Chordata; class Mammalia; order Rodentia; family Muridae; genus Psammomys; species Psammomys obesus. The sequence continues at coordinate 1,779,574 of NW_026587759.1, forward strand.
GCCTCATATTAGAGTCTTTGAGAATTCTAATAAAGAAATCTACATAGCAACTAACCTTATTAATCTAAAGGAGACTTATTTTTCTCTTTGATTTATTGACATTTCTATAGTTTTCTAACATGTGAATTAATGGGAAAGAGTACAAATAGAATGATTTTCATATGTTCATATTTCTACCTTATCAGTTTCTCAGAAGCCCAGCAGAGGAGTAAAACATATAACTTCAGCTCTGTGATTGCCAGATTTTAATAAAAATCCAGTCAGTGTTCTAGGTTATTTAAGAAAACTTCATTTGAGTGATGATGCTGTCATTCTGCCATTCTGGCTTTTAGGAATACTAGTCTGCTTTGGTCACATTTCCAGAAAGCAAAGCTCTCATTTGCAATGCCTTTGCCTCACATGAACACTCCATTCCAGCCCTTCCCCTCCTGCCCTTCATGGGTACAGAAAGAGATGTTTATTCAAGATCTTCTGTGCTAGAACATAGGGACACAGTATATACTCACAAATAACACAACGTAAGGTAGACTGACAGACATGTGATGAAGAAGATGACAGTCGAGGGTATAGTGGAGAAGCTTAAGGTCGGCTTCAGAGAACTCTTCTATGAGAAAGCAACTTTTAAGCTGAGACCAGAAATATGTATTTTTGATTTCCCCATTACTTGGTCATTAGTAAAAAAAAAAAAAAATAGTGGAGGAATGGTGGTGCTTAGAGGTACAGTGACTGGGCTCGTTAGCATAGGTGAGAAGGCCGTTCACAGCATGTAGGCGCTGCCTCTGCTCTGTCTGGGTGGGGAGTGTGTTCACTCTGGTTAGCTAAGGACCATCAAGGCCCTCGGCCTGCCTGGTTAGCTCTCCCTGAGTGTTCTCTGTGCATGGATTCCTGCTTCGTTCCGTGTTCTCTGCAGAGAAGCACACCGTGTGCTCCTATTCTCTGTGTTCTAGTACCTTTTGTCTGGCTCTGCTTCCCTGCTTCCGCCTGGTGTACACAGACTCATCTGGAATTCCAACCCAATGGGGTTTCTCTTGCGTATGACATTGTATCTTCAGTGATGGGTCAGACTCTGCTTTGTTTCTTCCCCAGGCATCTTAAGTAGTCAGGCTGTCCCGATGCACTCACCAGCTAGGATCAGAATGAGTTTATGTTCTCCTAAGACTCTCCTAAGACTTTATCCTCCCCCCCCCCCATTTCAAACACTTTAGTTTAACTTGCTTGCTTGCTTGGTTTTGTTTGTTTGTTTGTTTGGTGTGTATGTGTGTGTGTTTAGATAAAGTCTTGCTATGTAGTCTAGAATGGCCTAGAATTCACTGTATAGCCCAGATTAGCCTATCATGCCCATTCACCTTTCCTTGGACCATCACTCGTGTGTGCTGGTGTTGAAGGCATTCATCAAAGTACTCACCTTTGTGGTTCCTACTTCTGTACTCACTCTCAGAGTGAGGTGATTAATACCCAATGATGCCTCAAGCTACAATTCCAGGTCTCCAGCGTAACCCTGTCTGTCACCAGGCCTCTTGCCTCCCACATGACACATCCTTATGGGTAGTTGATGAGACTCTAGTTTGCTGCTTTCTGGGTCAGGCAGTACAAGCTAGCTTCCCAAGTTGAGACAGTAGCAGGGTCTGGATGGAGATCAGAGCATGCAGGGCTTTGCCAAGAGAATGAGGCCATCACCTGGAGAGGCGTTTAAATGGCTTGGAATAAACTGTCAGGCTCAAGAGCAGTCAGGAAGGAGACCAGCACTAGTATGGATACTGAGAAATTTGGAGCCCTCTGCGCACACCTTCCAACCTGTACTTTGTAACTGGAGTTCTCTGATAAGAGGAGAGCGGCTGAAACAGGTGTTTTCAAGCCACCCTCTGCTCAGCCTTGCTTGAGTAGCAGAACCAGGGATATTGTGTTTCCAGGATACTGTGTATCATTCTGCCATTCTTCCATTCTCCCCCTCCCCCAGCAGAGTGGGAAGCAGGCTTCAGTGCAAGGTAACAGAACAGCAGACTGTGGTCTCTGGCCTTGCATGAATCTTTTGTCAGGGAGATGTGTAAGAAGCAAACTCATACCACCAGAGGGTATTCTTGTGTGGGTCAGAAAAGGCCATGCTCCAACTCAGGTAATAGGACTCTTTCTCTCCTCTCCATACTTTCTAAGGTTTGGGGTTTCCAGGCTGATGGGAGCATCAAAGGGAAAGAATAATAGTTCACTTACCTTGTTGCTGTGACAAAATTTCTAACAAATAACAACTGAGGGAGAAAAGTATTGTGTCTGAGTCAGGGCAACTTGATGTGATAAAACACCCTGGGTAATCCAACATGAGGGAAGAAAGGGTTTATTTGGCTTATTCTTCCACATCACCAAGTGAAGTCAGGACAGGAAGTCAAATAAGGCAGGAGCCATTGCAGGACCTGGAGGCAGGAGCTGGTCACACTGCGTTCACATTGAAGAAACATGCAGAGATGAACTCTGGTTCTTCACTTACTTTCTCCATCTCATCCATTCTGCTACCCCACCCATAAGTTCTTGCCACCCATTCAGGATGTCTCTTCCCTTCTCCACTGAGTGTTCTGAAAACACAGATGTGTTTTCAGATGTGCCCAGAAGTGTGTATCTCAGATAAGTCCATACCAAGTCAATGGAAAGTCAATATTAAATATAATATTAAATATTAAATATCACAGATGGATGGGCACCTGATTCTCTCTCGGAAACGCCTTCAACAGTGAAGGGAACGGAGCAGAGGGTTTCTAGAAGAACACACTTGGGGAAGGGATGCCCTTATTGATCTGGCATGCTTTCTGGTTTTAGACACATAACTGACAAAACAGCAGCTTCTGCTCTACAGGTGTGTCACCTGGCCGTGTTATCAAAGTGTACAATGTTTCTATATGTCCTATTCTGTTTATTTTAATGTTGTTATATTCTCAAATGCTGATTGGCAAAGGAAGGCTCTTGTAAACTGTTCGTTATATTTAATATACACAGTGTGAGTGACTCTGTCATGGAAGACCTCAGGAGCCAGTGAAAGAGGCAATCAGCTAAGTTAGGAATAGATAAAAATGCTTACACTATCAAAACTTGAAATTTATTTTCAGAATAGTTTTTTTTTATTGTATTTCCATTTGCTGATCTACCGAGAAGTTGACAGAGTTCTTGCTATTGTATTGTTACCCAGCACCACCTCCTTCAGGCTTTCTGAGCAGTCATGGTGGGCGAGGAGAAAAATAGGGCACATCTCAGAGAAAATAGGTGACTGCACAAAAGACAAGCACATTTCTTCTGCTGTCAAAATTAGCAATGAAAATGAAGATTGAGAACATCTGTTTTAATTATGCAGGTAGCACAGGCTGTTCTGTTGTTTCATGCTTTCTGCCAGAAAAAGAGAGGGAACAGATACCTGCTAGTCCGTCACTATCTCCTCCTGGAGCTGAATCTAATCTGCCTTTACTTAGTGATAACAATAAAGCTGATATTAAATAATGCCTTATGTGCAAATACCCTGTAAAGTGTTTACAGTTTTTTTAACAGACCCAGATCTGTGAGATGGGAAAGCTCAGACAAATGGAGCAAACATAAATTTCAAACAGAAATGACTGCCAAAATGTATTTTCCCAATGCTTAATTAGATATGGGAGCTTTACTTTTGATCCAGTGGAAGACACTAAGAAAGCTTCTGGCAAGAGCAAAGGAGATGGCATAGAACATGGATAGTGGCCAGCCAGGCAGTTGAACTCTTAAGATACCTACCAAGTGTCTCAGGATGATAGATGCTACAGAGAATTAACCCACAACCCCCAAGGGCTCTTCACATCTGTCATGTGTCACTGAAAAGGTTGTTATGCTAGATTAGGCCCTTCTGTCATTCTACTCAATGTAATAACGAGGAAAGAAAGCAGTGCCTTTAAAAGTCGGATTCGCCGAGAGCTGCTGAACGTCAGTCTTGTTACAGCAGCAGAACAAAGGGCCTGTTGTCATGCCCCCACAAGCCACTGAAAACCACAGTTGGCAAGTGAATAAATAAATAAACTGACGCTTGTTCAAAGAACGTATATATATTGAAGCATGTGAAAACAGAGGTCTAGAGAGACTCAATGGCAAGAGCGCGGGCTCTGTATATAGCGGGCTGAGTTCAGTTCCAGCACACACAAAGTGACTCTTGGCCACCTGCAAGTCCAGCTCCTGGGGACCTGACCTCTGACCTCCTCGGGCACCAGAAACGTCCATGAACATATACATACAGGCAGAAAAAACACTGGTACACATAAAATAAATAATTAAATATTTAAAAAGTTAAAAATACATAAAAATATTTTATAGATTAATAAAAAAAATTTTGTCAGATAAATATACATGATGAATGTATATACATAAATATTGTATACAACATTTTTAACAAGATACTTAAAATTATTTTCTTGATTAGTTTCTTTAGGTGTACAGATTTTGGTAGGTTTATCTTATATTATATGTCTATATGAGTGAGTATATACTGTGTGTGTCTTTCTGCTTCTGGGACAGCTCACTCAGGATGATCTTTTCCAGTTCCCACCATTTGCCTGCAATTTTCATGATTTCCTTGTTTTTTATTGCTGTGTAATATTCCATTGTGTAGATGTACCACAATTTCTGTATCCATTCTTCAATTGAGGGGAATCTGGGTTGTTTCCAGGTGCTGGCTATTACAAATAAAGCTGCTACAAATATGGTTGAGCAAATGTCCTTATTGTGTACTTGAGCCTTTTTTGGATATATGCCTAGGAGTGGTATGGCTGGATCTTGAGGAAGCACTATTCCTAGGTGTCTGAGAAAGCACCAAATTGATTTCCAGAGTGGTTATACAAGTTTACATTCCCACCAGCAATGGAGGATGGTTCCCCTTTCTCCACAACCTCTCCAACATGTGTTGTCACTTGAGTTTTTCATCTTGGCCATTCTGGTGGGTATAAGGTGAAATCTCGGGGTCGTTTTGATTTGCATTTCCCTGATGGCTAATGACATTAAGCATTTCTTTAAGTGTTTCTCTGCCATTCTGTATTCCTCTACAGAGAATTCTGTTTAGCTCTGTTCCCCATTTTTTAATTGGATTACTTGATGTGCTGCTTTCCAACTTCTTTAGTTCTTTATATATACTGGATATTAGCCTCTGTCAGATAGAGGGTTGGTGAAGATTCTTTCCCATTCTTTAGGCATCTGTTTTGTTTTGATGACAGTGTCCTTTGCTTTACAGAAGCTTTTCAGTTTGATGAGGTCCCATTTATTGATTGTTGCTCTTAGAGCCTGTGCTGTTGGTGTTCTGATCAAGAGGGAGGACTCTGGTTATAATACTCAATCCCCATCCCAAAAGGCAAAGAGGATGAACATCAGAAGAAGAAAACAGGAAACAAGTTAGGAGCCTGCCACAGAGGACCTCTGAAAGGCTCTGCCCTGCAGACTATCAAAGCAGATGCTGAGACTTATGACCAACTGTTGAGCAGAGTGCATGGAATCTTATGAAAGAAGTGGAAAATAGTAAGATCTGGAGAGGACAGGAGCTCCACAAGGAGAGCAACAGAACCAAAAAATCTGAGCACAGGGGTCTTTCCTGAGACTGATACTCCAACCAAGTACCATGCATGGAAATAACCTAGAACCCCTGCACAGATGTAGCCCATGGCAGTTCAGTGTCTAAGTGGGTTCCATAGTAATGGGAAGAGGGACTGCCTCTGACATGAACTGATTGGTCTGCTCTTTGATCACCTCCCCTGAGAGAGAAGCAGCCTTACCAGGCCACAGAAGATGACAATGCAGCCACTCCTGATGAGATCTGGTAGACTAGGATCAGAAAGAATGAGAGGACGACCTCCCCTATCAGTGGACTTGGGGAGGAGCATGTGTGGAAAAGGGGGAAGGAAGGTAGGATTGGTAGGGGGGAGAGAGGGGTTTATCAGGGGTTGCAAAGTGAATAAAATGTAATTAATAAAAATTAAAAAATATTTTCAATTTGTCATAGAATCAAGCTGTTAATTAGACCAGTTTTATTTCTTCCTTTATAAGCATTGTATTTCATTTATACCTTCACTTTGTTCATGAGAATCATGTTAAATCACAGCTATGGAAGTGGGTTGTCTTTCTCAAAACCAAAGGGAAACCTGTTGATGTTCTATCCTAAAATATGTTCTCTATTTAAGGCTTTTAGCATTATTGAGTTCTCCTCTGTTCTTTTTTGTGCTCTTTTTGCGAGATATTAATGACACCAAGTTTTTGAAGTTTTAATTGTTACAATTATTTTGTGTATGTATGTGGTGTGTGTGTATGTGATGTCTGTGGGGGGTACTATGCAATGTGTGTGTAGTGTGTCTGTGGTGTGTGTGTGTTTATGTGATATGTGTGATGTGTGATGGTGTATGTGTGCTGTATTGTGATGTGTGTGCAATGTGCATTTGACATGTCTGTGTCATTTGTGTGTATGCATGTGGTGGTGGAGGTTCAGAGGACAGCTTTTGGCAGCTGGTTCTTTTCTGTCCTTGCTGAGGCGAGTCTCTTGTTTCCGCCGCTCTGTGTACTTCAGGCTGGTTGGCCGATGAACAGAATGGGCGGTTCCTGTCAACAACTCTGATTTCCCTGTAGAAGTTCAAGGATTTCAGTCGCAAGCCCCATGCCTGGCTTTCTGTGGGTTTTGGAGATTGAACTCAAGTCACTGGGCCTCTGTGACAAGCGCTTTGACACACTCAGCCGTCTCTCCAGCCTATCTGTGACAATTTTAATTGACTGGGCTTGTCATTTTCAGCTAAATATATTTTCTGTGTTTTCAAGGAGTATTATCTGGATGAATCTCTGTTTCTCCTGTGTACATGTTCATGGGGAAGCAAAAGGACAACCTCAGCCATCATTCTTTTTCAGGCTTCTACACTGCTCTTACTTCCTTCCTTTCTTTCTTTCTTTCTTTCTTTCTTTCTTTCTTTCTTTCTTTCTTCTTTCATAATCATATTTCACTTCTTTTTAAATTGAAAAAAATTATAGACTACATTTTGATCACACAGTTCCCCTTCCCAAGCTCTTCTCTACCTCCCCAACTACTTGCTCATTCTCTCTCTCTCTCTTTCTGTCTCTCTCTCTCTCTAAAAAAAAACTGCCTTGCTTTGTGAGACAGCCTCTAAGTGCAACTTGGGATTCCACAATTCATCTAGGATTTCTGGCCAGTGAGCTCCAGGGATTCAGTGGTCTCTTCCACCCCAGGTCTGGGATTACAAGCATATATTAGTGAGCCAGGCTTTTTTTTTTTTTTTTTTTTTTTGAGTTCTGGGATCATACTTCAGCCCTCACACTTGCTGAACACTTGTGCAAATATTGTCTCAGCTATTCCTATATAAACCACTACCAGTTGTACTTTACCATCAAATTTTGTTTGTTTGGGGTCATCTTGATAGCACTGAAGCACAGAGCATGCATACAGAGAAAAAGAACTCCTGGAGCTTTCACCTTTCTAAACTGACAGACTTTAATTAATTTAGGCAATACAGCTTAAAAAGAAACTACTCAGGCAGTTAGTTACCGTGTGCGTATATTCACAGATCTCACGGTGAGGTTTCCCTGTAATAATATTCTCCCTTCTGTGTCCCTGCCTCCCAGGAGACAATGAATGAGGCAGGGATGTGGTCAGTGGAGTAGTTTGCATCATTGTCACTGAACTGAGTAATCATTCATATATTTTAAGAGACCACTCTGTAAACATTCTGTGATAAAGAATGCAATGACCCACGAGTGACTAAGAGAACTTGACTAAGGATGAGTGAGCGTCCTATGTTAAACAAGTTGATCTTCTCTAAAAACACAGACTAAATAAATGTTTACTATGAAAATGGTTGAAAAGGGAGGCTTGTCATGGAATTAGCCTCCATGGCAAAGCATCGTCTTTCAATTTGTAGAGGTTAGCTAGGATTCTAGAATTTTAAACTTTTCTTTTTGTTTTTGAGATAGGGTCTTTCTTTGTAATCCTGGAACTCACACTGTAGACCAGACTGGCCTCAAATTCACAGAGATCTGCCTGCCTCTGCTTCCTGAGTGCGGGGTTAAAAGTGTGCACATCACATCCAGCTAAAATTTCTTTTTAAAAAGGAAATGATCATATATTTATACTGACATTTAACTGCAGTAGAAACATCTCATGGGACTTAGACATAAGGGCTAAGGGGAAATAGTGAAGGAAGAAAAACTTCAAAGAGCACTGAGTTGAGACCTTTGAGGGCGGATTGTTTCCGTTTCTTCCATGAGCCACGTGCTATGGGATTAGCCTTCCTTTTTCATCTGTAGAAGAATTCATTTCGCTGTGGATATTGGGTGGGGTGTGGGGGTTAATTATCAGTTACTGGGAGTCACAGAGATGCCTCAGTAAGCAAATGTGCCTGCTGCCAAGCTGAGCTGAGTTCTATGCTTAGGACCCAAATGATGGAAGAAGGAAAGCACTCCCACAGACTGTCTTCTTGCTGCACATGTATTCCATACCACACATATATGCATACACGCAAAAAGAAAAATGAAACCAAATATAGTTAAGCATCAGCTCCTGGGTCTGTGTTGTAAGGAAGCACTGAGGGTCACTGGGATCGGACGGCGTCCAAATGTTCTCTTCAGTGTGAGCAGATTGGTCCAGCATGGAGGGGAAACTTTCCCTCAGCAGCAGTCAAGCTGCAAGTGGCTCTACCCATAAAGGGAAGGACTGCCATCCAAGAGCTGTGGGTTTCTCTTTCTCTTCTCCTTCTCCTTCTCCTTCTCCTTCTCCTTCTCCTTCTTCTCCTCCTCCTCCTCCTCCTCCTCTTCTTCTTCTCTTCTTCTTTTTGGCATGTTGTTGTTTCTAGAAAAATAGTATTTTCAGATTTTAAACATAAAGATGTATATAGAATCTCAGTCAAGCACAATTTTAATTTCATCAGAGGGTGAAACAAACCAGCCATTGTAACAAATAATAGCATTGAGCCAATACTGTGATCAAATGGCATTCACTAACTAAATTAGTGGAAAAGATCAGTCTTGAATTCAAATCACACGTCTACTTCTTGGTTTGGCTTCCCTTGAACTTGTTAACTTGTAGCCTGGATTCAGTAATGAATTCAAATCAAGCCTTGAGTCCCTACTCAGAAAACAACCTTGCTGTAGTAAGAGAGTGAGAACCCAAGCTTAGCAGGAAGCCGGCAAGGGAAGCCCAGTCCCTGCCTCTTACTGTACCTGCAGTTGCTCAATAGCAGTCATTTTCCCCCTCAGGGACTCACTGCCTTCAAGAGCCAAGTGATGCCTTAAAACTGCCTCCTAGTGCTCTCATGACTGAAATGAGACAGCAATGCCAAAAAATTAACACAGTGCTTCTCGGGGAAACCGAATTCAATGTGTGATATAGAAAACAAAAAACCTGGGAGGATTTGAGCAATTACTGTGGAAGTCTATCACGTGTCTAATAGAAACAGAAATGCTGTAAACACAAGCATACACAGACTCCTTTTGCATATATGATATTTAAAACTCACCTCCATTTGTCAGAGTTCTCTTTTCAGTTGTGATTTTCCCTGATTATTTTCGTCTACAAGTGTTTCTTCCTTAAGTGTAAGCACTGCTCATGCTTTTTCAGTCCTTCGTTTTTCTATGTTCGGTATACAAGAGCGTCAGTGTGGCTAAGTCTATACCCATCCATCAATCATGAGCAGCCTGTCCTCACCTGAGCTACATGGCATTGTCATAGGGTAAGAAAGGTAACAAAGGCCCAATACTCTCCTTCTGATATTTAAGACCGTAAATATAAGCACAGATTTGAGGAAGATATTTCTTTAAATTGCTTTAGTAGTTCTTTATTCTTTAATTGCTTTAGTAGTTGCTAAGTAGACCCACCAAATATCAAACAGGGTGAAGCTATTTTAATTAGATCAAAGAGATAGAAAGTACCTCTTGGTCTTTTTGTTTAATCTCTAAGCTTTAGTATACCTGCATAAGCAGCCAGTTTGTTTGTTTTTTTCATTATTACATTTAGGACTAATGTTCTACAAATTTGTTTACTAGACACTGAGGGTACATTTTTATCAGGAATAAGTTTACAGAATATGTACAGTGTCCTATGGGACCCATAAATTTGTTTAAGCAAGCAATTACTAATCGTACTGGAAAGTGTCCAACAGCTAGGCAGGAGCCAGTGACCCAGAGGGCCAGACATGACTTGTGGACTCAGTGAGACTTGTGGAGACTTGTGGCTCCAGTGATTTTGTTTGTTTGATTGATTGATTTGGTTTGGTATTTTGTTTTGTTTTGTTTTCCTCAATAG
>NW_026587759.1:1789862-1825748 GCF_907164565.1 Psammomys obesus
TGATTGATTTGGTTTGGTATTTTGTTTTGTTTTGTTTTCCTCAATAGCAAGGTGATCAGGCACCCTGTTGATGGCAAATACTTGAAACAGCTGTTCCAAGGGATTGTATTCCCATTTTGAGATTAAGAGAAGCACGGCTCATGCCCAGGAGACTATAATGCTAAGTATAGAGAACTAGAGAGCAGATGGAAGTAAGAAAAGAATGTTATCTGTAATCTTCTAAGGGCACTTCAAATTTCAAGAGATTCTTTGTCTCTTTTCTGTCCCACCAAAGACTGTTGGAGTATACCCCCGCCTTCTTTTGCATTGCCCTAATTGGTCTCTTCTCACTGGGTTCACACTCTAGAATAGTGTCTAACTTCCTCATTTCCCTTGCCTTGGAAAGCATATCCACTTCTGAGAAGGTGTGAGGAATTTTACTCCAAGTGAATATAAAAACCTGCCTAGAAGTATGAAGTGTCTTCATGATGTTTAACTTCCCTTCCCCTCCCCTAAGTAAGCACTAGTCATGCATTGACCTTTTTCCTCCTTCTGTACTGATTTGGGAAAGACTAAAGTTCCCATGAAATAATTTATAAATAAAACAGATACAGTGGAGATTTCCTCATGTTTCAAAGAACAGTGTTCATTCAAGTCTTGCGTCAATATGTAGTCACCTGAGAAGCTGAAGCTTCTTCACCCAGGACTCTGAGGAACGTAGTTCCTGGCACAAAGATTTGAGTACATTAGTGGATTAACACTAGACCAGAAACTATGGATTCTCGTGTTGCTTATTTCATCTCCTGGAAACCTAGTTTGGGGTTATCCTTGGGGTAAGAGAAAAAAAGAGAAAAACATTATGTGTGGCAGGAAGATTTGTAACAAGAGACACAAGGAGAAAATTCCCGTGATGTTCCTACATGGAAACCTTTCTTCTCAGCTCTTGTGTTCTTTTTCTGTTTTGTTTTGTTTTTAATTTCAGTCTGCATTGGTGTAGTGCATTTTCAATATGAGCGGAGATAACAGCCTCTGAAGTGCTTTCCCAAATAGTGTTTCATTAGCCCTCACAACAGTTGTGGGAAGCAGGCAGAGGATTTATAGGAAGCCTTATTTAACTGATGTAGAAGAAGGTACAGAATGACTGAGCTGACAAAGGTCATGAGTGTCTGGCTCAAGGGTGAAATTCAGTTATTGGCCCTTCTTTCTTTTATGCTAGGGCATTTCCTAAAGCACCAAGCCTTAACTCAAGAGATTAGCAATAATATGAAGTGATATAATATAACGTAATCTTTAACATCTACTTCTTGGCAGTTTCATACATGTAATATGATGTATTTTCACCACATGCATCCCTCCATTACCCTCTCCTATACCCTCCCCTTCACTGAACACCACCTTCTTACCAGCAGCTTCCCTGTATACCCTCATTGTGGCCCACTGAATTATGATGTTCCTAGCATGATCATGGGTTGGGGGCTGTTTAGTGCAGTGCAGAAAACTACCTAGTGACAGCTGAGTATACTAAAGCAGTGGTGAATTTTCCCTTACTGTTTTTTTAAACATTGTAACATTACATTAAATTCTGTTTTATAAGCATCAACCTAAATAATGTACGCACTTGAGTGATTTATAAGAAACACATTTAATAGCTCAATGAAAAATAGCTGGAGCCTCGGATGATTTATTCTGTTAGAGTCAATAGCAAACTTAAGGCTGTAAAAATTACTGGGTTGAAAATTACTTTAGTTAAAAAACTGATTCATCTTGCAAAGCCCATTCTGAGATTTAATTAAAATAGACCCAATTGATAGGAACCAAGTTGCTTTTTCAATATAAACAAACCTCAAGTTGTAAATAAGAGCCATGAAATGGAGAGGGAGGATAATTTCTTCGGTCCAGGCGATGGCTGCTAGCTTTGAGTGTCTCTGCCCTTGCTTCCCATTCTCCCCTTTTGATGTTCTGTTCCTTTTTGGTGTAGTATCAGAAGTTGAGAGGGAGAATACTTAAAATAAAGCTCAGAGAGATACATTTGTCACTGAGTTGACTTGCTCAAGAAAATGTAGGGATGACAGCAGCCACTTAAAAGCACATACGGCGATGAAGTTTGGGATTATTCACCAGTGGGGGCTGTGGCTGCCTAAACTATCAAGAAATTGGAAGCTCTTTGATGAACCAAGCAGGGGCTGTCTGAGAAGAACATCCACACTCTCTATTTAAATATGTGTTTTCTACTGACTGCATTTCTAAATTCTTATATGGTCTGAGATGATACACTTTTTTTTTTTGTAGAAAACTGTGTCTAGTGCTGAAATAATAATCCATATTCACCTATAACAACTAAATTATACTGACTGATGGTAAAGTCAGGAGACAGTGCCTGGCACAAGGCTGAAATTCAATCACTGGCCCCTGGAAATTTAAGCCAAATAACCCCCTAAGTTGCTTTTTGTCTGAGCATTTATCACTGCACTGGAAATGAAACTACAACTCTGACTACTTTGGTTCCAAATGCATCCTTTCTTTACTGCATCATAATACAATCCAAAAACGAGATTTCAAAACATGCCTTTTTTTTTTCTCAAATACTTTCGACTACTGATATAATGTTTTAAAAATCCATGTGTGTAAAGTTCTATGTTTTACTATTACAGTTGTAATTTTGGCATATATACTAATTTATATCATCCTCATATATTAAGACATTTTTAAAGTACAGAAAGGTTAAAGAACAACTTAGGTATGCCTCTCTCTTTTCTACATAACAGATGTTAATAGTTCATAATACTTGGATTCTATCTCAATTTCTTTAAGAAATAAAATATTATGGATAAAACTAGAGATTCTGTGGGCATGAACCTAACATTCTTTCAGTCTCTTCATACTATCTTATATATGTGTCTCTTTAAATATAATATTATGCATTTTTACTTATGTTAAGTGAAATCATATGATCTATTTGTCTAGAATATGTTTTTCAAACTGTTATTTCTTTAAGACAAGTCACTGGTATGTGTGTCTGTATGAATGTGTATTATGTGTCTCCCTTCTATAAGATGGGTGTTGAGAAATGTCACTAAACTAGGAGTTATTGTCATCAAGGCAGTACTGGGAACCTGGATGCCAGCTTTGGGGTGTCAGTGGCAGTTGTCACAAGTTCATTTTCAAGAGAGACCCCAGTAAATCAGGAAAGGCATGCTTCTGTGCCTCACTCAATGGTGGCAATTAGGGAATTAAGAACACAAATGCAGGCTGGAGAGATGGCTCAGTGGTTAGGAGCACTGGCAGCTCTTCCAGAGGTCCTGAGCTCAACTTCCAGCAACCACATGGTGGCTCTCATCTATAATATGCCCTCTTCTGGCATGCAGGTGTACATGCAGATAGAGCACTCGTATACATAAAAATAAATAAATATTAAGAAAACAAAAAAGAACAAAAATGCTAGGGAGACAAATCTGTGGTATGAGTTAACCCTTAATGATTAAATCTGGAACCTATCACTTCACTTTCCTACTTTAAAATGTGGCTCTAAGATCACACAGTGATAAAGGTTTCATGCTTGTAAACCTTATGTAAGTGAAGAACCTGTGAAATATAATTTCCAAGTCAAGATAACTGACTGCTGTGATCTGTTTCTCCTCAGTATCTTCCTCTTAAACATCTTTATAGCCATAGAGCCTTTAAAGATGGTGAAACATGCCTGCAATAAGAACATTCTGAAAGATGCATTGATGAGATTTTAATTAAAAGCATTCTTCAAGCGAGTGTATTGAGTCGATACTTTCCTCTAGCTAGATTGTGTCCATCCAACTTTACAGGTTAGAAAGTGAAGCCTGGTGTTTTAAGTAACTGAAAATATATTGAGATGTAATAGAGACAAGGCTCACAACCACATCTGTCATACCTCAAAGCCAGAATGTTAACATTCCATGTTACTTAGGAATATACAGACACTCAATAGACTAACACTTGGGAAATGCACTTTTAGTCAGATGTTCTGGGCTCAAACACAAACTTTTTATATAGCCTCAAGGAAATTTATTTTTTTTATCTTTGTATACATATGCTTTTAGAGATTAAATCAGGCAATATTTTAGAAAAATATTTTAGAGTTTGTAAAAGTACACACTGATGTTTCCATGATGAAAAACTTACAAAAACATCCCTATCATTCAGCAACACACTTAGTATAGTTCTAAAGTGTTTATGTGTGTATATATGAAATGGTGGCAAAAATGAACTCCCTGAAAGCTTGTTTTTACCTTGATAGATGTTAAACTCAGATTAATGGTTGGATCTCTTACAATATCTGTCTTTTCCATGATTTTTTCCCATTAATACCTACTACTTTGTCCTTTATACAGGGGAGATTTGAGTAATGGTTAAGGACAGAGGGAACTGTCCCTTTTGTGAAGTGTGGTACATCGGAAATCTGGACCAGGCATGACTCTTTAAGGACTGGGATGAGTTAAACACTGGGGTCCCACTCTGGGTACCAGGTGAATGATGCCTGATCCCCAAGAATCCAAGTAAGAAATGGAGGGATCATTGTTTCTTTCATCCTTTGTACCATCTTCAGGATTTAATGCAATGCCTTGCACAGAACTAATACTAGTGAGTGAACTAGTCACAGTTCATTCCTTTAAAATATTTCAAAAAGGTAATATTCTTGGTTTCTGTTCTCTACTTCAAGGTGATTTTGTATTGTTCTGTAGGTTTGGTGGACTAAGTCTGGGGCCTGGAGAAGTGGAAGCAAGTTGTTCCTCCACTATTAAACTTAAGGAGCTAGGCAGACCCCTGGGTTTGAGGGCTCCACAATTCTCAATTTGTATCCTACTGTGTTGTATTTTCTTAAAGAATATTATAGAATGAGCAGACCACATCAAGATTTAAGCATTCCAAATTCTTGAAAGCAAAACAAAATAAAACCCAGTACCCTCTGACTTTATAAATCAGAATTATCCAAGTCTCAGAGACTAGTAGAGATGTTTACCATGTAGCATGCACTCCTTCAACAATGTCTTGTTGCTGTGAAGTTTAATCATGAGTTAAAAACCAGTTGATTTCAGGTCACTGCCTCATAGAACATTCAGTCTTCCATTTGCTCTTATTTAAAATCTTTGTGGTCCTGCACTGTCGCCTTATGCACCTTGAGTTGCTAGGGCACAGCTAAACTCTGTCCCTCTGAAAGACGGTGTTGGGATTTGTAGAAAAAAGTCTACCCTCTACTGTTTGATGTCTACAGGTTCTCACTAAGCTGTGCTGTCTTCTTTCTTTAATTTTTTTTTCTGGCACAAAGAATATGATTTAGAACCTGTGTAAATAGCCTGGAGCTGAGCCTCATCCCACACCACAGCCAGTCCGCAGTGATTCCTTTGTAGGTGGGAGGAGGAGTCAGAGGCTCTGGTGGTGGTGTTCTCTCCTCACTACTAGTCCAAGAGAACTGAAGCTCATGACCTGTATCTAGCCATCGTCTTCTGTTCCTGTGTGAACACATTCATTGACACTGCAATATCTTTGATTTAATGTCTGCTTTGAAGTACAGGACTTTATAGGGACCAAAAACAAAAACAAAACTTTTCATGGGTGTTGTTGGTTATTAATATTTACTATTGATTTATCTTTTAGTAAAACAGCAGTTATTCCTAAACCAATTGCATAGCCAAATCACCACACAGAGGATTTACTTAATTAACCTAGAGCACAATGCTGGGCAATGATTACTCCATCCATCCTAAACCTCCAAGCCAGCATAGTTTCCTCCCAATTAGATTTTCCAACATTATACTTGCTTTTAGTCATATCTTAGGTCTGATTCATCTCTCCTCCTGGTTCCAAGTCCTCTCCTACCGATCTCTGATCCCTGACTCCTACTCCTTCTCCTCCCCTCAGGACCAGGATGTCCCACCCTATTCTCTCCATTGCACAGTATTAGCTGGTTATTTAATTGAAAATACAGAGAACAAATGGTGGCGTGTTTACACAAACTTGAGAGAGGTGATGCTTAGAATAAACATCACAATGGGGTAGAGAAATCAGCATTTGAATGAACAAGGGTAAATTGTAAACATTCCACAAGAACATTACACCAACACATGGGCTAGAAGTGTGCTTATCCCAGCCCATGAAGAAAAGCTCTAGCTTCATACACACTTGGTAATATCTAAAAATAATCTTTCATTTCTGGCTTTGATCCTCACTTCTCTAAAGTATTGTTTTATTTCGTTGATATGTGTGTAAAACATAGAACATTCATAATATTGCTTTGTGCTTGAAAATAACTCCATTTAAAAATAATGAATAGACCTATTTAGTATTGTATTTTTGCCATATTACTTTATTGTAATAAATTTCAAAGGTAAAGAAAGATCTATAAAATACTTTCTTGTTAATATTAGTTTTTAAATTAAGTGTTGAATGGAAGAATAACAAAAAGCTATAAAAATTTTTAAGTATTAGTCTTTCAATTAAATGTTGAATGAAAGAATCTAATAAAAGACAGACACCAAGATTTTTCTCCTACTACTAAAACTCAAGTTTAACTAGGCATCTTTCCCTTGTCTTCTTTTATTAAATAAGCATGGTTAAATTTTATGTGTTTGGAAATTATATGTTAAAACTACAGCCTGTAGTCATAAATATAACCTAAGTCTCTTGAGCAAACTGGCTGCAAGCACTCTCTGTTCATCAGAACCATAACTCTTCATACCTCCTAGAGACAGGTGACTGTTGAAATCATGAGGGAATGGCCTCTTTGTAGCTTAAGTTTGGGACCAGAAAACAAGAAACCAATTTCTAAATATACATGAAAAGAATAATGGGAGAATAATTGGAAATTTAGTCAACTACCAAATAATTTAAATTGTATAAAACTTAAATTTTAATATTTATTATATATTGTATAATATATATATATATATATATATATATATATATTCCCCAGGAAGGCTTGAGATTACTACCAAATCTGAAATACTTCACAGCTCTACTTTAAAGCTCAAGACATTGCTTTAGAAACAAGCTGAGGAAGTTGATTTAAGGAAGCCACATTTTAGAAATTGCTTATCTAAGTTATTTGGAAGTAATCTAACTCTACAGTAGAGCTCACCCATAAAGTGCTAAATTGCATTCCAATATATCACAGACTGTGTTGAGAAAACAATTTTTCAACTTTCTCCGAGTTTCAGATGAAATTTACCTCAACATTACGGGCAAATGCATTGGCTATATAGGCTACCTCCTTATAGTTTATATCCTAATATTTTCAGTTTGTACTTTTTAAAACCATTAGCAGAAACATAGTTTTCAAGTATTTGTATTATCCTATTTATTTATAAAATATTGTAACTTATTTTGGCAGGAGTTGGTGATGGCTAAGACTTAAAGTTCATATACCATAGTTCATTGTTAAGAGCTCAAGACCACTTTTGGTAGTCAGGGTTAGAGGATTCTTCATCCTGTGTCAAGAAGATGCTCCTGGAAGAATGCTAACATGGTTGTCCCAAAACATTTGGCAGAATCAATGCCAGAAGATTGGCAACAGGTGATCTTCTTTGGATTTATGAGCCTTACGATAGCCTCTAATAACTAGGGTATTCACAGGACTCATCTTTAAGGGTATGGGGTAGTGAGAGGATGCAGAATTTCTGTCCTTGATGGAAAGGGACAAGACAGATGGGGATATACATCAGGCCTTTGACAAAATAATTAGCCCAGTGACTGAAAACAGAGTAACTCAAATACAAGCTTAAATAATTATATAAAAAAATAAAGACAAAAATGCTGACTTGATGAATGCAGTAATTTCCTGGAGATGTCCTAGCAATGCATCACAAATGAAATGGCCCAAACAATAGAAATGTGCAATCTTAAAGCCTTTATGATAAGCCTTTATGATCTCCCAGATTTCGATTTGCTCATCTGAGGCCTCGGCTTCGACCAACTTTGATCGTATTGGTGGATGGTAGGTAGCTCAAAGCTCTTGGAAAGAATTTTGGTGACAGGCTAGAGGTTATTTTGTTTGAAATAGAGAGCTGCCCCTGAAGAAGAAAATGCTGGGAGATGCACTAGGGACTTGCTGAACTCAGAGTGCCTTGCTGGCTTGTGAGTCTCTCTGGGAAGTGCTGAAGGCAGGGTGTCTTGCTGGCATTTGTTTTGTTTTGTAGAGAAATGAGCAGCACCTTGAGATCTTTGGGCATGATGCTGATAAAGGAAGTAAGCTTGGAATTCAAACATATCATTCTTTAATTAAAGAAGATGCCATTAAGTAAATTAGAAGAATGTGGGCAGTGCCAATGCCATCGCTCGAGAAGCCTTGATAGCTGCTTTTTGGAACCCAATCTATTCAATGCACACAGTCTTTCCATTAGTGTAAGTTCTTGGATATATTCTTCTCTTTCTGATGACTGTAGTGAAATTTTTTGGAAGTAAAATCAAGCACTTAGCAGAAATTCTTTGCATAGTGCTTCATGGTGGCTTTGCCTTTGTCCTCTCTGTAAGGAGGAAAATTATTTCACATGACACAGTCTCTCCCTTTAAAAAACAACAAACAAAGCTCAGAAGCCCATTTGTTGTATTCCGTGCTGATGTCAGTTTCTTCTCAATAAGAAAACAAGATTTGCCCTCAGCAGCCATGGGCTTTAAGTCTCCAACCTAGCAAGTCTGAGCCTTGAGCTGGGTCCTCCAGGTTTTTCTTTGGTGTCCTAGCTAGCTTTTAAAAATGAGATTGCTGGTGTCTGAGGCAATGGAAACTTGGCTGTTCCAAAGCCTACGGTCATACCAAAGTGTTACAGCTTTTGGTTAAACTGCTGAGCTAAGGACTGCAGAGGATGTGGACAAAAACCCCGGCTTTTGTTGGCCTGCAACTGAAACACAGGCCTGACGAGGCCCTAGGCCCAGTGGGCAGGAAGTCAGGTTCAATCGGTGTGAGCTGGCAGGGGCTTTGCTGGTCATGCTGTCAGTTGTTCAGCAGACATTTCCAGAGAGGAGGAGAGCCCTTCCTCAACTACAATAAATGATGAGTCTCAGGTGGCCATGGTGAAAAGCTAATGTTAAGCATGCGGCACACATATGTGCAGCCAGCACATTTATTGGAATCAGGGATGCAGTGGGAGGGTTTTCGAGGGTGAATGTGTTTGATTTGCCAGGGTCAGGAGGCCAGGGATGCTTGAGTTACATGCAGTACTATAGTGCTTTGTTTTACAAGCAGTAGCAAGATCCTATCACAAGAAAGAGAACCTATTACTTTATTATCCTATGGGTTGGGGAGGAGCCCCAGGTAGAGTCAAAGGTCTTTCAGAAAGTCAAGACACCAAGACATCTTATTAGCATAGGTGAGTATCTCCAGAAACTTTCAGGTGCCTTCGGAGCAGGTTTTCTAATCAGGAAAGGGTCAGGCCTGTAATCTTTCCTGAGGGCTAGCTGACACTCTTTACAAGCTCTGGATTACCCAGATCACATGGAAGGAGAATCCCGCTGAGAAAAGGGAGTCCACTATCTTAGACCAAGCACAGAGGCTATCTAGAAATGTCAGACTTCAACCTCCTCCAGCAGAATTCCACAGTATATTCACTCCTTAGCCCAATAAAAGAACTAATATAATAGTCTAAGTGCAGGGAATCTTATGAAAGAAAGGATTGATAGAAAGACCTGGAAGGGTCAGGAGCTCCACAAGGAGAACAACAGAACCCAAAAATCTGGGCCTAGGGGTCTTTTCTGAGACTGATACTCCAACCATTCATGGAGATAACCTGGACCCCCTGCACAGAGGTAGCCCATGGCAGCTCAGTCTCCAAATGGGCTTCCTAATAAGGAGAGCCGGTGCTGTCTCTGACATGAACTCTGGGGCTGGCTCTTTGATTACCTCCCCCTGAAGGGGGAGCAGCCTGACCAGGCCACAGAGAAAGACTATGAAAGACAGTCCTGATGAAACCTGATAGGCTAGGGTCAGGTGGAAGGGGAGGAGGACCTCCACTATCAGTGGACTGGGCAAGGGGCATGGGAGGAATGAGGGAGAGAGGAAGAGTGGGATTGGGAGGGGATGAGGGTTGGGCTACAGCTCGGATACAAAGTAAATACATTGTAATAAATAAAAAATTATATTAAAAATAGTCTAATGTGAATGAAAGTAGGAGTAGATAAAAGGGTGGCTTGATGGTGAGAAAAGGAAAAATAGAGATACTCAGATACTCAGAATTTATTTACCTGATAAATAATATTATGAATACCTTGAGTATAATTCATATTATTTAAAAGTTACCATATTAACTTCATAGGACTAATCTACAAATGTTATTCATTGAAGGATGGTAGGACATAATGGAGCACCCTTTTAATTTTTTATACTTAAAAGCATGTATTAAATTATTGAGTTATAAGAATTCCCACAGTTTATTAAAAAGGCCGTATTACTAAAGTTCCTCATTCTTTTTAATGTGGTCACATAATATTCTAGTAGCTGTCATGTAGCTATGTCACAACATGGGTAAAGAGCTTAAGGAAGTGACTTGACATTCACAGTACAAACCAGTCAATGCAAGGAGAATATTCAAGCAGGGAACAGCGGAGATCAGCCAGGGAAACAGTGCCATGTGCCTGAGTAATACCCCATAGAGCACTTCACCAGGGTGCTAAGAGGCCCTGTGAAGAACACATGTCACGGAGGTTACCATAGGACAAAGGCCAGGGGTTGGGCATTTTGTAGCCACATTAGATAAATCTTCTACAGAACAACAACGTCACTGTGGCTGGTGCATATCAGTATTGGTGTTTAAAGTTCTGTTCACCTCATACTATTCATTGGGACATACAGTGCTGCAGAAGTCACCATCAAAAGGACCATGATGCATGTGTCACTCTCCACCCTTAGCAAACAATTCTCGAATGCTCTCAGGGGAGTGGTTAGGCCACCTGTGCCTCCTCCGCAACTGTGAGACATTCCTGGTGGCTTAGCTGAAGGCTAGCATTGATCTGTCCTTGAGACCTTGGAAACTTGAGAACTGAAAATAAGTTAGCAAGGCCAAAACGCTTTGTGCTTCTGAACTCTCAGAATCTATGTAAGCACATCTCAGCAGGTTTTGTTTGTTTGTTATTGTGTGCATGGGCGATGGACATTAGAAAAGCATGCAGACCTCAAAGGAATCATCTATAGAACTGTATTCTTTTGATTTACTCTCAGGCTTTTAGGGAGCATAACATCTATGGTTAGGGATATATTCTTTATTCACTCATATAAATATTATCAAATACCCAGAACATGCTTTTCTAGATATATACAGGAGCAGACAATATATAAAATAATTGCTGTAAAAAATA
Source organism: Psammomys obesus (assembly GCF_907164565.1). Lineage (NCBI taxonomy): Eukaryota > Metazoa > Chordata > Mammalia > Rodentia > Muridae > Psammomys > Psammomys obesus. The sequence continues at coordinate 1,801,152 of NW_026587759.1, forward strand.
TTATCTTCTAGTAGTAGAAAAGCCTTTTTAAATACTACACTTGACCATAAGTATTTGACACAAATCTGGACTTCCAGAACTTCAAATTGATTTGGTAACCCTTAACAGGGAATAAAAAGAGAGGTGTCAGCCATAGCCTTGGTTTCTAAGAGTGTTGTTCTGAGAACTTTGATTATTCCCATATAATCATATTTTTAGAATCTTATGTGTTTGAATGTTAATCATAAATCCTGTATCCAGGGGTAAGGCCACTCTAGGCTTTGCCTCTGTTTGGCCCTTATATAACTGTTTTCTCCAGACTTCTTTTATTGATGCTGTGCAGGCGTTTGACTCAAGCTCCAACTCATGAAATCCTGAGTCACTTCAACAAATGCTGAGACTTCTCTTTTTTTCTTGAATATGTTTACCTCTCCTTAAGGGCTATCTCTGTATTGTTCACTGAAACAGAGACTAGTCTTTATTCTTTCAGCAAGGCCGTAAGTGTTAGTTACCAGGCACTTCATTGAGAGCAAGAGTTACAAAGATGCACCACATAGACAAAAAGTCTAAAGACAAGGTCAACTCACAAACAGGTATTTCCAAATCACGTTGAGTTACATAAAGGAAACAGGAGAATGCTATGTTAGATACTAGCTGCTGTTAAGTTTTTGATGGTGATCATGAAAGGTTTCCCTGGAAAGCAACATAAGATGGCAATGGAAGGAAGAATGGAAAGGACCTACTCACCCAAACAGCCTGGAAAAGAAAGAACCAAAAAAACTGTAAGTTGTGAAAGCCCTTGTGGGGCAAAGACTTACCACACTCAGGAAACCTGCACAAAGGCCAGCTCAGCTAGTGTGCAAGAAGAGTTAGGGTGTGGTTGGAGGGTAAATGGAAAACATAATGGTAGTTATTGCCCAGGGCTTTGCAGACTGTGATAAGGGAATTCCAATGCATAGAAATCCACTGGGTGATTCTAAGCAGGATAGTCACAGTCATTTCCATCTCTAACAGGAATCCAGTTGCTTCTGCGGGGTGGTGTTCGGCCTGGGGAGGAGGGGATTTATTGTAGACTGTAGCAAGAGCAGGAGGAGGGTAGAAGACCATCGCCATCAAAGAGGTGAAAGATGATCAAGGCTGGGACTGGGGGATGGTATAGACTTATAAAAAGGATGCGGTTGATGTGTGCCTTGAAAAAGTCTTAAGGGATTTGTGGTTGGGTCTCATAATAAGTTCGGGGAAAAAGAAGAGAAAAACCCAAGGCCGTATTGTTTTGGGGGTGTATGCTTTTCGTAAGGTAAAAGAGAAATGTCTGTGTAGAAAAGCAGTGTAGGGACAAAAACTGAGAAATCACATCTGTACACTGTCCGGACATTGTGTTTGTCCATGAAGTATCTGAGTGGAGAGATCAAATAAGCAGCTTGCCCTGTGGCAAGAAAGTCAGGCCCCCTCCAGACACAGAAAGTGAGTGTCCCCCAAAACTGTGGAGAGACATATGCTGGGACAGTGGGAAAGTGCGGAGACCAGCGAGATCATGCTCCTCTCACCTCCACAGGGCCATATGGCCAGGACTGTGCCCTTTGTGCCTCCAAACAGATGTGTTTTCTCTGCTACCTGTGGGGAGGGTGGGCGTAACTTTGCTTTGCTCTTGAAGCAGCATATAGCAGAACACTAGCTGCATCTACATGTGCCAGGAATCCATCTCTCCATTTTCTCTCGTCTTTTTCTCCCTGGATAATAATTTTCTCACTGTCACTTTACTTTTGAGTAAAATAAATGCATTTCCTCCCTGAAGCTCACTCTACCATGTGACCCCTCACCAATGAGGACAAAATACTTCGCTGGGCACTTTCTCCCATGTAGGGTAAATCTCCTCCCCACCTCATGCGCAAAGAGAGGAAATCCCACTCCACCACATTCTTCTCGAGAACAGTAAACTCTGCTGTGCCATATTAGAAAAATCCACTGAATTCCCGCAGGGGAGACATTCTGTGTGTGAACATGGCATGATTTGCAGTGAGAAAGACTAAGTGGTTGTAGTGGTGGGGTTCCTAATATCTGGTCCCAACCACAGAGGCCACATCCTTTAGGAGATCCCTTACTGATTCACAAAAAGCAGCTGCTAAGCAATTGAAGTAAAAATGAGTCAAGACTATGCATATGCGGTTCCTAAGAAATGTGCTAATGGATGACAGTCTAATAAACATGTAAACACAAGAAGTTGCTCACTTTAGCAACCATGTTCATAGCAGCTTTATTCACAATAGCCAGAATCTGGAAGCAACCCAGATGTCCCTCAGCTGAAGAATGGATACAGAAATTGTGGTACATTTACACAATGGAATACTACTCAGCAATTAAAAACGAGGAAATCATGAAATTTGCAGGCAAATGGTGGGAACTAGAAAAGATCATCCTGAGTGAGGTATCCCAGAAGCAGAAAGACACAAGGTATATACTCACTTATAAGTGGATATTAGACATATAATATAGGATAAACATACTAAAATCTGTACACTGAAAGAAGGAGGACCCTGGGTAGATGATCAATTCTCACTCAGAAACACAAACAGGATGGACATTGGAAGAAGGAGAAAACAGGGGATAGGAGAGGAGCGTACCACAGAGGCCTTCTGAAAGACTCTACCCAACAGTGTATCAAAGCAGATGCTGAGACTCATAGCCAAACTTTGAGCAGAGTGCAGGGAATCTTATGAAAGATGGGGGAGATATAAAGACATAAAGGGGACAGGAGCTCCACAAGGAGAGCAATAGAACTAAAAAATCTGGGCACAGGGTTCTTTTCTGAGACTGATACTCCAACCAAGGACCATTCATGGACATAACCTAAAACCCCTGCACAGATGTAGCCCATGTCAGCTCAGTGTCCAAGTGAGTACCCTAGTAAGGGGAACAGGGGCTGTCTCTGACATGAAATCAGTGGCTGGCTCTTTGATCACCTCTCCCTGAGGAGGAGGCAGTCTTACCAGTCCACAGAGAAAGACAAGACAGACAGTACTGATGAGACCTGATAGGCTAGGGTCAGAGGGAAAGGGAGGAAGACCATCCCTTTTGGGAGGAGAAAAAGGAGGAAGGGTGGGATTGGGCAGGGATGAGGGTGGGGCTACAGCTGGGATAAAAACTGAATAAATTGTAATAAATAAATAAATAAATAGAAAAAATTTTTAAAAGAGAAATTGCTCATTTTAAATAAAAGGCTACTGAACTTAAATTTCATTTAATATTGAAGGTATAGCTTTCAATCCCTTACCTGGAATTTGTAACATTTAACGCTCAGTTTCTCTCCTCTCCTTACCTACAAGAACGAGAAAGACAATGAGTGGGTGGGATGGTGGAGTCAAGGGTTAGAATCTGAGTAGGGAGGGAGACTCGGGTCTCAAGAACAAAGACGCCTTGCCCTGCCTTGAAATGAGGACTCTGAGTGGAAATGCCCAGTGGGAGGATCTGGGGAGGCTCAGTGCCGGGGCCATTTGGAGGAAGAAGGCAGTTTTGATTAGTACTAAGAAAGGTGATATATTAGGATAGTTGAAGAATGCTTGAGAAGTGATTAAATACATAATGAAACCCCAGAATTGTTGAGCTGGGTGTCTTTGCATGACCTCTTGCAGAAGGCCAACTTACTGGAACTGCCCGATAGCATCTGTTCGCAGTGGTCAGAGCAGAAGCGAAATATGACCAACCAACCACTGAAAGCAACAAACAAACGACTGATTAGAACTCTAACGTACTTTTTAACTACAGCCACCACTTCCATTTTGAAGTAAGGTTTTTGATAAGTAAGTGTAGTAACTAAGATGTGGGGCATGGAAATTACAGTGTGGTGTCAAATATGTAACTCACTTAGTGATTTCCTTTTTAATCTGTCAGGACTTTGCCATACAGTCTAAAAAGTAGGATCTTTTGTTAAAAACAAAACAAAACAAAACAAAACAAAAAAACAGTTTGAATCCACTTCTATTTCCTAGCTAACTTTTGGTTTCCAAAATGTCTGCAAATTAAGAGTAATAAGAGTAAACATTTCTTAGCTTGTTTGGATCTGTGTGCTTCATTCATGTGTGTGCATGGAGGCCAGAGGACCACATTGGGAATCCTGGCCTATCATTTTCTATCTTATTCCTTGAGACTGTCTCTCACTGAACCTGGAGCTGGGCTGGTGACCATTAAGCCCCAGTGACCATCCTGTCTCTACCCCAGCAGCACTGCGATTCCAGGGGTAAGCACCACAGCCAAGCCCAGCCTTCTCTGCAGGGTCCCAGGCTTGTGTGGCAACAAGTGCTCTTACAGGCTGAGCCATCTCCCCAGCCCCTTCTTGGATTTCATATGCAAAAGAAACCAGATCTTGTTTGTATTATATCATTGTGATTTTGGGGTGGTAAATAACAAAAACTGCAGATTTAAAATGACTTAAATTGTAGGGGAAATTTACCGACTCAATCAACTGAAAAATCCAAGATAACTCAGTAGTTTGATCAGGTTACAAGAATCTAGTTTATTTCTGTTTCTTTACCCAATTTTACTCATTATCTCATTATTTCTCTCATCTCATGTTTGTCTATGAGCCAATGTGGCTGCCAGTACTCACACAGACAGCTGAATGTTTGTTGTTTTTTTTTGTTTGTTTGTTTTTTGTTTTTTTGTCATCAAGGAGGGATGATTGAGCCTTTTCTCTCCAACATTTTTAATCAAGTCTCAGAATGTGCTCCGATTGGAATGACTTTGGTCTCCTATGTAACCCTGAAACTGGTCACAAATGGTTAAGAGGTTGGGTGGGATTTGTCTTTGCAATGTGCTTTATCTTCTGAGCTAATGAGAACGCTGCTTCCCTACAGCCTCATCAGTTATCAAGGCTGGAGATCCTGGTAGCAGAACAGTAGAGCCATACACGCATGTAAGAGAGCTTAACAACACCTTTCTGTTGTTAAAAGCAGAACAGCTCCATAGGGAAACCCTTGATATGGCAAGTTATGGTGTTTGTTTCTGTGACGAGTGGCACAGAATCCTGTTTAGGATGTCTTGACCATCTTAAGGGGTCATTTTAACATTCAGTCACAAGGAAGTTCTGAAAACAAATAGAAGTGATTGTTATCATACCTCTGTAATGTCACAGTACTTGAGTTTGTCCAGCTTAGTGTCTTGATTTTTTAGCATATTTATTAACCATGTACATATTTGTGTATTGACAATTTGTCAAATAAATAAAATTAACACTACCTCCTGTGGTGGTAATCTTTTAGAATTGGAAATATCACAAACAAGTATATTTTTAAAAACAGTGAAATATATTCTTAATTTCTCATCTTATTAAAAATAATTCATGTTTCAGCCAGGACTTTCTCAGGCCTGGTAAGTAAGAATAATTGAGGATTACACAGTTTTCACAAATTGCCCTTGGATGAGAGCATTTGATTCATGAATGGAGAGTTTTCCAGTGTTCTGAAATAGTGAAGTTTCTGCATTTGTTGCTGAGAAATGACTTCAACATCTGCCATCTACAAACTCTTTCACCACCAACTACCTGAACATCTGTAAGCCCTTTCACCACAAAGGACTCCAACATCTTCACACCTTTTCACCATAAAACACTTCTTTCTTTACATATGTCTTAAATCAAAGACAGAACAAGACAGAAAACCACACAAAACTTAATTCAACTTTAACATCAACTTTTTCAATCAGATGGAATCAGACTATTATCTTGAAAAGATAAAGACAGGACCTAAATATTTTACTTTATCATAGGATAATGTGTTGCATATATTATCTTATTTAATCTTCACAAATCATTTACACATAGGTGTTAATTCTCTCCCTGTTTTGGAAGATGGGAATATGGACTATTAATTCATAAGTCTGAGGAATACTTGCAGTCTATTCTCTTTTATTTTGAAAGCAGGAAGGGAATTCAGAAGACACATAGGTCAGGCTTTGCTCTCCGGTGAAGATCTTAAGCTCTGAAAGGTCAGGAGTTTGTCTGAGGTAACAGGGTTAATTAGAAAGAAGAATGGACAGAGCAGCCCACATTTTAGGACCACTGGCTTCATGTGTGGGTGATGTGCCCTCTCAGGGTTACTTGGCTATGAATTGGCTGTCTTACACCACTGGAGAATTATTTCCAGTAGACATAAACACTCTATAAATGTACTTCTTAAATAATGACTCAAGTGATTTCCTCTTTGTTTGTTAGCCGTTCCATGGAACTAGGAAAAGGAAGTAGGCGGTGAAAAAAGATAGGTTAGTCTATGATGAAAGCACCTTCTGTAAGCCTGTCTTTGTGTGTACTGTGCGTGCATATTGACACAGCTACACAGAAATGCTTTACAAATGCATATGCTTTTCCTATCAATTCTAAAACAGTCTCAGACTTACAGAAAAGTTGTAAAGATCACACACAGAATTTCTATAGAGCCATGTTCAGTTTTCTTTACTGTTAGAATCTTATGTTAATACCAATTTTGCTATTCTTCTATTAAAAAGTATACCTGAGCTGGGAGTTTGTAAAGTGCCTGCCAAACAAGCATGAGACTTGAGGGTCCACCCCCAGCGTTCATGCAAAGCGCCGAGCCTGGAGACCTGTGTCAGGACACCAGCAATGTCAGGACACAGACTAGCCAGCAGATGGCTGCAGCTCATTGGCCAGCCAACTTGACCACATCAATAAACTTCAGGAAATGAAGTAGAGAGCAATCAAAGAAGACACCCACCTTTGACCTCTGACCTCCACAAGCATTGCATGCATGTATGTCCATATGCACCCACACACACATACACACGTACCACATACACGAAGTTCTCACTTTATTTGGCTTTTCTTGGTTATCATTTATGGCCCCCATTCTGCTCCAAGGTTTAATCTCAGATACCACAGTTCACTTAGTTCTTATGTGTCTTTAGGATCCTCCATTCTTTCTTTGTTAATCTTTTCAGTCTTTGCTTGTGTTTGATGATGTTCACAATTTTTGAGAAGTGCTGATGAGGTACTTTACACAGTATCCTTCAGTTTGGGTTTTCCCCAGTGGTCAGGTGAGGCTGTGTCTGGGAAGGAAGGGCACAGATTCGAGGTGTCTCACTGATGAAATTTTACCAATGGTGTGTGCTCCATACATGAACTGTCACTGACGTGGCCACCTCCTGCCCCTGTCTAGGGCAGTGCTTTGCTTTCCTCCAGGTCCTCCCTTCCTCTTTCCACCCATCCTGCACTCATCAGAAGGAGGTGGCTAAGTGGATCACACACTGAGGGAATTGGGAGTGAGGCTTCCTTCCTCAAGGATTGGCTGCAGGTCTTAGTTTGGATTCTTCTGCCTTATAAATTTGTCTCCTCACCTCTATTTTATGTGTTTATTCAATCAGTTAATATCTATTAGTGTATAATCTCGGATATGTAGTTTTCTCCATGGATTATAATTCAGTTCTATACTATGTATTTCGTTGCTTGAAATTATTTAAAATAGCTTTTTCTATGAGAATTTGCAAAGAAAGAAAAAAACAAAACAAAACAAAAAACCCACTGCTCACTAAGGGGTACCTTGTGCCAGGCTCCATGGACAGCTTCATGTTTGTACTCTGGTTTGATCTGTGGGGAAAACATTCCATGTGAACAGCAGAGCATGTGATATCCTACCCGAGTCACAGCTCTGCACCTGTGGCCATGAGAGTCTTCAAAAAGATGAACTACACCTGAACTTTATTTGAATGTGAACAAAAATAGCACATGATGTGATTTCCTTTTATTTTTTATTTATGTGTTTGTGCCTGCACAAATATATGTCCACCATGTGCATGCAGCTACCAAGAGGCTAGAGGCAGACATTGGATCTCCGGAAACTGGAGTTTCAGGTGGTTGTGAGCCACCCAATGAGGATGCTAAAAAGCTAACCCTGGGCTTTCTGAAAGAGCAGTGATCGTGATAATCACTGGTAATCTCTCCAGCCCTTAGTCCACATCATCTTTCTTTTTAATTCTTTATTAATTACACTTTATTCACTTTGTAACTCCCCTGTGGTTTCCTCCCTCCTCCCATCCCAGTCCCTCCCTTCCTCCACCCCCTGATTGCATGCCCCTCCCCAAGTCCACTGATAGGGGAGGTCTTCTTTTCCTTCCTCTGATCCTAGTCAATTAGGTCTCATCAGGAGTGGCTGCATTGTCTTCTTCTGTGGCCTGGTAAGGCTGCTTACCCCTCAGGGGGAGGTAATTAAAGAGCAGGCCAATCAGTTCATGTCAGAGACAGTCCCTGTTCCTATTACAATGGAACCCACTTGGATACTGAACTGCCATGGGCTACATCTGTGCAGGGGTCTTAGGTTATCTCCATGCATGGTCCTTGGTTGGAGTATCAGTCTCAGAAAAGACCCCTGTGCTCAGATTTTTTGGTTCTGTTGCTCTCCTTGTGGAGTTCCTGTCCTTTCCAGATCTTACTGTTTCCCACTTCTTTCCTAAGATTCCCTGCACTCTGCCCAAAGGTTGGCCATAAGTCTCAGTATCTGCATTGATAGTCTGCAGGGCAGAGCCTTTCAGAGGTCCTCTGTGTCAGGCTCCTGACTTGTTCCCTCTTTTCTCCCTCTTCTGATGTCCATCCTCTTTGCCTTTCTGGATAGGAATTGAGCATTTTAGCAAGAGTCCTCCCTCTTGATTAGTTTCTTTAGGTGTACAGATTTTAGTAGGTTTATCCTATATTATATGTCTATATGAGTGAGTATATACCATGTGTGTCTCTCTGCTTCTGGGATAGCTCACTCAGGATGATATTTTCCAGATCCCACTATTGCTGAGTAATATTCCATTGTGTAGATGTACCACAATTTCTGTATCCATTCCTCCATTGAGGGGCATCTGGGCTGTTTCCAGCTTCTGGCTATTACAAATAAAGCTGCTACAAACATGGTTGAGCAAATGTCGAATGGCAGAGAAACACTTAAAGAAATGTTCAAAGTCCTTAGTCATAGTGTAAATGCAAATCAAAACGACCCTAAGATTTCACCTTATACTCACCAGAATGGCTAAGATCAAAAACTCAAGTGACAACACATGATGGAGAGGTTGTGGAGAAAGGGGAACCCTCCTCCATTGCTGGTGGGAATATAAACTTGTTCAACCACTCTGGAAATCAATCTGGTACTTCCTCAGACAACTAGGAATAGCACTTCCTCAAGATCCAGCCATACCACTCCTAGGCATATATCCAAAAGAGGCTCAAGTCCACATCATCTTTAACAGACTGTAACACATTGTCTACGGTTAGATGCAGTAAAAAAAAAAAAAAAAAAAAAAAAAAGACTATAACCTTAAAGGCTTCATATTTCTACTCTTTTATTTTTATACCCACTTAAGCTACACATCTGTGGAAAGTGTGAAAGCTACAAAGTAGGAAGGAAATCAAGTTAGCCTTCATCTTATCACATTGTGTATGTTCTTGGGACTCCTACCCCTTTCAGTGTATACATGGGACTGACATAGTTCATAACCAGCATGCCATTGTGCACCCTATCTCCATCTCACTTGTTTCTCCTGAACGCTCCTCCCTTTCAATAAAAACACTTTCATTTAACCAAATTAGCCACATCTGTGTTCTTAGAAACACTGGACAATCACTCAAGCTCTTTGGGCTTTTCTGGAGTTAACTGTACAATAACTAGACTCCTAAACCTAAACCAGTATGAAAAACTATTTCATACTAGATGTGCCTTGAAGTCCAATGAGTAGGATTTTCTGTCAGTTTTTTGTAAAAGTGATGACACTAGAGAGCTATGTGGTGACAGTTTTCTGGATGGGCTGCACAGATAGAAGGTTTAGCATCAATCACGTGTCTGCTACATAATAAGGTCTCAAAAACTGGACTGGAGAGATGACTTAGCCATTAAAGGAGAGGCCTCAATGAAAAAGCATAATCTCGAAAATATCTAATCCTCCCAAACAAACTGTCTTGTATGTATTGCCCAGAGGTGTTTATCAACAGAATGGCGACCTCAGTTTCTCCTTAGTACAGATCTCACTTCTTGATGACCATTCTTTATGAATTTGCTTTATTGTTGGCTCTGCTTTTTAATGAAATTTGATTTTTTTAAGAAGAACTATTTGGTAACTTATCAAAAAACAAAGAGTCAGAGAAATTAATACAAATTAAATCTGTCTTTCTTTGACACTAATAAATAAATATCTCTGGTGAAATAGTAAGTATAGTCTTCAAGACATACACAAGAAGTTAACATTTGAAGCTTAGCCCAAGCGTGCTCCTTCGTGTCTGTTTAATCTCTGATTAATCATTAGAGAACACTAGTTTAGCAAATGAATTATATATGCATACATACATAGATTTGAAAACAGAAGGAACCTCTTTTGCACATTACTTGGTTCCAGAGCACTTTCAATTATATTTTAAAATCAAAATTTCACAAATCTGTTTGTTAAAGAGAAAGAAGACAAGGTCCCTGGGTATCTTACCGTAACTTTCTTCTGCCTCATAGCAACAGTGTAGCAGGCCTGATGTTCAAGGCCTTAAGATCTAACTCCTGAGATATGTCTTCTGTCACATGTGGTAGCTGTCCTTGCCACCTGCTTCAGGGAAACTGCTTGGATAGAAATTATTTTTCCATTACAACATACTTTGACATATTTCATTTCATCACCAAAATTGTCCTTTTTGATATACAGTATGTCATTTCAGTATTAGCAAGTGAAGATTCAGAGAGAAAGATAAACCTTTGGGACTGTAGTCCTTTGTGTGATGACTGCTTTCATTGTCACCGTTGGTAAAGCCAAGCCTGGTAACTAGTCTAATTGTAAAGGGGAGAGGACATGTACCTAAGGATGGAAAAGAGGATTGTGTTTGCTTTGGTTCAGGTTTGGATAAACTAGATGTGTAGGTGGAAAGGTTACCAGTGAAAATGAAGTGATGTTACAGGGAACAGTCAATTTAGCAGACAGGCCATGCGTGAGTAATCAGCATTGTGGGAGTTCCAGAAAAGGCGTTCTAGGAACACTGGATTTTTTACTTTTTAAAACAAGAACAAGTGTTGCTATGTCTTAGGATTGGGTGTTTACATGCTTTTTATGTTCTTTTTTTGCTTAGGCTAATAGAAATTTAAAAACCCAATAATGAGCCCAAAGTTGAAACTCAGCTCTCAGGCTTCAGTTAGCTCTGATGTGAGGAGAGATAATGTGTGTTTAACTGGAGGCTGACTTATCAGTCACCAGATCCATCCATCCTCGCTTACCTGCCACAGTTCTGTTAACATCTTGTATTTGAGCTTGTCACTTTTTTCTCCTTAAGCTCTCTGGCCTGTTAGAATAAGTCACTCCTTCCCATTTCCCATCTTCCTAGTGTCCTCCCCCAGCCGCCACTCACTACTGTGCTAAGACCTTCTTCGGTAAGGCTGGGCCTTACCAGGTGACTAGATATCTTGCTATCTCATGACACTTTTGTGTCCCATTTTAAATATTAATCATAAGATCCAGATGGCCACTTCCCCGAAGAACCCTTGCTTTCATCTACTTCTGTCACTCACTGACTTGTGTTGGGTAATAGACTAGACTCTGCTGAATGCCATGCAAGCAGGCAGTCAAGGTAGGAGGATCTCAGCCGCATCACACCTCTGAGGCTGCCAGAAGGTACTTCTGATGTCAGGGACTGTTACCAGACTCTGTCTGACTTCTCTGGAAGAACCAGATTGTTCCACAACTGTGATGCTAGAAAACACAGTGCATGTTTGTGGCTCAAAGTACCGAGTAATGAAAAGACCTAGGTCACGTGGTACAGTGCTGAAAATGGGGAAATAGAAAATTTAGTGTTCTATTCTCTCTGCTGAAAAGGCCTTGGGATACACTGAAAAACACAGCATTTTCAACATGTTCAAAACAGTACTGCCAGTAAATAACTAAAGTTAAAGTAGATTAATTCAGCAAAGCGAAGTCAATCTTGAGACTAGCTGACATCTGGCTAGCTTTTCTCTTGAATCCTCAATGTCCACCTGACACATCCTTTGGAACCCAGAAATCTAGTTTTGAGAATCAGAAACAAAGATTGCACTAGCAGAAGGATAGGCAATTGTTCTAGTGCTGTGGCTTAGATGTGGTTTTCCCTTATACAAACTAATGTTGACATTTTATTGCCAATGTAGTAGAGGTAGGAAGGAGGATCTTTACTTGGGACACTAATTCTCTCACGAGGAAGTTTTGCTCTGTGAAAATGCACTGTTACTGAGAGAATAGCATGTTCCAGAGTGTTGACCTTCCCAAAGAACTGAGCAGAAAACAGTGCTTTCTCAGTTTTCAGAACCAAACAAGACTTATACACGTTACACCCTGAGAAACTATGTTATAACGATGGAGAACATCCTCAGATGGGTAGCATTTATATGCATAAGAGTTAATATTTCTTTATTCCAGGTTAGTAATTGTAGAATCAAGGGGCGGGGTTGTGGGCATTAAATATAAAAAAATTTAATTTTATTTATGTAATCTTTTAAAAATAAAATTAAAGGTGAAATAATGAGAGGAATAAGCTCTTTTCCGCTTGGGTCATCCATTTAGTGACAGAAGCCATAGACTCTTCTGCTAGAAACACACTTTGGAGAACAGGCATGCCTCAGCCTTCAGGAAACTTGCGGGGTGACAGGAAGATGGATGTCAAAAATATCTGAACTGGTCACTAGCTCCTGATAATTGTCATAAATACTGTTGGAAGTGCCATTTTCCTGGTCTGCAAACAAACAAACAAACAAACAAAAGCCCAGCTGATTGGGTATGTCAGTCAAGGCATTCAAACTAACCAGCATATTTGTTTCAGAGTAACATGTTTGCCTGGTGCTTTGGATGTGTTTTTCTTAATACATCTTTATGTTTGGAAGCTTCTAAAATGTTTTTAGTAAAAATATTTTCATTAAAATATAATTACATCATTTACCATGTTCCCTTTCTTCATTCCAAACCTTCCCATTTCCCCTTCCCCTGCTTCTTTTCAAGATTTTTCCTCTTTTTAATTGTTAATGATAGAAACAAAAAATATGCCTGAAAACAAAGCTTCTGGAAAAACAATTTGTTCTTCCCTGTTTTATATAATTCCTCAAACCTGGCTTTGGCCTTGCATTTCAGAGCTGGGTCTCTAAAGACATCCTTGTTGACAACAGTCTTGTCCAAGGGGATGTGCACAGAGTGTCTTGTGGGCATGAGGTGATTGTACTTATAAACTTTCATAAAGGACTTGATTTTTGATCTCTTGGTGATTTTCTTTTTGTCGATGGCAGCTATCACTTTTCAGGAATAGAGGTTGATTCCAGCCACCAGGGCTTGGCTCTAAGGGCGGTCTGAGGTGCCATCATGAACATGCTTCACGATGATGCCTTTGCACCCAGAGTAGTGTCTGGCCAGGACCAGCAGCACTTCCCCAGGTTTCATGAACTTTCTCATTTCGACAGCTAGCTCTTGTCACCCAGCAGAAAATAATTTTTTTTGCCTCTTTTGCTGTTATTGTCACACACACACACACACACACACACACACACACACACACCCCTAATTATATAAATATACAACTTGCTTAGTCTGTTTAGGGTTACTCATATTCAAATGACTTCAGGGATGGCATTTGGTATTGTATAACCAGTTTCAGGCCTCATCCCTGTGGAGGACTATTTCTGCTGTTCTCAGTATTCCCTGGTTGCCTGTAGTTTTCTTTCTGGGGGGGTGGTAGTGAGATTTTCCCCTTCTATGTTAGCATTGTACTTCCTCAGTTTGTTTAGCCGGTCATGCTGGTGAGGTGAAGCTTTCCTCTTATTTCTAGAACACAGTGTCCACAGGAGCTTTCCAGCTCCTCTCACTCTTTCATGCTTTCCGCCACTCTTCCATGGTGTTTCCTGAGCTTGAGCTGTAGAAGGTGTACTGTAGATACACACATTGGAGCTGGCCAACCACAATCAGTTGTTCTCTGCACTTTGACTTGTGGTTTTCTGTAATAGTTTTCTTCTACGGAAATGAGGTTTCTTTGACAAGGTGAATGTTAAGTTTACCTGGCTGAGCCCTGGGGCAGAAGCAAGAGTTTTGTTTTTTTGTTTGTTTTTTTTTAAGTTAATTTATAAGAAAACACAGTCACATCCTTTCATGGTCATCCCGCTAGCCCTGAACCACTGTAGAAGCCTGTGAGAAATGCCGCTCTGAACCGGCTTGAATTTCTGAGTTTCTTTCATAGGACTGGGATGCCATTGCAGCCTGATGTCGTGGCCTGGATACTTAATTTCTCTCATCACTCTATTCCATCCTCTCGGGAACTCAGCCCAGACTTCTTCACGACTCACTCATCTGCTTCCCATATCTGTTGTATCTTGTCAGTTGGCAAATTCAGCTGACTGCATTTTCCTCATATCTCTCAGATCCATCTTTGTTTCTCTGACCACTGACTCTTGTGACTTCAACTGCACTATTATGAAAAAGGCTTTAAACAATTCTTATATTGACAGAATTCTTCCACTTTCATCCATCCTTTTCTCTTTAAAATTGAAAGCTACAGATTTCTTCATCTCCAGAATCTAAGTATTTAACCAAGAGCAGGAATCAGGAAATAACAGATACTAAGTATGATGTAAATGCCGTCTGTGTGTCTGACCTCTCTGTCTAAAAGTCTGTCAGGCTTCGTTTTGTTCATGTCATGGGCTGAAATTCTTCTCAGGGAGGTATCACCACACTCCAGTACTTCTTACTTTGTATCAAAGCAGTGATGTACATTTTTTAATTTCTCAGTCCTGGGCTCAGGTTGATTTTCTTGATGCTTACTTCCTCCAAATATTTGTTTGTCAAAATTCTACCAATACGTTTAGCCCCTGAACCTCTCACCTCTATGAGACTTCCTCAGATTGTCTTCCCCTTTGTAATAATTGGTTTTGTTCTCCTAATGGCTAAGTATCTACATCTTTCAGTCTTTTTTCATAGAGTTCCTTGAAGGATTATATTTCATTTTAATCGATTATAAAGCTTCCTGAAGCACTGTGTTAGGAATAATTCTAAGAGCATACTTAGGTTCCTCAAGGAAAACAGACGCCAAAGTGAATATTAGAGAGAGAAGAGAGTGTGAGCAAACTGCTCACTCCAGATAACTTGGTTGCAGATATCCATGTTTTTCTAAAGTCAGCTTGATGCTATGCCCTGGAAGACATCTGTCCCTGAAGCTTCCATTGTAACTGATGCTCAGTTTTACTCTTAAACACTCCAGATCCTCACAATCTTTCACAATCTAAAATGACAAATTTGGTATTTGAAATAGTGGATAGTAGAAGAAACACATAAAAAGGTTACTAGCAATTGTCTTTAAAGACTTTCCTTGTAGGAGAACATAGAAATCAGGAGAACAAAGGCAGTGGTAATACAGAACGAAGGGTGATAATGGGGTAACTGATGTTTAAGTCCTAGTCTGCTGTGGGGAAGTAGGCCAGAATGTGTGAAGAACAATAGGCAAAGGCACATTTAGAATGTGTGGGGCCTGGAGATGCTTGATCCCAGTTACATGATGCAAGTATGTTGGGGTATAGCTCATGGTTTTGAACATAATCAACCTATACAGTAAAACTGATACATTCACAAGGCCAAGTAGAATTTATTTCTTCAATGTGGTGATGATTCAGTATTAGAAAAATTACCAACCAAAACTTTAGTGTAAATCTATTATAAAATTCATCAGTCAATTTTAAAAGCTCAAGTAAATTAAAGGTAGAGAAAGCTTAAATTTAATGAGCATCATGTTAGTGATAACTTGCTAGAAGTAGATGGGAGACTGGAGGGGAAAAAGGAAGGGGAAAATTATGTGATTTTATTATAATCTCAGAAATTTTAAAAATCAGATGCAATTCAGAAAAACCCCAAACTTATTCTGAAGAGCCTTTTAGAAAAGCAATAAGATTAAACAATAAGCAATTAAAATATTACAAAATAAGAAGAAAGCATATATTACATTAAATGCAGAACACCCAAAACATGACTTGCAGAATGAAATGAGATAAACATTAATGTATAAAATAACACATATTTATTAGATTAGAAATAACCTGAATATCAGACCCAAGGTCACTTCATTTTTTACAAAGGAACCAAACTATATAATGGAAAAAAGACAGCATCTTCAACAAATGGTGCTGGTCTAACTGGATGTCTACATGGAGAAAATTCAAATAGATCCATATTTCTCTCTCTGCACAAATCTCAAATCCAAGTGGATCAAAGACCTCAATATAACACCATATACACTAAGCCTATTAGAAGGGAAAGTAGGGAATAGCTTCAAACTCATTGGCACAGGAGACAACTTCCTGAACAGAACACCAACAGCACAGGCTCTAAGATCAACAATTAATAAATGGGACCTCATGAAACTGAGAAGCTTCTGTAAGGCAAAGGACACTATCTGTAGAACAAAACGACAGTCTACAGATTGGGAAGAGATCATCACCAACCCTGCATCAGACAAAGGGCTAATAATCAAAATATATATTGAACTCAAGAAATCAAACACCAATAAAGAAAATAACCTAACTGAAAAATGAGACACAGAACTAAACAGAAAATTCTCAACAGGGGAATCTTGAATGAATGAAAAGCCCTTAAAGAAATGCTCAACCGCCTTAGTCTTCGAAGAAATGCAGATCAAAATGACTCTGACCCACCCACAAAAACTACAACCCAAAATTTATCCTGCCTAAAGATGTGTAGGAATAAAGATAGAGCAGAGAGCAGAGATTGAGGGAATGCCCAACCAATGCCTGGTCCAACTAAAGACCCACCCTGTGGGAGAGTGCTAACCCCTGACACTATGAACAATGCTTTGCTGAACATGCAGATAGGAGCCTGTCAGAGTTGTCCTCTGAGAGGGTCTATCCAGCAGCACCTCAAAACAGATGCAGAGACTCACAGTCAAGCATTGGGTGATGCTTAGGTAGTCCTGTAGAAAAGTCAGAGAGAAGAGGAAAGGACCTAGAGGTGACATGAGCTCCATGAGAAAACCAACAGAGCCGATTACCCTGCTGAGACTGAAGACTCAACCAAGGACCATGCATGAACTGGACCTACATCCCTTACAAAGATATAGTAGATGGTCAGCTTAGGCCTCATGTGGACCCTCTAGCAAGGGAAGTAGGGACTGAATTAGACATGGACATAGTTGCCAACTTTTTGATCACTTTCCCCTGGATGGACTGCTCTGATGGGCCACAGGGGAAGAGGACATGCTCAGTCCTGATGCAAACTGATGAGCTGGGCTGGATGGGAAAGGAAACTGCTTTTTTGAGGAAAAGCGAAAAGGGAAGGGGAGTAAGAAAGGGTGGAACTGGGAGGGGAGGAAGGATGGGGCTACAACAAGGATATAAAGTGAATAAAGAAAAAATAAAATAAAAAAAATAGATCAGTGATTTTTTTGAGCATTTGCAATGTTATTTAACTACCACCTTTGCCCTGTTTGATAATATTGTTATCATCCTTGAAAATAAAAAAGGAATAACCTGCTCAAAATGGAAACTGAAAAGCAACCATTCCATTTACCACAGAGGCCAAAAAACAAAAAACAAACCCACCAAAATCCTGCAAACATTCAAGACTAAAATTAGTTATATTGCGATAAGATTTATATGAAGAAAATAATAATACTGCATTATTAAAGGTCACAAATCAGGACCTAAAAGAACTACAAAGTTATATTTCCCTAGGGAATGTGTAACACATGGAATTATAAACATTTCTCATATTGGTGTAGAAGTTCAACGCAGGTTGAATCATGATACCAGGCTTCTGTTTCACATGTAAGAACTAATAACCTCCACTATTTTTGTGATTACTGTTTGCCAGGTGCTATTTTTAACATGGTGTGTGTGCTAAAGCTCACAATGTATTGTTATTAACTCAGCCTTGTTACGTAAGTAAGAAAGCGGAAGTAAAGGCAAGTTAAATAACTGCTGTAAGTATAATAGAAGGAGGAGGTTGTGCGGTCACTTGGCCCAGCTAAACCAGGAAGAATAAAAATGCAATGATAATTAAGAAACGTTTAGGAAACAAAAGTGAAGGTAGCTGCACACCCTAACAAGTACTGGAATTCAAGGTATTTTAAGCAACTGTCTTGGGATGAACAAGGCAGTAAACCTTAGCGGGGTCTCACATGGAGAGCCAAGTGTACTTGGGAACTTACTACATTATAAAGGGAATCAGCCAGCACTGGCTGCCAACCATGCTCCAGTGCATGGCTCTACATCCAAGAGTACATGGGCAGCACAAATTGTACTTAGTGGATTATTTTTTTAAAAGACATGGAAACGGGAGGGATGGGGAGGGAAAGAGTGGATCTGGAATGAGTAGGGGTGCATGTGATCAAAGTGTATTGTATAAAATTCTCAAAGAGTTGATAAATCTTTTTTAAGAGTTTCCACTTCAATATTTAAATCTTATTTTGATAGTTTAAAGAACTACATAAAAATAAAAATTGTAAGAATATTTTAAACTATGAAAATATTTATCATGATGTATTTAAAAATCAAGAAAGTGGGAAATGTAGAAATACAGAGACAATAAAACAGCTTTAACGGTTCAATAGTTTAATAATCACAAACACCATGTACAAAGAGACAAAGCATAAAAATTTCAGTTATTAGAGGAATAAGTATAACTATCCAGGATGTAGAAAGCATGGCCATGTAGCTTGACAGTAATGCTGAATTGTACATTTAAAACTTTATTAAACGTTCTTACCACAAAACAAAATATATGAAAGGATAAGAAGATGGGTAAGAGCTGTACTGACTGACTTTACTGCAATAGTACATGAATATCAAATCATTCTATGTATGCCATCAAACAATAGGGCTTTCCTTATTAAATACACATCAATACAGCCAGAAGGAGTAGGAAGGAGAACAGAAGAGGAAGGGATAAAGAGAGAAGGGAGGGAAGAAGGGACAGAGAAGAGGGGCAGGAGATGAGGGAGGGAGAAAGAGAGATTTATTGGTCAGAAAAGTACTTGTGATATTTTTTACAATAATGGTGAATAATAGAAAATTATACTAACATTGTTCAATCTGAAAACTACGCTTGACAAGTGTGTGTGTCAATATGTGTCTTCATGTGCGTCTGAGTAAGGATTTGAGGAATAAGAAAGTTTATATCCCAAACGGTTGAAACAGGTCATCAAAGAAGGGCGAGAACTGTGTTCAGATCTTATTTTTCACTTGTCTGTTGTTTGCAGACTTGGTTTGCATTAGTGCTAGTAGGAATTAAAAGGAAAAGGCAGTTGGGAGATGTGATGTAGAAGAACTGTGAGATTTAGCAGCTATTTGGGTGTGAGTAGGAGGCAAATGAAAAAGTCAAAGACGGCTCAAAATTCCATCCTGGGGGCCTGGGGATTGCAGCTACCGTTTATGGAGGCAAGAATATTATGGGGAACAGAATGAATTCTTTTCATTGTTACCAGAGGAGAGATGATGAGTTCAGGTGCCAATCAAAGCAACAGTGCTTCTTGCTTTAAGTGATAATAGCTCCGAAAGGAAAGCTTTTTACCGGATTGTAAAACCTCAAACAAAGTACTGATTCCATTAAAGGGTGACTTTGCAGTCTGTGAATTATAGCTCAGTAAAGTTTTCTTGATGCTGCTTTATAATTGCCCTTCCCGAGTATTGTGGTACTGGGAGCCAGATTTCTCACTACTGTGCTTTCTTACCCATGCAAGTTTAAAGTTAAAAACATCCCTTCTTAGCCAGAAAAGAAATGAGACTCTTAAATAATCTCAAACCTGGGAAGAAAGTAAGTTCTGCTGCATAAAAGCTAGCTGAAACTATAAAATATGAACTGCACAATTCTTATTAAGTGTTGTTGTTTAAAATATTCCATTAGCCAGCACTGCTGAATCTCTAGATCTATAAATAGCATCCGCACTTTGATTCCAAAGAAAGAAGCATTAGAAATTGAGCCTCATTGAGCTATTTCTTGTACATATTGTCAAAATGCTGGGAGAATTTATTTCTATGTAATTATATCATACTTTACGTTGGGCCTGGAATTGAAGTGTATCATCCATCAGCAGGCGATTGTTTGCATAAATGAATGAGTCAATACAGTCACCTGAATAAATCCTTTTTTAATTTTCATTTATGAATAAGCCAACTTCTTTTTCACATTTTTATTTTCCATTCATCATTCATTGTATTTTTTACTTCACATACTATTTCTATGTTAATTTTTCTTAAATGAATTATATCATCTTCCATAGGCAGCATTTTTCATACTGAAACTGCTAGCTGTAAACAGCTAAAATAGAACATTTATGTCACTGTCATGAATTTGAATCTAAAGACTTTCATGAATTTGAAATCCTTTAGAGGACTGTGTGTGATAGGATTGATTTCATTGGCTAGTTCCATCATTTGCTTAAAACTGCATATAGCCCTCCACTGGAGAAATTAAAACAAAGAAAATAATCTTAGTACTTTTTATATTTCTTATTTTCCAGAAAATAAATACAGGTGGAACCAGTAATGCAGATATCCCTTTGGCTGATCCCGGAATGTACCAGTTGGACATCACACTAAGAAAGGGTCAAAGTTTAGCTGCCCGTGATCGAGGAGGTAAAAATTCAAGAACAGTGTCGCTCCAAGCTTGCTCTATGTGCTTGTGACAGATTTTGTTTTCTATATGACTGCCTAAGTTTTAGAAACTTAACTGTACCACAGTTTTCAGAAGTTTGGATTCAGACCCACACTTTAATAGGTACTTGACTCTTCTGGCATGGAGAATGCTGCTTCCACAGTTCTGACCCAGTTGGTGAGGTTCCCACCAAATCTTATCCCTATAAATCCCACAGGCCTGGGAGCAGTGACAGGTGAGCATACAGTCACATATTAAGGTATACAGGTACATAGGTGAGCTCACCTTCAAATAGGTGTGCTATACTTGGAAATAAGTGAGTAACATTCACATAGGTGAGACCTGAGTGTGCATTTACAAAGGAGATCCATGCATTAGGTAAGGCATACCTTTACAGAATTGAGCACCCACACCTGGCTGAGCATACATTTATGCATAGGTGAGCATAAATTTATATGGCTGAGACACATTTTTACATAAAATGGATACTTTTACATATACGAGTATACATTTACATAGATGAGGCATTTACATTAGTGAAACATATATTAACATGAGTGAGGTTAGAATCATTTACGTGGACAAGAGATATGTTTACATGCGTGAGGTGTACTTTTACACAGATGAAACGTAGATTTATGTAAGTGAGTTTACACTACATAGGTGATACGTACATTCGTTTAGGTGATCATTTATTTACACAAATGAGGCATAAGCTAGACATATATTTACATAGATGAGCATGCAGGTACATAGACGAGGCATACAATTACATAGGTGAGCTTATGTTTACGTTGGAGCTGTGTCAGAAGTGAGCTTCTGTTAGAACAGGTCCTTTGTTAGATGGAGTTGTTCAATCTGCTGACATTGTGAGATCTGAAACATTTTCTTAAAACGTGGAGACCCTTAATCAGCAGCTGTCTGAAGCTTGGTTGAATGTCTACTTTCTGGTGGAGTATACAGAAATCTGTAGGCAGCCAGTACTTTCTAGTTTTCAAATTCCAAATTCCTAGGCAATCTCTTTATGAGTTAGTCTGGGGCACACACGACTAGACCCAGGGTAAAAGCAGAATCATGGAAACAGCCCTACTAGACTGGGAGCAGCCTGAGGGAATGCCCTTCGAGCAGGAGTTGCAACGCAGGAGATCTGCACCCCCTCCAGAAGAAAACTTGAGTGCCATACCTCCATCAGCAGGAAGGACAGACACCCCTGATGGCCTGATGCCTTTGCCTCTGCACCTTGGTGGGTAGCCACTCTGGGGAAGGCAAAGAAACGAGGTTAGGAATGCAGGCTCTCATTGCTATCCCTGTCTCTAAGTGGGAAATTATTTAATGTAATAATGAATTTTCACAGACATCATAAAGACAGGTTCAGTTTTAAGTGCAAACTAGTAAATATCATAACATTCTTAATGAATGGACAGTGAGAAAAGTGTTAAAATTTAAGTAGATAGCAGAAGCTTTTCAGAATTAAATATCTGCTTTCAGAAGCTAAAGAGAAATGTTTATTGAGTCAGACTATCTCAGAATTTGAACACGGGATAGAGAAAGAAACTAAGGCAAATAACATACGGTTAGCATCATTTAACAGGACATTTTTATTATTCAGAGTAATCTCAAATTAAATTGAGTCATTTGATCCACAATAGAATTAAACCAGGAAACAATACCAAACTTGTAATCCCAGGTCTGTTCCCAACACTGTTAAACACGTAAACACACGGCTACTTATTGCAGCATTCTTTATAGGTATATAATTGTCAAAGCAACATAAAACCTATAAATAAGTGAACAGGTGAAGAAATTATAGATCATCCACACAAGAAGATAGCCTGTAATTGTGTGAGACAGACAGAATACAGAGAGAGAGAGAGAGAGAGAGAGAGAGAGAGAGAGAGAAATGTCTAAAAGTCAATATGGAAATTTTTACAAGATAATTAAGTTCATGTAACCAAAGTTCAAAAAGGTGTCAGTAGAATATAATATTTCTTGTGAGAAATTATCTATAACAAATCAGGCATAGTCTGCTAATCTGTGCAAAAGAAATACAGAAAGAAAAAGTCAGACACTAATGAGATTGGTAAAGTTCCCACTATAGGTGAGGACAGGTGGCAAGAATAGGGACAGGAGAGAATAGGGAAAGAGAACGTAACTTTTTCCAAGTAAATTCTTCTTCTAATATAGTTCTTCCTAGACTGCAAACCAAAAGATCGCGGTGCCGTGTACTATGCAGAATATTATACTTTAGAGCATGACTGTCAGTTTTGAAAGTGCTTAATAAATATGCTAAGAGCTAGCTAGCAAACAAGTAACTATACTGTAGACATGGAGATCGGAATCTCTCCCTGTTGGAAAAAAGATGTATAAATATAGAAAAGGTGAAAAAGTTAGAATAAATCCTGAGGTGACACGGACATGTTTGAATTGTTATCTGTGTGTTGAGATGTATAGAAATACAAATGGATAAACATGTAGGTGTGTGTGTGTGTGTGCGTGCATGTGTGTGTGTGTGTGTTGAACCAGTCTGCTAAGAGAGACTAGAAGCAATGTCAGATGTAATAACAAAAAAGAGTAATTAACACACCAAGGGTCCAAATCTTTGTTTCTAAATACAAATTTTTTAATGCAATTGATCAGGACTTTTTGAGAAATGATTGATTACAGATCTGGATAGGAAAAGTACAAAATGAGCTTGGAACATTTTGCATTGACAAAAAGTAAAGGCATACTCAAAAAAAAAAAATGCTAGTAAAATGTCAAAACTCAGGACTATTTCAAAGAACCCAGAGCTGACTACAAGTGAGATGATTTCAGCGAGAGTGCTAACGATGGTGATGCTGTATGAACACAGGGTCAAACGTATCTACCATAGCAGTAATTCAGTAAGTCAGTAAGTGAGCGGGATGGAGGGGAAGACGGCGTTTCGTGTGGAAGAATTTTGGTGCACACATGTAGAATGAAAGATGCAAATAGTAAGCCACCACTTAAGGACCCCACTGTCCCAGCAACCCCTGGCACAAACTATCAGTGGATACTAAAATTGTATGTGAAAAATTATGATGTGACGCAGAATATCTGGAGCATTTCAAAGCACAGCTGTGGAAGAGACTGTTTTTGTCCAAGTTACAGTTGACAGGTAGCTACCGTTAGGAGCACTGAGATGTGCAGACAGCACTTGCTTCAGATAACGAGCACCAATAAATGCACACCATGGCTGTGGGCACGTGTGTCAAAAGGCTCAACATACTTAAAAATGAATAATCTTGGCAAACTCTGCCATCACAGAATGCCATCTGCTTGACCATAGTGGCCCCTACCCTGAAGATACTGTGTAAGCTTTCTCCTGGCCCTCTTTTTCAGAATTGTTAACATATATTCATTGCACAGAATGATGGATTTTCTTATTATATTTTCAAATGTCTATCATGTGAACTAGTATTCGCCCATTGCCCTGTGTTAAGTAGCATATAAAATATACTAAATACACACTTAAATCTAGATTCTCTTGTCCTACCACATGGTTTCACCACAGTTCCCAGTCTGGATTTCATGAGTACATAGTACTGTCTTTTTTACAGTAGCAAATAATTCTCAGAGAGAAGCATGAAACAAGTTTCAGGATGATGGGAGTGCTATGTATTTAAGGAAATGTTACTTAGCTGAGCCATCTCTCCAGCCCCAAAGGCAAGTTTGTGTTTGTTTGTTTGTTTGTTTGTTTGTTTGTTTTGCTTTGTCTTTTAGGGAAAAGAAAAGCGTGAGTTAAGTTTATAAATGGCAGTCTTGATAACATGATTTGACATTTGAATAGGTAGTGTCAAGTTACATTGGGTACGTAATAAATATAATGCTGCAGTTAATTGGTAGGACAACTAAATGGAAGTGGAAAACTCAAAGTGAGAGGGCAGCTTTCCACCAAAGTTATGGAGGATTATGGCTTTGATTTACTACTTGGACATAGATAGATAGATAGATAGATAGATAGATAGATAGATAGATAGATAGATA
>NW_026587759.1:1825758-1857722 GCF_907164565.1 Psammomys obesus
ATAGATAGATAGATAGATAGATAGATAGATAGATAGATAGATAGATAATGTGTATTTGGGTGATTTGCTTGCATATAAGTCTGTGCAGTGCCCGAGGAGGCCAAATGAGGGCACCAGATACCATGGCATTGGAGTTACAAGTTATTGTTACCTGTCCTGTGAGTGTCGAAATCAAATTCTGCTTTTCTGGAAGAACAGCCAGTGCACCTAATCACTGTGATATCTCTCCAGCCCTTGAACTTGGACTTTACCTGTAAAAACAGAATAGGAAAAGAATATAATGAGAGAAGGGTTAGAAGAATGCCAACAATTACTTGGGATGATTCGAAAGATGAAGCTGGGTAAAAAGGGAAAAACAAAGGAAGGAAGAAAACTGGGAGTCTTAAGGTTCATGGCACTCATGGTGCCTGCGGCCATGCAGAGATTAGAAAAGGATGGCTATGGGCACGTGTGTAACCATTAGAGTTAACAGCAACTACACTTTTATCATTTATTACAATGCTGCCTTCATTTACTGCACAGAAAGACCTCACCTTCAGGTTCACAGGACAATGGAAAGAAGAGAATCCCACTTTCACCATCATGGCCAATGTCCCACATGTTTGGAATTTGTTTCTGTGGGATCCTTCATGTGCAGTAGGCTCTGAGTCAGGCTGGGCCCACTGAGCTGGCCATCATTCTTCCTTTTATCTGACCTGCTCTCCAGCACAGATGACTTCTTGAAATACTCCTCCCTTTTCTTTAGTTTTGTTATCTCTTCCTTAGGCACCCAATGAACTGTTGATAGTTCTCTCTTGAGAATCTTACACACCTGACTTTAAGTGAGAAGTGCAGTCTTTCCCCTCCAATGATAAGGTTCAGGTTGGGTGAACAGAAATGCAGGCTAGCTTCATGTAAATAATATATTAGCTTTCATTTGTGTATGGACAAACAACAAGTAATATTTAAGGCATGCTGCTACTTAAGTTATTTACTATTTATCTGAAATATGATTATCATTTCATCTTGTAGTCCACTCAACTTTCTGCATTATAATTAGGATGGACTTTTGAGGAGAAAAACGATTTGGCTGATCATCCATTCTATCATCTATCATATTTTGAATGTGATATGTTCTAAGCAGGCTGTTTATACTCTGTGTAAATTGATAGTAATTTAGATAGGTATGTCTGTTCATAACAATTTCCTTCTCTTTCATTTCCTGGAATTTGGATCATGGAGGATATATTTGTTTCCTAGAATTGCCTTAATAGATAACCACACAAGGCCCCAAAAGAAGAAAATGTATTAGCTCAGAGTTTTTGAAGCCAAACATTTAAAGATCACACTCTGCTTCTATGTTCTGGGAGATAAGTGCAGTTTTCACCTGGCACAGGTAGTCCTTGCCAGGTTTACGGACGTTGCTCTAATCCCTAAATCATCCCCACACGGTTTTCCTCTCTGTGCCGTCACCCCCTATGTCCCCTTCCCTTTGCTCTTATAAGAATAAAATCATCAGAGTCCACCCCGACTCCAGACCCTGAGTTTAACTACAGCTTCAAATGCCTTATTTCCAAGTGAAGTCATATTCACAAACCCTAGGAATTAACACATATGTGTTATGAATAAACCCCAGTTAACTTACTACAGCAGTGATTCTCAACCTGTGGGTCGAGAGTGAAGGCCAAACGCCCTTCACAGAGGTCACATATCAGATACCCTGCACATCAGATATTTACATTAGGATTCATATCAGTGGCAAAATTACAGTTATGAAGTAGCAGCAATGAAAACAGCTTTATTGGTTGGGGGTCACCACAACATGAGAAACTGTATTAAAGGGTCCCAGCATTAGAAAGGTTGAGAAGCGCTGTACTAAAGGGTATTCCTTTTCATTGTATGCTAGGAATAAATTTCAATAAACAAAACCTGTACTTGTTTATCTGTAACATTGTTGTAAATTCTGCATTTTGGGGCTCTAGAGATTTCCACTGGGGCACTTGGAGCCGTTGGAGTTTGTCTTGAGTCTCATGCCAGTGCTAAAGAAGAGTTTCCCAGAGGCTGAAAGCCATGTCTCAGAGTAGAGTAGAGAACAATAGAAACTGACCGATGGACTTGAATTCAGAAGTTAGGCACCAATTAACCTTCATGTTTAATCACCAATTGAGAACTTACACCAGATATAACACTGCCACATGCAAAAAGAGCTGAGCTCTCTTTTTAAATTCAATAAAATAAAACAAAAACATCCCAGGTTGTGATTATAAACATGTTCTCTTTCAAGTTAGAGGACCAGCCAACTGTTTTATCATTAGAAGGTATCAATGAAAGTGCTTAAAGAGAGAGCTGTGGACATCAGGCATCAAGCAGGATGATGGGAACTTAGTTCAGCTTCCTTGACTCCCGAGAAACCTGGCTAGAAAGGTGCCAGAACCACAACACGTGAGTTCATGGTTTGGTGTCCGGATTCTTACTTAATCTTGATGCTTGGAAGTTGTCCTCATGTGTGGGGAAGTTGTGTTTTGTAACTATTGACTGGCATAATTACTAACAGTACTCCATTTCACTACCAAAACAATTTAAATTTCAAAGGTAATGAACATTTACAAATGCTTTTTAAAACAAATCTAAATCTCATTAAAATTCATCAGAAAATTAAGCATTATAGGATTGGGGTATAGACAAATTGAAAAGCACGTGCTTCACAAGCATGAGGTTCAGGGTTTAATCACTAATACTAAGAAGGGGGAAATCATTGTATGTATTTTCATTCACAATGAATATGCAACTGTGCCAACAAATGATGTTTCTCTCTTACCGCATTTCCTGGTATCTTTAGAACTCAACTTCTAACAACCTATGATGATCAAGAAAAGACATGGCATGTTTTGGGCTAAGAGAATGAATTAAATGTGTTGCTAGTCAATTTTCTTTCAAAGTTGCTTATAGGTGGTGAAAGCCAGCCATTAGTGTGGCTGATCTGTTAAAGACATGGTTATTTACATAATCGTTGATTTTGTTCCCTTAACCAGGATACTAGCATTGAGAATCTTTTCATAATATCCTTGTGTTTTTCAATATTTTACTTATATATTTTTATGGAGTAATCGTGATAATCAATTCATTTATACAATGTGTGATGAATAAGTCAAGATAATAATTTCCACCTCTTTAATTGGTAATCAATCACCTTTTGTGTTGGAATGGAATAGTCTTATAATTTTGAAATGAATCATAGACTGTGGTAAGTAGTGACTGGGACCAGGGGTGTTTCTCTACTCTGTTTCTGGCTCCTCTTGTTCTTGTTTCTCTTTTCCCTTGCCTATAGTGTTCAGTAACCCCACAACTGCATTCCATTTTTTTCTGCAAGATTTACTTAGTGGTGTTCACAAGTAAGAACATGGCCACATTGATTTCCTTAACACAACGACCTTCAGTCACATCTATGTTGCAAATAGCAAGATTTCATAGTGATCCTAAACTTCGTATTTATTTATGTGTGTGCACAAGACACATATACATACAACTACTTTTCAAACTATAATGTTTCTGAAAATGGTTTGGGTAAGTACCCCCAAAGGCTCACATGTGTTTTGTTCCTTCCTGGAAAGGTTTTTGTTTGTTTGTTAGTGTTAAAAGTTGTTGCTTGAGAGAGGCCCCACTATAATGGTCTAGGCTGTCCTTGAAATCAAAATCTTTCTTTAGCCATCTGATTGCTGGGGATATAGGCCTGTACTGCTCTACCCAAACCAGGTGCTAGTGTTCAGTGCTTGGAATCCCAGGGAAATGTGCATAGTGGAACTTTTGCCCTGTGTTTGGGTTGTGAGAGCTGTGGTTTAGTCAACAGATTAACCTGATGGAATCACAATGTGATGTCTTGGGAAACAGTAGACCCTTTCAGAGTTGGAGGAACCTGTTTACAAGGGCAGGTTACAGCATGTGTCACCATCCTGGGCAACTTTCTTACTTTGTGTCTCCTGTTGACCTTGAGGTCTAAGTTACTTTGCTCTCCTGCCTGTACCCACACCATGATTTCTTGCCTCATACACAATCCTGAAAACTATCACACAAAGCGATTTTGAACCAAAAACTCTGAAACAATGGGCCAAAATAAATGTTCCTATATCGAGCATCTCTGCCAGTTGTTCATCCACAGCAGTGACAGTTAACTAATAGACATACAGTCTATTATTTCCAATGCTTTATAGCCATAAAACATACCACTCAGTGGTACATAAAGAACTCTTCTTGCATATTAGTAAAACTGGCCACACAATTGGTAAGTCATGAGAGTTTAATAAATGGCTTGATGTTTGCCTTGCTGTCTCGGGAGCATTGTTTAATCTAAACCAGAGAAGAGGGCCCTGTGACTCTCACCCAGGCTTCTCTGACTCTCATGGGATGTACAGAGTAAATTCTTCTCTGTAGGAGTAAGATCTTTACCAAAGGCAAGTCTATCTGGAACTCCTTCAGCCACAGAGAAGGTATTTACCAATTCCCTGAAGAGGCTGGGACTACTTCCATTCATGTGTTGTAGTCTCAGTATGCACGGTTAAATCGTTACTTTCTAAAGTGTTCTTTCTTCCTGTGTTGTGGTCATGAAGTCGCTCTTTTAAATTTTTTCAAAGTGAAAGAGAGGACCAATCTTTATGCCAAGTTTTACTGAAATTCTGCCAATAATCCATGTTTGCATGAAATGTGGAAAGACCCATGGAAAGCCCCATGTGACAGCGTGTGTACTTCATAAGTAACCAACATGTATCATGTGTCTTTTTTTTCAAATTCCAGATTACATTTAGAAAGTGTACCTGTGAGTTTATTTTTGCTTCCTCAACAACCTTTCTAAAAGTCTAAGACTGTTTCCAGTGAGAACTCTGTCCTTTTTCAGCCTGCAACACTAGGAGCCTTTAAGCAGACATGAAGGGAGCCAGAGGCTACTGTGGGTAACAGACTATTACTTTATTACTGACATCAGAGTGAAGGAGTGCAATATTTTTCTAGTGGAATTGAACATACAGGCAAATGCCTGTAAATTAGGTGATGATTACTCAGAGGGAGGCAATGAGCTATGGACAGTGAAGACACTGACACATGTCCAAAGCTTTCCAGTCATCATTGTAATGTATGTGCCAAAGCCATCTCTAATTGATTGTAAAGCTAAGTGTAAAATCTGCCTAGAACTAACCTATTAGGTCATTCTTCCAGCTCTTGGCGTGAGTGCAAGCACTCTTCCTCTCACTGCAGTGGGGTGTATACGAAAGACCAGCATGTTAACTATGCGAAAGCATCAGAGTAAACTGAACCTTTCATTTGCTCTTGACTTTTCCACAACCTGTAAAGCAGTATCTCATGATAATTGTGGCTGTTAAGCCTCAGCCTTATAAGCCCATCCAGACATCAGCTTTTACAAAAACTAAAGTTCACCAGGAAGAAAACCTCAGATATCCCATCTTCCAGTGCTGGAAGCAACCACCACAGCCATCTGAGTTAGTCACCTTGTCTCTTTACATTACATAGAGGTTGTGTGGCAAGGTTTATCCCCGAGAGAGAGGCAGCACACGGATCTACACACACTAGATAGAAAGCCCATGACAGATCAAATTCTAGAGACCACCAATGTTCAATTTAGTGAACTCATGAGTTTTATTGGGGCTACTGACAGGAGCAAGGGTGAAAGGTTACTTAGAGGAGCAGAAATGACTCAAAGACAGCTGCATCAGCAAAGCCCACGCCAGCAGGGGTGCTAGCTCACAGAAGCTGGGAACCCGGAGCTCAGGACACTGCATGCAGGAAGGTCAACAGGTAGGCGAGGGCCCATCCAGGTGCCTCAGTTCATCTAAACCTCGTCTAGGCAGCTAGGTCAGTTTCTGCTTCTTCAGTAAAGTTAGTCTGGTCTGTTCAGCTCGTCTTGTCTGAGAGTGACCAGACCATGGTTTCTGCTCACATGGGGGAGGGCTGCTACCGAGCTGGTCAGTTTCAGGAACTTTTGAGGCTCTTGTGAGTTGTTTACCGGCACACTTAGGGAACTGCCCTACAGGTTGGAAATTGTTTTGCAATGACAGGTCAAAATGACGAAAATCTGCAAGGAGCAGGCACAGATGCCACTCTAAAGCTTTAATGGCTCATAGAAGCCAGAATCTCTTGTGATTATTTCAGAGACACTTTTCATGGACACACTAGGTGAAATAATTATTAACTCAGAAAAAACCAGAGATAACAGCTACCTTGCACTAGGATTCTGTCCCTTCATTTTTGCTAGATATTGCTTAGCAAAATTGTTGACAAGGCTTAAAAAAATAGGCTCCTATTTTTTAAACCTATTTTATTTGGGATTTCTTAAGCTTCTACCTCCCTTCCACCACCACCCCCAACCCTAGGTAGGAGAGAAAGAAAAATAATAGGGACAGGGGATGTAGACCTCTTTGGATTTAGTTCCTTGGGGCTATTCCACTCTTCATCAGGATATCCAGCAGTCCAGCAAATCAGCAAACTAGCAAACCAGCAAACCAACAATCCAGCAATCCAGCCAATAGCAAAAGCAGCAACAAGCACCAGCCTTAGCAGGGGCAGCAGCAACCTTCTTGAAGTGTCTCAAAGCAAAGTGTGTTCTCTTTCTCTCTCTCTCTCTCTCTGTCTCTCTCTCTGTCTCTCTCTATCTCTATGTGTGTGTGTGTGTGTGTGTGTGTGTGTGTGTGTGTGTGTATGTGTGTGTATGTTCCTATTTATACCTTCTCAGAGTTTTCACCGGGATGTTTTTCAGCTCGAAAAAACTCCAGCCCCTGTCTGAGGCAGTTTTCAGCTGACAAGGATCATGTGCCCTCTCGGGAGGCTTTTATCAGCTATGGGTTCCTGCATTCCATTCTCAGGATTACAACAAAAACATATTTACATAACATAACCAAAACTTCCACTGCAGCTGACATATCACCTAATCAGGTTACCAGTAGAGTGGATAGTGAAACACCTGTCATGCTTTCTTTAAGAAAGAAAACACCGTTTCACCACCTTATAGCTAGTGTTGAGAAAACAGAAAATCAGAGCATTCCTGAATCACGTCTAATGCAGTCCCCCTGCCCTGCATTCCTCTAGAAGAAATCTCAAAGTGAGAAGTGTTGTCTGTGAACACACAGAAGCTTAAAAAAAAGAAGCTTAAAAAAAAATAGGCTCCTATATATAGAAATGCACTCCTGCCTTATTATTTCAATTTTATGAGCAGACCTTGGATAAGGACAAAATCCACTGGATTTTCAGCCCACACACAAGTATTCCAAGACAAGAAGGACCATCAGTCTTGTTTGTATAGAAACCACAGTATGTAATAGCTGGTATATTCACAAAGCAATGACAGCTCGACAGTCCAGGTGAACATCTAAACTGTTATTCTTTCTTCTTAAAATAGTTGACCTGAGAATACTCACGATGAATATCATCTGAATTGGGTTAGCCTCTGGCCATGTCTGTGAGGGATTATCTTGACTGTGGTTGAAGTGGGAAGTCCCCCCACTGTGAGCAGACCATTCCATAGGCTGAAGTACCAGACCGAATAAAAGGAGGAAGTGAGCTGAGCACAAGCATTCATCACTCTTCTTCTAAAGATAGGCAGTGTGACCAGCTGCTTCCACAAACTCCTGGCACTTCCCCACCACGATAAACCTGAACAGCAAGCCTAAATTAACCATTCTTTCTTTAAATTGCTTTTGTCAGCAAGAGGAGAGGTAACTAATGTTAGAAGTCGGGCACTCTCCGAGCCTGCCTTTTGCAACTCAGGGCTAGCAGCTACAGTATTCCTATCAGTGCCAATTGCCCTTTCACAGTTCCCCTCCATCACAGACCACTCTCTCTCACTTGTCCTCTCTCTCCCTCTCTCTCAGGTCCCTGCATGAAGACAGCCTTTTTCTCCTCTGTGCAATCTGTTACCTGGTATGATCTCTGTTTAATACCCTGGCCCTGCAGCCAAAGCCTGCTGCACCAAGTCTAACAACTAATACAATCACCATTATTTTTTTTTATAAATTCCTGAACTCTCTTATATATAACTTCTTTTTAAAAGTTTAAAAATTCCTTCTGAGTGAGGATTAAGCATTTTCCCTAGGGTCCCCCTTGTTGTTTAGCTTCTTTAGGTCTGTAGATTTTAGTATGTTTATCCTATCTTATAGGTCTAGTATCCACTTATAAATGAGGGTATACCATCTGCTTCTGGGATACCTCACTCAGAATGATCTTTTCTAGGTCCCACCATTTGCCTCCATATTTCATGATTTCCTTGTTTTTAATAGCTGAGTAGTATTCCATTGTATAAAGTACCACGCTTTCTGTATCCATTCTTCAGTTGAGGGACATCTAGGTTTTTTCCAGATTCATTCAGAAGGGAACACAGGATAGACACGGGAAGCAGTAGAAGAGAGGAAACAGGATGGAGCCCACCACAGATGTCCTCTAAAAGGCTCCTCCCAGCTGGGGATTGAAGTAGATGCAGAGACTCACAGCCAAACTTTGGACAGACAGCACAGAGTCTTATGGAAGAAGGAGGAGACAGAAGGACCTGGAGGAGACAGGAGCCACACACACAAGGAGACCAACAAAGCCAGAAAAATAAAATGCTGGGCCCAGGGGCACTGCTGAGGCTGATGCATCAACCAAAGACCACACATAGAGAGGACCTCGACCTCCTGCTCAGATGTAGTCCATAGACAGCTCAGTCTCCATGTATGTTTCCCTAGTAAGGGGAGGCAGGGGAGGTCCTTGGCATGAACTCAGTTGCCTGCTCTTTGACCACCTGCCCCTAGTGAGGTAGCCTTACTAGGCCACAGAGAAAGAGGATCCAGACAGTCCTGATGAGACCTGATAAGCTAGGGTCAGATAGTAGGGGAGGAGGACCTCCCTTATCAGTGGATGATGGGAGGAACATGGGGTGAGGGGGAGGGAGGGTAGGACAGGGAGGAGATGAGGGAGGGAGAGGGTTACACCTGGGATACAAAGTAAATAAATTGTAACTTGAATAATCATTTACGCTGCGGACACTCACAGATTTCTAAATACAAACACACACAAATAACTCAATGAATCCTAACGTAAGCTGTGTACTTTAGTGATTTCCAGGTGACAAGGCAGGTTCATTGGCTGTCACACATGCCCTTCTGAAGTAGGGTGTCGTTGGTGGGGCAGATGGTGTGTTTGTCAGAAGCGGATTTATGTACAGAGCTCTGTACTTTCTGTTCAGCTTTGCTGCAAACCAATAACATTCATAAAAAAGTAAATCTACTACAGAAACCTTCTACATAATCACCAGGTGTCTGCTTCGTCACTGCTCTAGTTAAAATACCAAACACACATTACGCATTAATTGCATCAACGTTCAGAGCTAGTTATGAATCACAGGAAATAACTTATATTGTTGCCTCCAACAGAACCCCAGTTGTTATTAAACACCACAGTAACAGCACTCCAAAGTTTTTTCAGGAAATCCAATCCAGCACCTAACTGCCTGATTATGAAATAATCTTACTTTTAAAAATAAAGGTGCTATTTTTTTTTCTTTGGTTGGGTCCTACATGCTTCCATCCATCCATTCTTAAATATTTAGTGTAACTTGTAGTCCCTTACCAACTATATAGGACACATAATTTTATTTTCTGAGCAATTAGTGCCACACTCAGAATAGCTTGGTCCTGGAGTCCTGACGGGGTCAAAGAGGGAATCAATAAAAGACAGACTGGGATGGGATAGGCTATGGTCTCTCCGACGGAGGGCACCAACTGTAACAGCGACAGGAGCCCTGAAATCCATCACATTTATTTTAGACATCTGAGTCAAGGAGATGGTGTTAGCACACAGGAGACTCCGCTGGCCTGCTCTCAGCATCCAAACAGCTGCTTGTGTTACCGCCTGAGGCCTCCAGGTGCACCAGGGGTGTGCTGTGGATAAAAGGACCCTAGCGGCCCCAGATTTCTCCCTCTCTCTCTGTCCCCCCTCCTCTCTCTCTCTCTCTTTCTGCCCTCCTGTGTCTCTCTCTGCCTTTTCCCATGCCCTTCTCTCTGCTCCCATGTCACTTCCTCTCCTCATTCTCTCCTGTTTCCTCTCTGTGTCTGTCGACTTGTCTGCCTCTATCTCTCCTTCATGTGAAGGCCTTCTCTCTCCTCTCCCCAAGGAAAACTCTTATAACAGATCTGCTGTGCAGCATAATTTCTCGGGCACACCTTGGCATAGGCCTGCCAAAGGTACCCCACCCCTTACTCAAATTTTTATCGTGGGTTTATTGTATACAGCTGAATAAGGAAGCAGGTTTAGCCACTCCCTGTCTCTCTCTTTCCCCTGTCTCCTCCGTGTGTGTGTGTGTGTGTGTGTGTGTGTGTGTGTGTGTGTGTGTGTACATAACTCATTCTACATTGCCACTCCCATGGAGCTAAGGCATTGGGGTCTTTGGCATGGCTATATCCATACCAATAACACATTTACTCAGGACACCATCTGCTCCTGACACATTTTACCAGGCCTTCCTCTACTCCTCACAAATTAGTGTCCTCTCAAAAATATGATGTACATGAACCTTTACTTGAGTATTTTATCAACACAATGATGTAACCAAAGACAAAACATTTGGCTGTTCTTTAAACCAATTTAACTAAATAATTTAGATTATTCAAATATTTTTATTATTAGGAACAATTGGGAATATTTAGGTTACTTAAATGAATCTAAAGGATAGTTCATAATTAATTTTAATTGACCATTTGTAATAATGCCTTTGAATCTGGATCTTCAATCTGAAAGCAAAGGATTTCTTGAGGACATACACTTAGCATATCTTTTGTTCTTCACCTTAGTAATCTAGCTACTAATTAATTAAATGCTATTATTCCCTTTTAAAGTACTTTTTTTCTTTGTGTGTGTATGCTCACAGGCATAATTCTCTATTCTAAATTTATATCCACCTGTTAATCTCAGAACCAATCAAGGCATGAGTTCTGTTCCATTTGAGAGCGTATGTAATCTTGTTTCTGTTCAAATTTCTCTCTGTCATCACAGGAAACAGATAACTTTGTCAAGAAGCACATTCTTTCTTAGCATAGCTTAGGGGTGGCTCTCAGCATAGTTGGGGGACAACTGTCTCTAGCACAGTTGGGGGACAGCTCTCTTGGTTTGATGACAAAGTTATCTTGGTTCTTGTCCTATAAAATTCCTACCACTCTCTCCCTGAGCTGACCTGGGGAGAGTGTACCTTTCTCTCTTCGTTCTTGTACACTTAGGAAGAGCATTCAATCTTCTTTAATTTTTAAAGTAGATTTTACCCATTTATTTGGATGTTTTATAGCATACTCACTGACTCTGTATTCAGTGTGCTCTCTGAGGAAAACTCACACAGCAGTGATTTTCAGTGCAGCAGCAACATTAGAATTGCTTTGTGACTTACAAATTTTAGGGCGCTACCCCAGACCCACGCATCACACTTTCTGGCAAGAAATCCCACTCATCTGTATTTAAAGACTCTTTAGCTGATTCTGATGTAATTTAAAGTTTAAGATTCGTTGATGAAAAAGCCTTGCCAGAACCACATACACATCCCACACACAAACACCACACTGTAAATAACTGCTTGAAACTACCTGTGAACATGCAGAAAGCCACTGTGCCAATTGCCATGTATAGCTTTAAATGATAAGTAAATGAAACTATGGAAACAAAGCACAAGTAAAGAGTGTCTAGAGAAACAGCGCAGTGGCAGCCAGATCTCAGTTAAGATCATTTGCTCCCCTAGGCTGGCTTTCCTAGAGTGCCACCTCTTCTGGAAAGCTGCTCCACAAATATAGCCCAAGACACAGAATTCCTTGGCACTAGAACACTCTGTAAAACACACACAGTCAGCCTGGCCTTCCCCAAATGCCAAGTTGTTTCTTAGATTCTCACTTGTTCTTCAGACCTGATTCATGTCCCCAAGGCCTAAGATCAAGTGACGAGACACACCACAGGCCTGAGTCTTCCCAGATGTCCTCTAGACTGACATGATAGTTATAGACTCATGAGCTCCATCTGACACAGCTCTGAAGTCTGGTGGCTCACATTTTTAAAATTATGCTTATGCATGTATTTCTGTTGGTTTGGGAGCACATGTGATTGTCGGGAACTAAACTGAAGTCCGCTACAAGAGCAGCTAGCATTCTTAGCCACTGAGCCATTTCTCCAGGCCAGGCTACATCCTTTTAAAGTGGAAAGTAAAAAAAATAAAAAAGTGAAAGGAATCATGAATGTTCTTTTGTAGTTTCATTAACAAGTAGCCAACTGTTATTTGCTCAGCTTTGGTGTTCCCCAGGAAACACACAGTCCCTGAGGCTCCTGAAAGAACTGGGGTTGAATTCAGTTAGGTTAGTTATAAGCATGTGTCAGAAGTGGATTCTGCAATAGGCTCATTCTAGATCAAATGGAAAGTTCAATCCTGAGAACATTTTATTGATTTCTTTGTTATCTAAGTTTTCCCTAACTGCAAATGTGTGCTTGGTTTCCAGATCAAAGAGGAAGTGTTATTATTTCTAGTGTCAACTTCGCAGGCCACTCTCTCCTGCCCTGCTGGAAATGCAGTGAGGGCTGATGTCAGCTGCACTCACGGAGAGCCATATTGCCAGGGCGGGGCCTCTAGTGTGTCTGTTCCAAGTGCAAGTGCTTCACAGCAGTTGCTTCTCTATTGAGAAAGGGAGAGAGGCTTCATCTTCCTAATGGACACAAATTGTGTCTTCATGAGAGAAGAAATTCCTGGGTCTTCATTACCATTTAGAAATAAAGTTGTAACTCTGGCTCTCTGGTTGAGACAAAGGAGGCACCCCCAGCCCCCAGAGCTGGTAACTGCTCATCTACCCCTCCACGCAATGTTCTCCACTGCTGTTAAGCATGGGTTCTGTGCATTGTTAATGCGTGACGGTACTCTGTGATTGTAAACTGAAGTGAAAGTCTCTTTATAGTTGAGGAACGACCAATTTGTTCTCCATAGACATCTTTAAAATGTAGCTAAGTGGTTTAGAATTCTGAATGTTTTCATAGAAAAATGTAGCCAGAGGCAGTAACTACACAATTGCGCACTAGATTTTTCTAAAGTTCCTGTGAACCAAACACTTATCACTTATTGAATAAAGTTAGCAGAGAAGAATTGCTATTTAAACTGGAAAAGAAGAATGAACAAAGCTTTGCTCCACTTTATTAAATATAGTCTGTGAGTATAATTATAAAAGTAGAATGAATGGCTTTTTCAAGAAGTATTGATAATACTGAGATTTCAGCTGCTTTTAATAATACTTTATTACTGTCATAGAAGAAAGCTCTAGAAAGAACTCTGCCATGGGAATTTGAGTTTTTTGTAGAAAATTCTAGAAAGCCGTGGTGAGAGGTAAGAGAGTAAGGTAAGAGAGAGAGAGAGAGAGAGAGAGAGAGAGAGAAGGGGGAGGGATGCTGCAGGGTGAATAGACAGAGATCCAGGTGACCTCCAGTGGTGCTCTTGGCTTGGTGTAGAATGTCCTCCGCAGGTCTGTCTCAGTGAGGAGCCACCAGCAGGCACTTCCCATTCTATCAACTCGCTGCCACCCCAAGGCGGTGCTGCCATGGCCTGGCTCAGCACAGGGCCAAGCATGTTCTGGCCACAGAAAGTAGACAGCATGCCAGACAGGAATGGACGCAGAAAGCCTTTGGTGTCTAGGGGGAAGGAGTGTGCAGGGCCGTGAGTGGACACACGCAAGTCTCCGCTGCACAGGCTGCCATCACGGAGACTATCACTCCATCCCATGAACACGGGATCTCGAGAACACGCCCCTCCTAGGCTTGTTCAGGGAACAAATGGGACCCTGCTGGCGAAGTCTTGTGCACTGTGCCAAGAAACCCCTTCTTTAGACCCTCGTCAGCTTTCTTTCTCTCTTTTTCTTCTCTCTTTCTCTCTCTCTCTCTTTCTTTTTCTTTTGTTTTGTTTTTCAAGACAGGGTTTCTCTGTGTAACTTTGGTCGTCATAGAGCTCACTCCACACCAGGCTGCCCCCAGATCTGCCTGCCTCTGCCGCCCGAGTGCTGGGATTAAGGGCGTGTACTACCACTGCCTGGTAACATTGTTATTTTTAACATGGTAGTAACTAAATCTGATGGATCAAAAAATTGATGAATATTTCTAAACAGCAGCTGCAAGGATCTTTTCTTTTCCGCTATTTTTGGTGTGTATTATTTATTCTAACAGGCTCTGCCATTTGGCATTAGCTTTTGCTTTTATGATTTTTTTCTGCTTGTATGCTTCTTTGGCATATCATCATTTTAGTCCTAACAAGTGACTGATGTTGTTGACAGCCTTGACATTGTGTCTTTGTACTGCTTACTCCAACGCACCAGCCCATCTCCCTACAGAGAAAGAAAAGTAGGATGCTGAGGACTAGGGAAAAAAAGCAAGTATTCTGATCTTGAAGATAATCCCTACAGTTTTTAACCTGACTGTTTAAAGTGTGATGCTCCTATTTTCTTTAAATAGCATGCTAATCATCTGTGAATCATTGCAGAACTGTTCTTTGGTGTACTTTATATTCCTGAAAAGAAATCATTACCAGGTCTTGAGCCAGCAAGAAAAGTAAAGCTAGGTAAGATAATTAGTTCTTCAAGGTATTTTAAAGGATTGGAAAATTGCTTCCTTTTTCTGCACTCTCTCGGCTTTACTGTTTTGATTCAGTAATATTGACAAACACACATAAGCTTTGCATTTATGAATGATAGATGGTGTAGCAGAAGTCAAAGGCTTCTGCTTTGTAGTATACACATGTACCAAAAAGTCTATGGAGAGAAAACAGAGCACCGCAAGTGTCCACTGCCGCTCCAGCACAGGCTATCAGTCATGCTGAAAACTGAAGAGTATTTAATTTTTCAAAGGAAAATAAGGTATTGTTTTAAAATTTATCAGTAAAGGCAAAACATTTTAGATTTATTGTGGCTGAAGAGTACATACTATAACCATACAGATTTTAAATGTATGAGACTTTTCTTTCTGTATTATTGATCTACAATTAGGTATTGATGTCAAATCCCCAGGAAGAGAAAACTCTGCACATTTTTATTAAGTTCAGTGTAATTGAAGGAAATGTGGCAGGAAGTGTTTTGAGAATTCCCTGTGGACAGAGCCTGGCCAAACCAACATAATTCTTTGATTATCTGTGGCCTGAGCGTCTGCCTGGGGACCCTATGTTGAGGTCTGGAAGACAGAATGTAATAAAACACCCAAATAAAACTGGATTTAGGACTTGTGGTGTAGGCAGAATTCTAAAATGACTCCTAATGACCCAAGCCTTATATTGAGCTGTTAGAGAAGACAGCCCGTGAGTCACGGGGTGTCACTGCTGTGGCTGTGCAGCTTTCACACATGCAGTAAAGCCAGTCAGAGGGAGGTAGCCTTCACTGGGCCTTATTTAGTCAGATGAAGTCTTTCAAGGGGTCCACAGCTTCCACCACAAAGCTGGGTCGGAGCTGGGAAAATGCCCATTGAATCAAATGCTAAGAACATTTTCATCTCAAAGATCTGGGGAAGCAAAGCCTCAGTTGTTTCCTCTGAAGCTGTGCTGGCCATGGAAGAGAGGGTGTGGATAGCCGAGGCAGGGACACTACAAAAAAGGACAATGCAGAGGAGGAACGTGAGCAGGGAAGCTAGTGATGGAGTCTGTAAGACTAGGGATGTGAAGCAGCCTTTTCTTGTTTTTGCTGTTGACTCACTAACATCCCTGTCTCTGCTCCTCTCAATCCTCTGGCCCAAGTTATTAAATTTTGGACAGCCCAGAGTCTAGGTAGTTATAGAAAACATGAGGGGACTTTGCCTTTCCTTCCAGTTGTATAGTTGCTTCAAAAAGACTATAAAATGTTCTGAACATTTACTCTTTGAGGTATTAGACTGAACTGAGAAAATCTTATCTTTTCTTACTTATACCAAAATTTAGAGCATCAAATGAAATGGCACAGAGGGATTAGATTACAGAATTCAAATTGTTTTCAAAAGTCCCATCCCATCCCATCCCATCCTGGGCTACTTTGTGAAACCCTTCCAAAAAAAAAAAAAAAAAAAAGGACAAAAATGAACAAGGTTGCTAGGAAACACTTTTCATTTTTTCATTGAAGTTTTAGTCTTTGGATATAGTAGAATCGAAGTGTGCCATTTACAAATGGGAATGGGGATGGTTTTTGGTAGACATTTTTTATTTTATTTTTTATTTTTTAATTATTGTTTTCTCATTATTTTTATTTATTTTTGTTGTTTGTTGTCATTCTTTTTTATTATTACCACGTGTTACAATTTATTTAATTTGTATCCTGGCTGTGCCCCCCTCCTATGTCTCCTCCCTATCTCACCCTCCCTCCTGCTTCTTCCCTTATGCTCCTCCCCTAGTCCACTGATAGGGGAGGTCCTTCTCTCCTTCCCTCCGACCCTAGCCTATCAGGTCTCATCAGGACTGGTTGCATTGTCTTCCTTTGCCTGGTAAGGCTGCTCTCCCATCATGGGGGAGGTGATCAAAGAGCCAGCCACTGAGTTCATGGCAGAGACATTCCTATTACTGTTACTAGGGAACCCACTTGGAGACTTAGCTGTCTATGGGCTACATCTGAGCAGTGGGTCTAGGAAATCTCCAGTTGGAGTATCTGCCTCTGCAGGACCCCTGGGCCCAGATTTTTTTTGGCTCTGTTGGTCTCCTTGTGGAGCTCCTGTCTCTTCTGGGTCTATCTCCCCCTTCTTCCATAAGATTCTCTGCATTCTGCCTAAAATGTAGCTGTCAACCTCTGCTTTAATACTTCTATCAGTAGAGTCTTTCGGAGGCCCTCTGTGGTAGGCTTCTGTCCTGTTCCCTGTCTTTTCCTGCTTCTGATGTTTATCATGTTTGCCCTTCTGAATGAGGACTGAGCATCTTCCCTAGGGTCTTCCTTATTTAGTTTCTTTAGAACTATAGATTTTAGTGTGTTTATCCATTCTATATATCTAATAATCATTTATGAGTGAGTGTGTCTTTCTGCTTCTGAGTTACCTCACTCAAGATGATCTTTTCTAGTTCCCACCATTTGCCTGCAAATTTCATGATTTCCTTGTTTAAATAGCTGAGTAGTATTCCATCGTATAAATGTACCACACTTTCTGTATCCATTCCTCCGTTGAGGGACATCTGGGTTGTTTCCAAATTCTGGCTGTTATGAATAAACCTGCTATTAACATGGTTGAGCAAATGTTCTTGTTGTGTACTTGAGCATCTTTTGGATATATGCGTAGGAGTGGTATAGCTAGATCTTGAGGAAGCACTATTCCTGATTGTCTGAGAAAGCGCGCCAGATTGATTTCCAAAGTAGTTGTACAAGTTTACATTCCCACCAGCAATGGAAGAGGGTTCCCCTTTCTCCACATCCTCTCCATCATGTGTTGTCACTTGAGTTTTTGATCTTAGCCATTTGATGGGCGTAAGGTGAAATCTCAGGATTTTGATTTTATCCTGATGACTAAGGATGTTGAACATTTCTTTGTTTCTCTGCCATTTGATATTCCTCTGTTGAGAATTCTCGGCTTATCTCTGTACCCCATTTTTAATTGGATTGCTTGATTTGTTGGTGTTTAACTTCTTGAGTTCTTTATATATTATGAATATTAGCCCTCTGTCAGATGTAGGGTTAGTGAAGTTGGGAATGGGGGTGTTAAGTGAGATGGACACAACTCTTACATGGTACAGTGCTGTTCTAAGAAATCAAAGAATCC
This sequence comes from Psammomys obesus, assembly GCF_907164565.1. Lineage (NCBI taxonomy): Eukaryota > Metazoa > Chordata > Mammalia > Rodentia > Muridae > Psammomys > Psammomys obesus. The sequence goes on from NW_026587759.1 coordinate 1,843,465, forward strand.
ATCCCAGCAAAAAATGCCCTTAACTCTGACATGGAGATGTTTTAAGATAGCTATCTTTATCTCAAGAGTAAACATCATTATGAACTCTCATTGCTTTAGAATCCCAAAAACCTAGATTTTCTTCAGCTTGGAAAAACCCACTTTAATAAAATTATAATGACACATTAAAGAAAGCAAACTGAAATGTAGAAATAAATGTCTCCTTAGCCTCAGAGGATGTTATTGTTGAGAATTGGGTGTGATCTTCCCGCTTCCACAGAGCTGATTCACAGGGCACAGTGACGCTTGCTGGTAAGATCATTGTCTCTAATGGCAACAGAGATGAAGTATGATATCTGTGCTTTCTAATGCTTACATAATTTTGGGATGAGACTATAAATTGCATGTGGAAGGCCAAAGCTAATGGAATAAGCATGTAAAATGCCCCATGTAAAACCTCACTCAACACCAAGTAATCCAAGTAATGGCATGATGATAGATTAATCTGGGGTACCATGAACACAACTGATTAAACATCATGTGCTGTCCAGCAACACCCAGTAATGGAGAACTGTTTCTGTATGCGTGCACTAGGCAGTCAGGGGATGGCCAACATGCAAGTTGGTATCTCAGGAGGTCTGAAGGTCAGAACTTTATTATCAACAACTCCTTCTAGTGGTGTTTTGCCTTGAAATGTTTCTTTGTGCCAACCTAACCTGTCTTTTGCGTTTTCCTCTGCATTCCCTTTCAAATCTACAGCTTTGCCCCCTCCAGACTTGTTGTTTTACATAAACCATGAGATCTTAAAACATAAGAAGGAACACAGGAAAGCATGGGGAAAATGATCTCCTGTGTGCATCGACTTAGCATCTGATCTGTAATAGCCAGCACTTGGCTGATTGTAAAGAGAACCTAAGGTGTGCGAAAGGCCTGGACGCTGCAGGACTGCAGTGTGACAAGGCCCACGGTTGATGACAGTTCTGCTGGCAGTGATGTTAGTAACTGTAAGTGTAGATCATCCCAGAATATTGTGATAGAGAATAATCATAGTTTAGTGAGGCTTGTACATTAACAAGGATGGTGCCTAGCCTGTGTTAGCCATTTGAATAAAGTATACAGTATGCCTGAGTGAACCGATGGCACCCTTTGGAGCACTCAAATGAGGTAGAAGGAAGATGAGATAAGCAAATGTATGTCCTTTGCTCCAAAAAGTAGAAAAGGGGATAGTAGCTATTTATGACTGAAGAAGGAGGAAATGCAAGCAGGTGAGGGAGCAAAAGGCAACCCATAGTAACAGCAAGAGTCATGTCCTGCACCTCTGTTTAAATCATTTTTATTTTTGTACATTAAATTTTTCATTCGAGCTATGGAGAGCGATTTATAAAAGCCAGACATACCCCACCTATTATAACATTAGAATGGCACTTATGAAATAACTTGGTCACATTCACAAGCTGATAAAGGGTGTTAGGGAATAGGTCTTGGGCCTCTGTGTGAATTTTTTCTTTTAATAAGAAGCCTGAGAACTGGAGGCATTCATAAACTCATCATCCTTTAATGGGGGCAGTGTGCCAGATTTCTGAGCAAGCCCTCTGATATTCTGACTGTCCAGCCAAATAGACTTTACAGGTGTGAATATTTAAACAAAAGAAAAACAAAACATAGGCTCTCATTTTTAGAAAAAAAAAAATAAAACTTAAACCATTAATGATTAGGACTTTAAACAATGTGCTCCAGTTAGCAAGGCTGTATATTTGTACTCACCTAGCAACTGCACTGAGAAAATTAATGTCATGTATTAACTATTAAAGGGTCTTCCTTGGTGGTGTCATTAAGGGTCTAATCGTGGGGCACTGCTTTGGCCACTTATGCACTTTTTCAATGCCTGAATTATAGGCTCTCACTAGCACCGAAGATGACAGCATTTATGAAATAGCTACAACCAAATCTTTGTGTTAACACTTTCATAGCGAGAAGAATTTGGAAATCTTGCCAGCAAAGAATACTACTTTTGAAAGATTTCAATTAGTTTTTAACATGGTACATATTTTTATATAATACCTTAAATGTCATAAATATATAGCTACACCAGAATTTACATTAAATGAGTTTTGAAAGAACACTGATGAATGGCTTAATGATCTGTATTAACAAGTCTACATCTGACTCTTTTTTTTTTTTGAGAAAAGAAAGTGTTAGTTAAAGGGTATTAATATTAAAATTTTGTATTTTAATAACACTTTATATTATGAATATTAATATGTTTATGTGTGTTGTAGGTCATTTATCTTAGTATTAAACAAAGGGTTCATTTATATTTTAAGTTTATAGTTTGAAACTTCATTTGTATTTAAGGCTCTAAACATCAGAAAAAAATTTAAAGAGAAACCATCTAACAGCATTAGGAAGTGGTTGTTTTGCCTGATCATGTGTATCCACGTGATCAAGTATATCCATCACTTATTTACCTTTTGATGTCTAGTGTGAGGCAGGGATTTTTAGCTTTGACTGTAGGTTTCTGCTCTCCGCTTACGTCACCTGCTTTGTGTTGACTTGGTTACTTCGGAATTCTTCAGTCTAGCATTCATACTGTTGACTGCCTCCATATGCTCTGCTGAGTAGTTTAATGTCTCAACTGCCAAAACACATTTCCTGCTTCAGCCAGTGCTGTTGTCATAACTGCCCTAAAATTATGCTTATTCTTCTTGAGTATATGATCAGCAGTTCTTTCCTCTGCTTCTTTGTTTACATCTTTCTCCTTCCGTCCTTCTTTCCCTCTTCCTTTCCTGAAATAGGATCTCATGGTATTGTTGGCCCTCAAACTCTTAGTCTTCTTGCCTCAGCCTCCCTTGTGCTGAGACCACAGGGTCGTGTCACGACACCTACCTTAGTCTTCACTTTAAATAGCTATTTGTTTCTTGCCAAATAGCCTTTCACTGAGGAGTATATTCTATTGAAAACCAAGGGATGTGTCACAATGCAAAATGGTTCCAGGCCAATTAATGTAGTGGGAATAGACTGTAGAGGAGACTTGAGAGAGGAGCAGAGGATAGGTAATTGCCAGGAAAATATGGACGATACTGGTAACTTGATGGAAGTACTTGGGAGACTATTAAGAGGAAGAGGGCCCCGCCTTTTGCGTCCAAGTCTAGAGTCTAGAAGTAAACATATGTCCAATTTGAAAGAGTTTTGATGAGATGGATATCTGACTTACTCTGTAGAACAATTAAGTATTCATGGTATAAAATATTCTGGACTCTGTTGAATTTTGGCACAGACCAACCAGTTGTCTGCCCATGTGCTCATTTTTCATTTTAGACAGCTTCCACCTTGGAGGCAGGAATAGCTTCCTTAGAGCAAGGGCTGTCGGTCATGGATGCACAGCATGATAGCCTTGTTTGACTGGATACGAGCTGCCTCGTTCGACACAACTCTGCTATAAAGCACAAGGTTTTCCACAGTGTTTTGTCATGGACTGCTAGACAGCTTTTTGACCAGCACACTGATGACTTTTGTAGGAACTCTTTTAAATTCCCTTCCTGTTTCTTTTTTTAATTTTTCCAGCTGAGCCATCAATAGACTCTTCTGGTAATTTATTAGTATTGTGTTCCTTTGTGGCCGATTTCCATGAGCAGAACAGCTTCACACAATTACTTAATAGCTCATAGATCCTATAAAGGCTGAGAATATGGGCACAGCTTGGCCCCTTTCTTTGCTCTCTACAAGGTCAAGGTCACGGTATTGGCTAGGCTAAGCGTCTTATCCCACCATCCATATTTGTTTAATGTTTTCAGAATTCATTCTGCGTTAGTTGCTTGTCCAGTTGCTGCGATAAGTACTTCAATAGAAGCAACTTAATGGATAAAGCATGTATTTTGGGCCACAGTTCCAGTCTGTGTGTGGAGAAATCACAGCCCAGGAGTTTGAGGCAGGAGTTTGCTCACATTTCATCCATAGTCAATAAGAAGAGAGACGTGAATACTTGTGCTCAGCTAGCTTTGCCCATTTTATGCCATCTAGCCCAGAGAAAAGATGACACCCACAGTGGGCAGTCATTCCACTCAACTGATCTAATCAAATAATTCCAGATGCTTCTGGATCTCATCAAGTTGCCAATTATCCATTACATGGTCTTCATTGATATTGTTCTGCAGGTGCTAGTTCCTTGTCTGCCAGACAAGGGTTGCTTTAGGCTTCCATGGCTTAGTCTGGGACTCATTGCATGTGTCCTTCTGCATCTTGAAAACTTCAGTTTCAGACCACCTGTGCTTCAGCTCTTAACTTTCCTGTAAGATGCGCATAGAAAAACCTCTGTGCTTTTTGAGCAATTAAAAACCACCTTACTACGTTCTTTAAAGGGTTTCTTTATTCTTACTTTATGAGAATGTTTTGTCTGCATGTGTGTCTGTGCACTGTGTGTGAGAACTACATGCATAAGCCAGAAGAGGGGTCAGATCCCCTGAAACCGAAGTTACAGATGGTTGTGAGCCACCATGTGGGTGCTGGAAACCAAAACCCAATTCCTATGTGAGAGCATCCAGTGGTCCTAACCAATGAGCCATTTCTCCATGTTCTTTTTGATCTACTTAATGTCAACTGGTTTCTGACTATAAATATCTGCTGCAACACCCGCGACCTAAAACACAGACCATGAATATGGCTATCTCCTTACTTCCTTAGTCGGGGTTGGATGAGAAATATCAGGGCATATTTTAGATTTCTACCTATTACAATAGGAGAATATTTATCAACAGCTTCAAATAATGGCTGTCTCATTAGCTTCCACTAAAACCTAAAATTTAATAATGCTTCTTGAATTAAATTGGCTATTTTTGTTACAGATATTATAAAAATCATATTTGATGTTATTGTATTAATATCAAGATATGTAAGATTTTTTCAGAACCATAGAAAAATCCTAAACATATTTTATATTCTATACTATTTTGCTATATATATATATATATATCATAATATTTAAAAGGAATTAATATAGATATAAGGTATGGCATAAAAGTCCATGCTCATTTCATATGCATGATCAGCCTTTATTTTATTTGTTTCTTGTTCTTTCTTTAAAGTCTATTGTTTTATGTGTGTGTGTTTGTATGTGGCTGTGTGCACATGAGTGCAGATGGCTGAGGTGGAGTTACGTGTGGTTGTTAGCTGCTGGATATGGGAGCTGGGAACTGAACTCAGGTCTTTTGGAAAATCAGCAGGAGCTCTTATTCACTGAGCCATCATTCCAGAGCCCATTATCAGTCTTTATTTCAGGCCAACTAGTCTTAATTATTTAAGGTATTTGAGAATATTTTATTTATTATTGGCATATTTTCTAATTGAAGAATGATAACTTGATAACAGAAAGGGCAGTCTTAAAAATATTTTTTTCTAATTATCCAGCTGCCCTTATATTTCAATTCACTGGAATCAAGCATCACAAGTTGTTACTGAATGAGAATTCTGACTGTGATTTATTGCTCTACCGAGCTCTGACTTCATCGCTTGCCATTCTTCTTTCAGTCCTTCAGAGTCTACTGTTCTGGAGGTCGAAGGGGCCTCTGCTGTCTGACAGGAGTGCAACCTCTTTGCTTCAGTTTCTTCTCCTTTGAATGTTTACCTGGAGCATGTTATTTCATGTACATCTTACCACACAGCATGTTATATGCTAAAACACGTTACCTGTTTCTCTTCACTAGAATGAAAGCTCTATGGGAACAAAAAAATGACTTTATATACCACTGACTTCCCAGAGCCTAACACTTAATTGACTTCCAGTAAATATTGCTAGATACGTGAATGTATTTCAGAAATGGAAATTCTGCCAGCTGGAGACTCCATTCACTAAGAAAAGTAGCACAGATCTTTTAATAGGTGCGAGCTTTGTCTTCCTTGACAACATGATAAACCATCAATAGCAGAAACCGAGAGAGCGGGGTAAGTTGGGAGGTGCAGCATTTAGATTTGGTCTGCGGCTTTTTATAGATTTGTGGACGCAGACTCACAGACACCCAGGAGCAGGTTGCAGGCGATACTGTGTTGGAGTTAGGAACCAGGACTCCAAACACCTACCACTATGCTATATCTGCCATGAAGACATCCCCTTTAGCAAGATAATTGCAAGTTTTGAAGTCACAGCCACTTAGTAACTGTTTTTAGCATGAGAAATTAAGTTTTTTTTCATTGTTCTTTAAGTATTTTGGTTACATTGTAGGTGTTACATTTGCTTTCCTTGTCTTCTTTTTCCATTATAGAATGTATATAACCTTTGACTATATCAAATAATTGTTGAAATGCCTGTGATTAATCATTGAAGAACCTAGAGGTGTTTCTAAGCATTCTCTTTAAGTTTTAATTTTAAAAGAAAAGTAATTTTCCCTCAGCTTTCATATTTAATACTTTTAATTGGTACATAGTAATTTATATATTTAGGTACAAGTGTATGTACTAATGACCATCTCAGAAGAATCAGCATTTGTAGTTCAGATGTGAAATGCCTCCTACAGGTGTATGTGTTTGAATATCTGGCCCCGATGGAGGTGCTGAATGGACAACCTTGAAGGTGGGGCCACCTAGAAGGAAGTAGCTCAGAGGAGTCAGCCTTGTGTTACACCCTGGCCCTACTCTCAGTTTTCCAAACTGTCAAGATAAAACAACAGCTTGTTCCCCAAAGCCCTGTCACCAGAGGTAGAGCTTGCCACCACGCCTTCCCTTGCGTGATGGAATACAGCTGTTAAACCCGCAGCCCACGCAACCTTCCTCAGTCCTGTCTGTTAGGAGTCTTGTAACCGCAATGAGGAATAACCATCTTTGTTCAATCAATTACTATTTTTCCGGTTTCTTTATGAGTCTAGTGATGAAACATGAATGTTAAACAGGCAGTCTGATCCTGACATACACTCCCAGTCCATCGTGGGTTTAGGTTGGAGCATTCAAAGTCTTTTCTACTAGTTCTCTTATTATATAAAACATTAGTGAACTCTTCCTGTTTAACCATTCCTTTGTACATATCACCTGCCCTTAATCCATCTACCATCTCCTACCCCACAAACTGCTCACAGTTATTCTACACTTTGTTCTATGATATCAACTTTCTTAGCTGCCACGTGTAAGTGTGGACATGCGATATTTGTCTCTCTGTCTCTGATTGTATGGCCTGGCTGTTAGGAAGAATGCTTCAGTAGGCATGGAAGTTAAGACACCTCTTGAACATACTGATTTCCTTTCCTCTGGAGGAAATTTTTCAACACATTAATCTCAGAAATTTTTGTATGAACCTCGAAGCACAATAATTAACAGAAATTGACAAATGAGATTGTATCTATCTAATCATAAGCATTGATACCACAAATATACAGTCCCCACAAGAAGCACATAAATTTCTAAATGGAAAAAATATTTGCAGGTTGCTTTCCAACAGGTGGCTAATATTTAGAACATACAAGGAATTCAAATAACCTAGCAGCAAATGATCTAGTTTTAAAATAGGCAAATTATTTAAATTGACATTTTTCAAAGGGGGATGGTCTCTCTCTATCTTAGCAGGGAAATGCAGATCTGCACAATGAGATATTTTATTGTAGTTACATCCCTTTTCTAAAAAAGACAGTAAACTTCATACATACATACATACATACATCAATATCCTGAAGAGAAGGGACTTGCCATAGCTTATTGGTGAGATGTAATTACTACTATGTAAAACAGCAGGGAGCATCCTCAGTAGCCATTCCTCTCTTTAATCGCTGATTTGGAGTATTGAGTCTCTAAGAATTCCCTCATTGGAGAGCAATGGTTATGTCAGTATATAGCATCGATTTTTAATGACCTCAAGTGTGCAATTGTGCTGGTGTTTGGGTATAGTTAGGATTACACATGTGTGGAAGGGTAACTAGCTACCTTTCAAAGTCTAAAGATTCAAAGGAGATTAGCTGTATAAATAAATAAATGAATATATATATATATATATTATAACAGACATGTACAGAATCAAAATATACCACAGCATTTAGCACATGTACCAACAAATATTGAGTTTAATCTTGAAGTGATGATCTGGAAGTGTGCACGCTGTGTCTATATTCCATCTATGTGGCCATCTGTCATACGCCACTGAGTTTTATAGCTGGAATCCTTCTATTAGTCTTCCAGATCTTTTTGTTTCCATATGATTATTTAGGCATTATTAAGTGTCAGAGAGAAGCTATTGCTGAATTCAAGGATGAGTAATATGCATAATTAGAGTTTTGTAACTGTTATTAAAGTAAATGAAATAACCAAAAGTCTAACTGAAAGACATTTCAGTAGTGCTCTGAATGCGCTGAATCCCAGCGACAGAGCTAATCGTAGTCTAAGCCCGCAGAATCATAGTTGCAGCAAAGAGGCCATCATTTATATAAACTTGACCGCTTGAGATATTTTAAAGGTTAGGCTTGAAATCGATTTTTTAAACTAGATATTAGCAACATCTCCTTCTTACAAACTTTATCTGTGCTTTCGTTGCTTTTGCACAGAACAGCGACATCTGTGTCTTGACTTAGGTTTTGTATCGGTGACTATGAACAATAAGCACAGCTCCTGAGAGAGAGATGGAGCAGAAGGAAGGCTGCACCCTGCTCTTGTCATGCAGTCTGTAGTGGGCAAGAGGAGGCCATCTTTGCGCCACAGTCGTTAAAAGAAGCTGGGGTTGATCTCACCCACCTCCGTTGTCTCAGACATCTGTCATCTCTTTGTAATGAGAACATGTAAACATTCCCTTCAGCCATTTCTTAATGCTGTAGAATAATGACTGAACCTAGTCCTCTTACCTGCCTGTGACTGTGCATCTCATAGTCAATTTCTACCCACTTCTGTCTCCTGTTCTTTCTGGTAACCACTGTTCTGCTCTGTATTTCTGTAAGCTCATACTGTTTAGATTTCACATATGAGCAAAAGCAGTATTTGTCTTTCCGTGTCTGGATCAGTTCTTTTCTGGCCTCCTGCTCCATGAGCACTGTTACAAGTGACAGAATCTTTTTTATATGACAGCCATGTTTTTTTGTGGCTGAATAATATTTCATTGTGTATATGTGCCACTTTTTAAACACTTACATGCTGATAGACACCTAACTTCTTCTCTTAATTTACTATTGGAAATAGTACTGTAATAAACATTAAAGCATGGCTATCTCTCCAATATGTTAATTTTATATCCCTTTAACACATATGCTGTAGTGCAACTAATGGGTCTGAATGTGTTCAGTGTATACAACTAAATCCTATATTAGTTCATTCTGGAATCTTTTAAAGAACATCCATGATATTTTTCATTTTGTGGCTCTGGTAATTTACAGTCCCTCCACCAACATGAAGTTCCTTTTTCTCCACATCCTCCACTGCCCACCCCCTGTGTATGTGAGTGTGTGAGTGTGTGTATGTGTGTGAGTGTGTGTGTGTGTGTGAGTGTATGTGTGAGTGTGTGTGTGTATATGTGTGTGAGTGTGTGTGTGTGTGTGTGTGTGTGTGTGTGTGTGAGTGTATGTGTGAGTGTGTGTGTGTGTATGTGTGTGAGTGTGTGTGTGTGTGTGTGCTGGCCATTTTAACAGATACAAAGTAGTATCACATCATGGTTTTAATTTGCATCTACATTTTACTGAGTGGTGCTGAGCAGATTTCCACACACTGTCCATGTATAAATCTTTTAGATTGGAGATTTACAAAGTAGATATTTGTATTTTGATACTGAATTGTTTGAATTCTTGTTTGAGCTGCTTCTTAGCTTCTTTTCAAGTTTGTATTTGAAATGTTTCCAGTCTTCAGGTTTTCTTTTTACTCTGCTGCACATCACCTTCTTAGTTGGTGGCAGTTGCGTTGAATCTACTCTAGCTTTTGTTGTCTGTGCTTTTAAGTTCTCATCTTTGAAAGGAAAGCCTAGCCCGAAACAGTGTTACAGTGTTTCACCGCATGTTTTCTTTTAGCATTTTCATAGTTTGAGGATTTAGAGTTAAACTCTTACTCTGCCTTGAACTGACTTGTTTCAGAATAAGGTAGAGATTTGTTCTCATTCTAAGCATTGATGTCCCGCGTCCATAGCGCTCTTTAGCGAAGAGACTATCTTTGACCACGTGTTCATTCTCAGCACTCTTGCTGAAATGTATTTCCAGGTGTATATAGATCTTTTGGTCTATAAAAGTTAAATTCTTTTTTTTCATTCATTCTTTGATAGTTTTATACATGTGAACAATGAATGTTCATCTTTTCACCCTATTACTGTGCCTCTTGCCTGTCCTTCTTCTATGAAAGGCTTCATCTGGAATTTAAATGTGGCTGCTTGCTTTAACACGAGTGGGGATATTCACTGCAGCATGGGCAACTTCTCCGTGGCTATTGTTGGAGAAGGATGAACATGTTGGACAAAGAATGCTCTGCCAAATTAAAAACAAAAACAAACAAGCAAAACAACAATTTCCTGTGTTCTATACCCCAAAATGAGAACGTGTAATGAATTTTATGAATAGTTTCCCCAAGTATTTTAATGATAAAACTTGTTCATACTTGGCATGGTAATCTCTAGTTCCCCGGAGAGCATGGCGTGCTCCTTCACTGTCACGCAGGGTGTCATCAGAGTCTTGCCTGTTCCTGGAGAAGTTTGAGACGTTCTCTTATTTTACAAATACAGAAGTATAAAGAGGAGGAACAGAGAGACCTAGCTAGCACAGTTTGTAACAAACAGGCCTGGGGTTTTGGCTTTCTACCCCAGGATCACCTTGCCTGTGATTGGTGTAGAACCCATGACTAAAGCCTGAGTGTCAGGGTAGCAACTCCCACTGAGACTCATAAGTGGAAAAGGCTAATGAACAAGCATTTTTAACTGTTTTATTGCTGTGAGGAGAGAGACAGACAGACAGACAGACAGACAGAGAGGCACAGAGAAAGAAACACTAAGAAACAGAGACAGACACAGAGAGACAGAGAGGAAGGGAAGGAGAAAGAGAGAAAGAAAGAGGCAGAGACAGAGACAGAAACCAGGAGACAAAGACACAGAGAGAGAGAGGGAGGGAGGAAGGGAAGAATGAAGGGAGAGAGAGAGATTGACAGACAGATAGACAGACAGACATTGGGCCTAATATGGGCTATTGAAACCTTAAAGCCCACCCCCACTGGCACACCTCCCCTAAGAAAGCCACACCTCCTAATCCTTCTTAAACAGACCACCAACTGGGAGCCAAACATTCTAATATATTGGCCTATGGAGGTCATTTGAATTCAAACCACCACAACAAGGAAACACCATCGGAATTAGAGAATCTTAAGAAATAACTGTTACTGAGGCTGAAGAGACCACTCATCAGTTAAAAGCACAGGTTGCTCCTTCAGAGGACCCCAGCTTGATTCACAGCCCTCACATGTGGCTTACAGCCCTCTGAAACTCCTGTAACTCTCTGCTGGTCTCTGTGGTCCCTACTGTGTTCACAGTTGTGGTGTGCTGACAGACGTGAAAGCAAAGCACCCATATTCGAAGAAAAGTAGATTTTATAGAATTTTTTAAATGCTACTATTAACACATTATGAGACAATTTCAGAAAATGTTGAGATAGTCAGGAAAAAGAGTTAAAGAAAGTATAGACATTTGGAGTATAACATATTAAATATTTTTATGCATAAAATCAGAGAATTAGAGTGCCTTTAAAATGTGTTTTTAGTTTGTTTTATATATTTGACTTTTTTTATAAAATGGATCTGAAACACATTTAAGTATTCCAGAGAAAATTGGATAAAAATGATGAATAATGGGGGTATAGATTGAATTTTCAGAATCAATGTTTATGCCCGGTTATATATTAATTATTGGGCATAAGGGGCCACAGGAGTAATGTTATTTGGGAAAATGACATTTGACATATCACTGTGATTACTTTTGTGTCACAGATTAATGTATAATTTGAATTTGCTTTGAAAGCAATATTTGCCCAAAGCAGTGAGAAAAAAATCAAGCACTACCTCAAACATTTTATTTACTTATATTTCTAAAAGATAATACTACCTGTTGTTTATACTAGATGTGCCCTACTTACCCAGGTTCAGCACGAAAAAATTTTGTTGTGTATCCTGGATTCTGTATTGAATAGAGAAAGTAAGCCTAAAAGTTGACTCTTAGAAAAATCATATTTATCTGAATCACGTGAAACTCTTTATATGGTCTGTTTGACTTCCCCGCCTCACTTCCCTACAGTGCATGTATTATGTATGGTACAATGTCTAATTTATCTGTGTGTTATGTCTCATAGTGATCTCTGTAACTCCAAAGCTTAAGTCTTGGCAATATTCATGATCCTCAGAAATGCTAGTATCAGGATTGGGGAGATACTCCAAGCTTCAGAGCACTTGATGCTCTTGCACAGGACCTGAGTTAGGTGCCCAGCATCCACGTGGCGGTTCACAACTGTGTGGTGTGCTACTCCAGTTTCAGGAGGTCTGACGTCCCCTTTGGGCGTGGCAAACACTTGCATGCGTGTGGTATACTAACATGCAGGCAAGCACTCATACGTGTAAAATAAAAATAAGTAAGTCTTTAGAAAAAAGTTAATGTGCCTTTTTTCTGTTTATTGTTACTACCTGAAGCCATCTGTCATTAAAAAACACATTTAGATTTCATTGTATTGACTTAGTTAGTCAAGGTATTTCCAGGGTGGGGAATTAGATTGCTCTCTAATAACAACATGAAAGAAGCAAGGAGATTCGGAAATAAGTTGGCACATAAATGACATACTTATTTTAGGAACTCAGAAATCATTGGTGCAAATAAATGCATATAAAGCAATCTGTTACTGTGACTGACTGAAGTTTAGTGTTTGGATAGCATCTTTCAAATGTGAAAGCCCCCGTTACACAAACCCACACTTCCCACTGTATTTGGTGGTAAGTGTAACAGACTACATAGTGTGTAGCAAGACTGGACACCTTCTTTTGAACTCTGCGTACAGTACTAAATGGCAGTCTCTTTCTTCCTTTGCTTTCCCGTGCTCCTCCAGCAGCGATGTTGTAGGCAGAGCCGCAAGTTGCAATGTTTAAGTGGGCGTGGCATCATTAAATCTTTATGGGTCCCTACAGCATGAGGAGCTATTTATGTTTTATTGCATGCTAAATATGGAATAATATTGATTTAAACGTGTTAACCAGAAGCTCATTTGTCCCTGAGAATAAAAGCCAAGGCTCTTGTGATTAGATGCTGTTTAAAATTTAAATACCTTCAATACTGTGTTCAGGAAAGAGATCCATCTTCTTGAGTATGGTGGTTTTATTGCTATGCAGAAGTAGGCCCAATCAGAACAAGTTAAACTACTTCAAAGCATAAATAGTTTTTAAAATATTGAAATTTTCATCAGTGTTCTGGGTTTTTGAAAGGATGGAAAGTGCGTATACTTTTCTTTATACAATAAAACATAGAAACTGTTCATTTTCTTTAAAAGAAATAATGGATCACGGAGTTCAGAAAGAAACAATAGGCATTCTTTAGGTCTAGACAGCTCTACCACTTTTAAAGCATATATCTATAATTTCAAAATAAAATTATTGGTTCTAAATGTGAATCCTGAAACGAAAGCTCTGACAGCAGTGCGTTACCGGGTATGAAAGAAAAATAGTCCGACTATAATCTCCATGTTCTTTGCCGCTGCTATTTTGTCATCACTGTAAGCCATTGTAAGGAGGCTTATGATATAGATAATAACAGTCGGCACGTCTTGCTATAAAAGCCTGAGAACCCAAAGACATGATGTACTGGCTGCCTTGATTTGGTTTAAACAACAGCACAGACTGGACAGACATTTGGAACATATGACTGCCACCTTGTGGTGCAATGAAATATTACAACAACGCAGCTCTAACAATATTTGTTTTCTGAGATTTAAAACACTATTATTGTTGTTGTTGTTGTTGTTGTTTTATTGTGATTGTATCCCTACTAAGAGCTTATTGTGAATTACTGGCTTGGATTTACTTGGAATTCTAAAATGCTAGAATGACTTAGTAGCTGGAAAGTCTGTAGGAAATAACTTCCCCCATCCTGTGAAAATCCATTATAAAAATAGAATAAGCTCACATTTTCTCAAGAATTAGTCAGTGATTATGAGTTCCAAAAGATGAATCCCAGAAAAGTTAGCTCACATTATTCCCCTTCTTGACAGCACAAACCACAAGGGGCTCAAGACTTGCAGACCTGGACATGGATGTTTAATCTTCTTCCCCCTCCTCCTCCTCCTCCTCCTCCTCCTCCTCCTCCTCCTCCTCCTCCTCCTCAT
>NW_026587759.1:1857822-1873803 GCF_907164565.1 Psammomys obesus
CCTCCTCCTCCTCCTTCTCCTCCTCCTCCTCCTCCTCCTCTTCTTCATTTATGTACTTTACATTCTCAATACACCCCTCCCTCCTCTCCTCCTTGTCCCACCCTCCCATCATCTTCCCTCTTTCTCCCTTTCCCTTTTTCCCCCCTCCCCTCTTCTCAGAAAAGGGAGCCCCCTCCCTTTGCCAAGCCTCCCTGGCACATCCAGTCACAGCAGGACTAAGCACATCCTCTTCCACTAAGGCCACACAAGGCAGCCAGCTAGAGGCAAGGGACCTAAAAGCAGGCAATAGAGTCCATTGTCAGAGAGAGCCCCTGCTCCACTTGCTAGCGGACCCACAAGAAGATCAAATTGCCCATCAGTTACATACATGTTTCATACACACATACATACATACATACATACATACATACATACATACATGCATGCATGCATGCATACATACATACATACATACATACATACATACATACATACATACATACTGCCTAGGTTTGGTCCATGTATGAGCTTTGGTTGGTGCTGCAGTCTCTGTAAGCCCCTATAAGTCTAGGTTAGTTGACTTTGTTGGGGTTTTTGTGGAGTTCTTGTCCCCTCCAGGTCCGTCTATTCCTCCTCCCCCACTCTTCCACAAGACTCCCCGAGCTCTGCCTAATGTTTGGCTGTGACTCTCAGCATTGGCTCTTTCTATTTGCTGCTGAGTGGAACCTGTCAGAAGCAGTTATGCTAGGCTCCTGTCTGCAAGCATAGCAGAGTATCCTTAATAGTGTCAGGGGCTGGCTCTCTCCTGTGGGTGGCTCTCAGGTTGGGCCAGGCATTGGTTGGACATTCCTCAATCTCTGCTCCATCTTTATTCTGCATTTCTTGGAGGCAGGGTAAATTTTGGGTTGAAGGTTTTGTGGATGGCTTGATGTCCCCCTCCCTCCACTGGAAATCCTGCCTGGCTGTGAGGTGGCCACTCCAGTTTCCATGTCCCCTACTTCTAGGAGTCTCAGCTAGAGCACCCCTATATCCTCCCAGAAGCCTGCTGCAGATCTCCAGCTTGTCCCTGTGATCCCCCCACCCCCATTTTCTTTTTTTCTAAAGCACCATTTTCTATGTGTGCTTGACTGCAGAGCTCATCTGAAAACTATAGTAGCTGTTGGTATTGTTAATAATGTTTTGCTGAGTTAGGCCTCCTATAAACACTTCCAAACATAGATGGTGAGCACATTGTGTGTGGATTTTTTACTGAACTAAACTTAAGAGAATAAGATTCTCTATTCTGCATATAGAAATCACAAGGGGCCAACGGTCTTGAACTATCAATGATTGTCAGTCACTTAAGGATCAACTAGATTAAGGATTTGAAAACAAGTAGGAACCTTCAAAGATTAATAACTAAGAAGCATATCATGGTCATTAGCAAGGGAATGTAAGGTGACGGTCACTGGATTATACATAGCATAGCGGCAGTAGGTTAAAAAAATGCTGATTTGTACCCTTAAATATTTCAAGGAAAGGAGAGATCATGTCATGTATTCTTACCAGAAATAATAATAAAAGCGGGACTGGAGAACACTTTGGAAGTTCAATGGTCTTGAGGGTAATGGTGATGGTTTTGTGGTCTGTTGAGTTTTATACATTATAAATTACATTTTCACATGTAGGGTGTACTTTATATTTTGTTAAGTGGTTAAATGTATTGGCAAATGCTAAAATAAACCTTGAGGTATCTGTGCTTCCCTAGACATTGCCATGAAGCAGAATCCTGATCCTCACAGGGACTTATCCAATGACTGAAAAGCACATGGTCACCAATACTCAAGCTGGAAATGCAGACATACAAATGTAGCTTCCCTAGCACATTAACCGAGACTGTATTCAGATAAGAAATTGAGGAACACGTTTCTTTTTGTAATTATTTTTATTTTTTATATTAATTACAGTTTATTTACTTTGTATCCCAGCTGTAGCCCTCATTCCCTCCCAATCTCACCCTCCCTCATCTCCTCCCTGCCCCTCTCTGAGTCCACTGATGTTCTCCTTCCCTTCCATCTGACCTTAGCTTGTCAGGTCTCACCAGGACTGGCTGCATTGTCCTCCTCTGTGGCCTAGCTGGGTTGTTCCTCCCACGGGGGAGGAGAGCACTGAGTTCATGTCAGATGTCTCCGACATATTCCCCTTACTAGGGTACCCACTTGGATACTAAGCTGCCATGGGCTACATCTGAGCAGGGGTTCTAGGTTATATCCATACATGGTCCTTGATTGGAGAATCAGTCTCAGACAAGACCCCTGTACCCAGATATATTTGGTCCTTGTGGAGCTCCTTTCTTCTCCAGGTCTTACTAACTCCCCCTTTTTCGTATGATTCCCTGCACTCTGCTGAAGGTTTGGTTATGAGACTAAGCATCTGCTTTGATGCACTGCTAGGTAGAGTCTTTCAGAGGCCCTCCGTGGTAGGCTCCTGTCCTGTTCCCACTTTCTGCCTCTTCCAATGTCTGTCCCGTTTGCCTTTCTGAGTGAGGATTGATCATATCCAGGGTCCTCCTCCTTGCTTAGCTTCTTTAGGTGTACAGATTTTAGTATGTTTATCCTGTCTTATAGGTCTAGTATCCACTTATAAGTGAATATATACTGTCTGTGTCATTCTACTTCTGGTATACCTCACTCAGGATGATCTTTTCTAGGTCCCACCATTTGTGTGCAAATTTCATGATTTCCTTGTTTTCAATTGCTGAGCAGTATTCCACTGTGTAAATGTACTACAATTTCTGTATCCATTCCTCCGTTGAGGGACATCTGGGTTGTTTCCAAGTTCTGGCTATTATGAACAAAGCTGCTATGAATATGGTTGAACAAATGTCCGTGTTGTGTACTTGAGCAACTTTGGGGTACATGCCTAGGAGTGGTATAGCTGGATCTTGAGGTAGCGCTATTCCTAATTGTCTGAGAAAGCACCAGATTGATTTCCAAAGTGGTTGTACAAGTTTACATTCCCACCAGCAGTGGAGGAGGGTTCCCCTTTCTCCACAACTTTTTCAGCATGTGTTGCCACTTGAGTTTTTGATCTTAGCCATTCTGATGGGTGTAAGGTGAAATCTAAGGGGCGTTTTGATTTGCATCTCCCTGATGGCTAAGGACATTGAGCATTTCTTTAAGTGTTTCTCTGCCATTCTATGAGGAATATGTTTCGTAAATGAACTTAGAGAATCAGCAAGCATCAGTCAAGCAAAGGAGCTAGGAAGGAGCAGGCCTTGAAGAACAGAAGCTGTCAGGCGTTCACCTGTAATTCTTGCATGGGGGCTGAAGGTGGGGACTATCAGAAGAGCAACAGCAACGCTGATAGCGGGATAGTAATAACTTGTAGTAATAAGGCAGCTGGAGTACGATTAGCGGCCAAGGTGATGCAGAAGCGGTGTTCCTACAGGCCGTTTCACAGATTTCCATGCAGGTTTGCTACGATATGAATATCCTCTACCTTCAAAATTCAGCTGTTAACAGCTGACCCTGGTAAGTAGGAAAGCAGAGTGGAAAGACAGATGCTATGATGAGGGGAGCACTCATGGGTAGTATTAGAACGCTTCCAGAGAAAGCACAGGAGATGCCTTCACCCTCCACGTGTGTCTATACAGGTGTAGAGCAGAGAGTAGACCTCCAGACCGTGGACACTGGTGACGAGATTTGTGTACTCTTTAGAACTGTATGAGATCACTTTCTATGTTCATAAACCATGTAGTTTAAGAGTGTTGTTGCAGCCACATGAAGAGAATTGAAAGCTATTGAGACATGTTAATCAAAATCTGGAAGATCAAGTTCATAGTTTTAAAGGTCGGTCTGGACTGTTCTATAGACAAGTAATGAAGAAACAGCATCGCAGTAGGTATGGGAAGCTCAGTTAGGAGGCGACTGTAGGAGAAGCCTTCATGACTATTTAACCAGAGAGCGACAAGAAGAGGTAAGATCATGGCCTCATTTCAAAAAAAAAAAAAAATTAATCAGGCTTAGCAGTGTTCTGCCTGGAGCCAGAAGTGGAGACACTGAACGTGGAGCTAGATGATGAAGTGGATATTTGAGAATGGTTTTCAATTCTACACTAGAAAAATTACCAGAATGTAGAGACATTGAGTAAGGTGGAAAAGCCCAAAGGAGAGCTTGTATTATTGGAAGAGAGGATTAAGAGCTAAGTTTGGGACATTGAGCATTGGCCTCACTATTTGCAATGCAGGCAAAGGTGGCCAAAGAAAGCAGGAAAAGAGGGTCCAACTCTAAATTTGATAGCTACCATCACATGTGTGAGGTCTGAAGCCATGGGGTGGATGACGGAGGGTGCAAGGAAGTATGAAGTTCCTGAGGTGAATACTCTCTGAAGTGTGGTCTAGAGAATACTGGGAAGAGTGACTGGAGAGATGGGGAGAACGGGAGAGGGTGAGACCGCCCTGAAGGCAGGGGGGGTGAGCATGCAGGATTCTGTAAACAGGTTATCAGAGGTACAATGTAGCAAAAGCATTTTTAGGAAAACCACCCAGACAGAAGCTTCAAGGGAAGCTTTGTAGAACGAAAGGGAGCTGAAAGTTGAGAGTATATGAAGACCATTAGAAGTCCTTCATATGTCAACACGAGTAGTTCCTGTGATGCTTAGAATGAAGGGTTTCAATTTTGGGGAAGGCTGGGAGGTCCAGAGAAGATGACAGGACAAGCTGAGCCCATGAGCAACTGAGAGGTTGTAGGTCTCTTGAGTGCATATGAAGTGGATGCATTGGCTTAGTGTAAGGTCTGTAGGCTGCATACTGCTCTGAGAGTGTCTCCGTACAGCTGATGCCACCACAGAAGAATCTGGGAAGATGCAGTGCTTCCCCTATCCCTTCACTACATACTTGAAGAACAGAAGTTTGGATGTTAAAATTTGTGCTGCTTTGCACTAGGGACAAAGGACAGAATATAGGTACAAAATATGAAGCTATGATGAGAACTTCAAGTCTCTAAAGAAAGAAATTGAAGAACTTATCAGAAGATGGAAAGACATTCCATGCTCATGGATCAGTAGGATTAACACAGTAAAAATGGCAATTTTACCAAAAGCCATACACAGATTCAATGAATTCCCCATCAAAATACCAACAAAGCTCTTTACAGACCTTGAAAGAACAATTCTCAACCTCATGTGGAAAAACAAACAAACAAACAAACAAAACAGAATTGCCAAAACAATCCTGCACAATAAAAAAAACTTCTGGAGGTATCTCCATTCCTGATTTCAAGCTATACGAAAGAGCAATAGTAATAAAAACTTCATGGCATTGGCATAGAAATGGGATGGTTTATCAATAGAATTAAATCAAAGACACAGAAATAAACCCACACTGCTATGCGTACCTGATTTTGACAAAGGAGCCAAAATCATACAATGGAAAAAGAGAAAGTATCTTCAACAAACGGTGCTGGTCTAACCGGATGTCTACATATAGAAAAATGCAAATGGATCCATATTTAGCACCTTGCACAAAAGTAAAGTCCAAGTGGATCAAAGACCACTTTGATCCATCAGATACACTAAACACCAGATACACTAAATCTATTAGAAGAAAAAGTGGGGAAGAGCCTGTAACTCATTGGCACAGGAGACAATTTCCTGAACAGAACACCAACAGCACATGCTCTAAGATCAACAATTAATAAATGAAACCTCTTGAAACTGAAAAGCTTCTATGAGGCAAAGGACATTGTCAATAGAACGAAAAGAAAATCTACAGATTGGGATAAGATCATAACCAATCCTATATCTGACAAAATATATAATGAATTTAAGAAATCAAAAAAACCAATGAACAAAATAACCCAATTTAAAAATGAGGCACAGAACTAGAGAATTCTCAACAGAGGAATATCAAATGGTGGAGAAGCACTTGAAATGCTCAACTTTCTTAGTCATTAAGAAATGCAAATCAAAACGACACTGAGATTCCATCTCACACTGATCAGAATAGCTAACATCAAAAACTCAAGGGACAGCACATGCTGGCAAGGTTGTGGAGAAAGGAGAACACTTCTCCATTGCTGGTGGGAGTGTAAACTTGTATAGCCACTTTGGGAATCAATCTGGCGCTTTCTCAGAAATGGCTTTACTTTAAGACGCAGCTCTACCATTCCTGGGTATATACCCAAAAGATGCTCCACCACAGAACAAGGACACTTGCTCAACTATGTTCATAGCAACTTTATTCATATCAGCCAGAATCTGAAAACAACCCAGATGTCCCTCGGTGGAAGAATGGATAAAGAAACCGTAGCACATTTACACAATAGAATACTACTCAGCTATTAAAAACAAAGAAATCATGAAATGTGCAGGAAAATGGATAGAACTAAAACAGATCATCCTGAGTGAGATAACACAGACTCCGAAAGACACACATGGTATGTACTCACTTATAAGGGTGTTGTTGATTATTAATATTTATCATTGACTTATCTTCTAGCTAAGCAGCTGTTATTCCTAACCCATCTATATACATAAATCACCAAACAGAGACTAGGATTTATTTAATTAACCTAGAGCACAATGCTGGGCAATAGTTACTCCATCCTAAACCTCCAAGCCCTCATAGTTTCCTGCCATTCAGATTTCACCCGTTATACTTGCTTTTAGTCAGATCTTAGGTCCAGTTCATCTCTCCTTGTTGTTTGAAGTCCTTTCCTGCAGATCTCCGCTCTTCTACTCCTTTCACTGGCTTCCTTCCCCTCCCCTCCAGACCAGGATGTCCCACCCTATTCTCCCCATTGGGCAGCACTGGCTGGGTGTTTTATTGACAATTACAGAGAACAAATGGTGGCATGTTTACAAAAACTTGATGCTTAGAATAAGCATCACAATGTGATGGCCGGATTGAAAACAAATAGTGGGGTAGAGAAACCAGCATTTTAATGAACAAGGGTAAATTGTATACATTCCAAAAGAACATTATACCAACATAAGGGGATTTTAGCCATATAGTACAGGATAAGCATACTACAAGGCATAGACCCAAAGAAGATAAATAAAAAAGAGGATCCAACGGAGGATACATAAATCTCACTTGGAAGGGAAATACAATAGACAGACATAGTGGATGACATGAGAAAACAAGGTAGGAGATGGAGTATAGAGAGCCAAGTGGGTAGCGATCAGATGTGGGGAGAAGGAAGGTGAGAGGACAGAGGCCTGTAGAGAAAAAGAAGCGGAGGGTGGGACATCTCTGTGACAAGCTGGAGTCCTAAGTCAGGCTAGACCCCTGGGAGGATATGAAGGGGACTCCATCAGAGACTCCTAGTAGCAGAGGCCATAGAGACTGAAGAGGACACCTTCTCACTAGAATAGCCTCCTGGCAGAGGGAGAGAAACTCTAACCCACTCACAAAAACTTCAACCCCAAATTTACCCTGCCTACAAGATGTACAGGAGTAAAGATAGAGCAGATAGAGCAGAGATTGAGGGAATGCCCTATCAATGCCTGGCCCAACCAAAGACCCACCCTATGGGAGAGTGCCAACCCTGACACTATGGATGATGCTCTCCTAAGCTTGACAAGAGTCTGACAGACAAGACTCTGAGATGTTGTATGCAGCAGTGCCTCAAAGCAGAAGCTGAGACGCACAGCCAAACATTGGGTGATGCTTAGGGAGTCTTGTGGAAAAGTGGGAGGAAAGACAAAAGGACCTGGAGGTGACAGGAACTCCACAAGAAGACAAACAGAGCCAACTAACCAGGGCCCAGAGGGGCTTGCTGAGACTGAAGCACCAACCAAGGACCATAAATGGACTGGACCTAGGCCCCTACAAAGATATAACAGACAGCTTAGATATAACAGACAGCTATAAAAGATATAACAGACAGCTTAGGCTTCATGTGGGTCCTCTAGTAAGGGAAGTGGGGACTGCATTGGACAAGGACTCACTTGCCAGCTTTTGGATCACTTCCCCTGGTGGGACTGCCTTATCAGGCCACAGGGGAAGAGGACATGCTCAGTCCTGAGGCAGCTTGATGAGCTGGGGTGGATGGGAAAGGGAGCTCCCCTTTTCTGAGGAAGAGGCAAGGAGGGAAGGAGAACAGAGGGAGGGTGGGACTGGGAGTAGAGGAAGAAGGGAGCTACAACTAGGATGTGAAGCACTTGCTATGTGAAGACCGAGGACCCACAGACCCACACACCTGTAATCCTAGTGTCCCCAAGGTGAAGTGGCAGATGGGACAGGAGAATCCTGGGATGCTGTAGGCCATCTATCCTGGCAAACACATCATCAAACAATGAAAAGACCCTGTCACCAGCAAAGTAGAAAGCAAAGACCAACACCCAGAGTTGTCCTCTGACCTGCACACAACCTGCCTTGGCACATACATTCCCACATACACATGAATGCATACATACAAGTTCCTACATAAACATCACGTACACACAAACACACATCATACGTACTCACACAAGCATATATACACCATGCACATATAAAATAAATACCTTAAAATACCTATTTACCTGCTTAATGATTTACAATAGAAGTTGAACTGACATTAGTTTTGTTGGAGACACACCTTAGTCAGTGTAGCTCAAGGACAGGTAGATGTTTCTGACTTCTGGGCATCTGAGTCTTCCCGGGAGTCAGAGACCTCCTGGAGCAGAGGGAAGATGGTCCACTGTGCCAGCTCTGAGTCCTGTAGTTCAGAATCTCTGAGTTCAGAGTTAAGTCAGACCATGCCCCAGGTGGCTTGGTACTGAGCAACCCAAAGCGCCACCACACATGGCACTGTGGGACGCAGCCTGGGGGGGGGGGGCAGCTCATGCCGGCTGGGGCACTGGGGAGCAGGGAAAGCTGGCTGGGGGCTGTGCTATTCAGGCTAAC
Organism: Psammomys obesus; assembly: GCF_907164565.1. NCBI lineage: Eukaryota > Metazoa > Chordata > Mammalia > Rodentia > Muridae > Psammomys > Psammomys obesus. The sequence continues at coordinate 1,866,674 of NW_026587759.1, forward strand.
AATACTGTGACCGCTTTCTGCTCAGTGAAACGTTCTCATTTAATTGGCTGTGTTTGTCTGATGACTAGTGGATTTTAAATTTTATTTTATCGTGGTGTATGAGAGTTATGTATGTGCAGTGCATGCATGCATGGTATCTAGAGAAGCCAGAAGAAAATCTTGGATCCTCTGAAACCAGAATTGCAGACGACGTGACCCACCATACGGATGCAGGGAATTGAACCAGTGCTCTTAACGGCTGAGGCATTTTTCCAGTTCCTAGTTATTTTGTTTTAATTTATTCATTTACTTGTCTGACTTTTAGGGGACTTTTCCCCTTGTAAATTACCTATTTAAAAATCTTAGCTAATTTCCTGTAGGAGTCCCTGTCTTTTTATTATTGCTAATAATAATTAAAAACATTCCTATGCATTCAAGACATTAATCTCTCTCCTCTTTCAGGCAGTGCAAGTATTTCCAATGTAGCATCCTTTGGTTAACTTTGCCACAATATCCTCAGTTAGATGAATTTAACTATAAACAAACCCCTCTCACACAAATACCTATATCTCTGTCATGCACACACAGCATTGTTTTTCACTTTTAACACTTTTGCTTATGCTCTGGGGCATGGTTGAGGTAATGAGTATGTGGACTTTTTTAACATGAACTCATATAACTTTAACAGAAGCATACACAGCTACATTCACAAATATGTACATATAGAAAGAGACATGTAGGTACACAGGGCACTAAACAATACTCTCTTGTTCTGTTGATGTGGAGGCTTGGAAGCAAGAGTAATCCAATTACATGTGCTGTGTCTGGTGGCTGTATTTCGACTTCCAAAACTGCCCTTTGAAGCATGTTGTGAATCTATGGATTACTGATTATAGCGAAATAAAGTGTCTTTTTTTTTTTTTTTTTTTTGTCTTTATCCTTCCTGTACTGACTGGAACTGATTACTAACATCTCCAAAGAAAAGAGAAAATGTTATTTAAAAAAAATGGTATCAGAGTGTGATGGTTTGAATGAGAATGGACTCTAGGTTCACATTTGAATGCTTGATCGCTAGTTAGTGGAACTTTTGGGGAAGGATCAGGAGGCGTGGCATTGTTGGAGGAGGTATGGTCTTGTTAGAGAATATGTATCACTAGGGTTGGCTTTGAGGTTTCAAGAATCCATGCTAGGCCAGTTCTTCCTTCCCTCTATCTCCAATGTTTGAATCAGAACGTAAACTCTTAGCTACTGACTCACTGGCATGCCTGCCTGCCTATCTGCCTATCATGGAGATCATGGATTCACTTTCTGAAACCATAAGGGAACCTCCAATTAAATGCTTTCTTTCTATAAATTGCCATTTATCTATCTATCTATCTATCTATCTATCTATCTATCTATCTATTTATTTATTATAATTTATTCACCTCTGCAGCCCCCTCCCTCATTGCCTCCCAGTCCCACCCACTCTCCCTCTTCTATGCCCTTTCCCTAGTCCCCTGATAGGGGAGAATCTCCTCCCCTTCTATCTGATGCTAGCCTATCAGGTCTCTTCAAGGCTGGCTGCATTATCTTCCTCTGTGTCCTGGCAAGGCTGCACCCCACAGGAGGAGGTAATCAAAGAGCCAGCCACTGAGGTCATGTCAGAGACAGCCCTGTACCCCTTGCTAGAGAACCTACTTAGAAACTGAGCAGCCTATGGGCTTCCTTTGAGGAGAGTGTATAGGTCCTCTCCATGCATGGTCCTTGATTGGAGTATCGATCTCTGCAGGCCCCCCCTAGGCCTAGTTTTGTTTGTTTGTTTGTTTGTTTGTTTGTTTGTGTTGGTATAATGTTTTCTTTTTAATGTATACATTTTACCCTTGTTCATTCAAATACTGATTTCTCCCCCACCCCACCCCCAACTCTCTGGTTTCAGTATGGATATTGCATTGTGATACTCATTCTAAGCATCCTGTCTCAACTCTTGTGTAAACAGGACAAAAAATAAAGCAACTAGACACAATGTTGAGCAGGGAGGAGCCAGAGGACAGGAAAGAGGGGAAGAGCCAGAAGGCGGGAAATGAGTGGGAGGAGAAGGGGCGAGAGCAGAGCTAGGAGAACAGAGCTGGAGGAGAGATCTTGGAGGACGTGGAGCATGAACCAGACCTAAGATTTCACAAAAAACAAGTATAATGTGGGAAATCTAAATGTTAGGAAACTGAGGGCTTGGAGGTTTAGGAGGGAGTAAATATTGCCCAGCATTGTGTTCTAGGTTAACTAAAAACCCAGTCTCTGTGTGGTGATTTGGTTATACAGCTGTTTAAGATTAACAGCAAGATTTATTAGAAGATAAACCAATAGTAAATATTAATAACTTTCTACAACAGTTTGTTTGTTTGTTTGTTTGTTTGTTTGTTTGTTTGGCTCTGTTGTTCTCCTTATGGAGTTATTGTCCCTCCAGGTATTTCTATCTCCCTTTCCTTCCATAAGGATTATAGCACTCTGCCGAAAGTTGGGCTATGAGTCTCAGTATCTCCTTCAATACCCTAGTGGATAGAGTTTTTCAGAGGTCCTCTGTGGAAGGTTCCTGTCCTGTTCCTTGTCTGCTCCTACCCAATGTCTATCCTGTTTGCCCTTTTGAATGAGAATTAAATATCTACCCTAGGGTCCTTTTTATTGTTTAGCTTTTTTAGGACTATAAACTTTAGTATGTTTATCCTATATTATATGTCTAATATCTGCCTATAAGTGAGTATATACCATATGTTTCTTTCTGCTTCTGGGTTACCTCACTCTGGATGATCTTTTCTAGCTCCCACCATTTGCCTGCAAATTTCATGATTTCCTTGTATTTAATTGCTGAGTAGTATTCCATTGTGTAAATGTACTACACTTTCTGTATCCATTCTTCCATTGAGGGACATCTAGTTTGTTTCCAGATTCTGGCTATTACAAATAAAGCTGCTACAACCATGGTTGAGCAAATGTCCTTATTGTGTACTTGAGCAAATTTTGGGTATAATCCTAGGAGTGGTATAGCTGGATCTTGAGGAAGCACTATTCCTAATTGTCTGAGAAAGTGCCAGATTGATTTCCAAAGTGGTTGTACAAGGTTACGTTCCCACCAGCAATGGAGGAGGGTTCCCCTTTCTCCACAACCTCTCCAGCATGCATCATCATTTGTGTTTTTGATCTTAGTCAATCTGATGGGTTTGAGGTGAAATCTCAGGGCAGTTTTGATTTGCATTTCCCAAATGACCAAGGATGTTGAGCATTTCTTTAAGTGTTTCTCTGCCATTTGATATTCCTCTGTCGAGAAATCTCTGTTTACTTCTTTTCCCCATTTTTTAATTGGATTACTTGGTTTGTTGGTGTTTAATTTCTTCAATTCTATCAGATGTAGAGCTGCTGAAGATCTTTTCCCAGTCTGTAGACTGTCATTTTGTTCTGATGACAGTGTCCTTTGCTTTACAGAAGCTTTTCAGTTTAATGAGGTCCCATTTAATAATTGTTGATCTTAGAGCCTGTGTTGTTGGTATTCTGTTCAGGAAGTTGTCTCCTGTGCCAGTGAGGTCAAGGCACATCCCCACTTTTTTTTTTTTCTAACAGATTTAGTGTGTCTGGTTTTATGTTGAGGTCTTTGATCCACTTGGACTTTAACTTTGCGCAGGTGATAAATATGGGTCTATTTGCATTTTTCTACATGTAGACATTCAGTTAGATAAGCACCATTTGTTGAAGATGCTGTCTTTTTTCCATTGTATGGTTTTGGCTTCTTTATAAAAAATCAGGTGTCCATAGGTGTGTGGGTTTATTTCTAGGTCCTCTGTTCGGTTCCAATGATCCACCAGTCTGTTTCTAAGCCAGTACAATGCAGTTTTTATTACTACTGTTCTGTAGTGCAGCTTGAGATCTGAGATGGAGATACCTCTAGAATATCTTTTATTGAACAGGATTGTTTTAGCTATTCTGGGTTCTTTGCTGTTGCTGTTGTTTTTCCATATGAAATTGAGAGTTTTCTTTCAAGTATGTGGATTTTAGTAGGCCTTCAAATACATACTACTGCACCTGTGCCTCTGTTGGACCTCAGTAAATAGTTAGGAGGAATCATATTACTAATAACTATTTTAACTTTTAACATTTTGTTACAGTGACTTCCCTAAAGAATGTATTTTAAGCTGGGCATGGTGGCACATGCCTTTAATCCCAGCACTCAGTCAGACAGATCACTGTAAGTTCAAGGCCAGCCTGGTCTACAAGGCAAGTCCAGGACAGCCAAGGTTACACAGAGAAGCCCTGTCTTGAAAAACAAATTTTTTAAAAGTATTTTAATGTCATACCCTATACTAGTCAATATTCACGTTCATAAATGATTTTACTCCTATAGGAAAATCAAACTGTCAAAATGAAATGAAGTTTTATTTTAGATTCATTATATATAGATACACAAAAGCTAATGAAACTATTTGGGGGTCAAATGCAGGACTTTTGGAAGGTTTTCATGTAGTTCAGGCTCCCTTTGACTTGCTATAGACACAGGGTGCTTTGAACTGAACTTCCTGCTTCTATGTCCCAAGTATTAGGATTACATATGTGTGCTGCTATACAAGCTTAGAGAGAGCCCCGAGTGCTGAAATAAGGAAGTACAAGTCAAATGCAGTTCTGTTTGTTTGTTTACTAATGAGATTTTAATACAATAACTGAGCAGTTATTACTCTATTCTTAATTCTCTAAGCTAATTTGGTTTCCTCCCAAAATACATCCCCCAAATACTTGCACCTTGTAACTTTCCTATTCCAGCACTCTCTTTGATGTCACCTAGAACTCCACTGGTAGCTGAATCCTTTACTTCCTTTGCAAACTCTTCCCCCACCCCAGCCCCCTAGCTGGCAGAAAGTCCAACCTTATTCTCTCCCCTGACAAGCCATTGGCTGTAAGGTGCTTTATTGGCATATCAAGAGACAGTTGGGGAGCAATCTTTATACAATGTTGAGGTAGAAGATTTTTAAGAGCAAAAGAGCCAAGTAGCCAGAATCCAAAGGGGTTTACAGACACTGAAGCATCAACCAAGGACCATACATACACTGTACCTAGGCCCCCTACACAGATGTAGCAGATGGGCAGCTCATGTGGGTACCCTAGTAAGGGGACAGAGGCTGTCTCTAACATGGCCTCTGTTCCCTGTTTTCTGATCACTCTGCCTCTGGTGGGGATGTCTCACCAGGCCACAAGGCAGGAGGAGGTGCTCAATTCTGATGTGACTTAATGAGCTGGGGTGGGTGGGTAGGTAGATGGGTGGGTGGATGGACTAGGGGAGGGGTCATAGGGAAGAGGGAGAAAAGGTAGGACTGGGAAGAGAGAAGGGAGGGGATAAAATCAGGAATAAATAAATGAATAAATAATTTTTTTAAAATGATGCTACCCCTAGATTTGAAGTAAATACTTGTTAACTCATAATAATATTGGAACTTCCCTATCTGTGACTTCTAAAAGTTGCTGGTTCAAGAGTTCACATTGTTCAAAACAAGGAATCATAAAAAAGGAACAAGCATGCAACATGGGCTACACAGAAAAACATGAGGGCAGAAGAACAAAAAGCAGTCCTTATATGCAGCCTAAGCATAAGCATGTTGCTTCAATGAGACAGCATTGAGAGTGGGCATGGAGGGGGCCACTAGGAGGCCAGCATTGTAGTCATAATGCTTAGCACTCAGATGATGTGCTACACTTTAGTTTTCTTTAAACCATGTAGTCCATAGAGACCAAGTGAAGCTCTGATTTGGGCCAACCAGGAAGAATTAAGGTGAATATAGGGAAAGGTATTGTGGAGCTTGTTAGACACTTGTTAAGTTCTGCTTGACACTGAGTCTCTGTGAGTCTTTAATAACTGTATCAATGGTTAAGATTGATCATATTGTCAGAGTCATGTGCCAATAAGAAATAATATGTGTAAGTATGTAAAGACCTTTCTCTCCTGTGGGCACCGTAGAATAAAAGAAAAACTAAACACAGCCAATTAGAATTAACTAGCTAATTGCATATAATAAGCAATTGAATTGCCATTTCTGATTGTCTTTAAAACTACACACACATTCACTTTTACACCTTATTTATGGACTTAGGACTCTCCTGATTCAATCACCTCCCAGTGATAAACACTAACTGGGGACAATGCCCTCAACACATGAGTTCTGGGGGACAATTTATAACCAAATCAGGTCATTCTTCCCTGGCCCTGAGGCCTCCATGCCTTCCTGGTAGTCACAGTTGCAAGTTCTGAGGGTGAGACGGTATGGAGCTAAGGATGCTAGGAAGCCCACACTGAGACTCACTTTCCCTGAGGTTTTAGATGAGTGTGAAATGTTGACACCGTGGGAGTCTTCAAAACTAGTTAAATTGCTCAATATCATTGATCCTTCTTTTCATAGCACATTATATGAGACAAAGATAAATGTCAGTCAAGCTCTGATTTATAGATAGACTTAGGCTTACATACTCATCATTCAATCATGCTGATTTTATTCATACTGACATTTATACTCATTGTACACAGTAATAGGCTTCATAAAGACATATTCAATCACGCGCATCATATACTCTGAAAATAGTCACTCTTCATAATTCTTCCTTCTCCACCCTCAGCCCTCCCACAAACCACTTTCTTTACATGGACAGCCTCGTTTCTGCTTCAATGTGGTTTTCAGATAAATGATTTGATGCATTTATATACAACATGGGAGAAAACATGATTTTCATTTTTCTGATTCTGGCTTGCTTCATTTAATCTGATGATCTCCATTTGGACTTGTTTCCTTCAAAGAACAGAACTTTATTATTTTTAAGGTTAAATAATAGTTAATTTTGGATACACACCTCATTATATTTATATATCCTTCTATTTAGAGTCACTGATTGCACACACAGGCTACTGCAAATATTGCTGCAGTAAACATGGATGTACAGGTGTCTCTGTGCTGTGTTAACTTAGAGCCTTTGGGGTATGTGCCCAGGAATTATGCACCTGGGTCCTATGGTAACACTATTTTTAAGATTTTGTTTATTTAATATTTTTCATATTGCGGACTGAGCCTAGGGCCTTAAACATGCTCAATAAGTCTCCCATAGTTCTGCATTAAGGGCTAAATCTCACTCTCTTTTATTTTTTGTTT
>NW_026587759.1:1878803-1952358 GCF_907164565.1 Psammomys obesus
ATATATATATATATATATATATATATATATATATATATACTGTAACACCAAAGTTTGGCTAACCCACTTCCTAGGACACAGATTACATGCAAAGAAGCTGAAAAGGAGAAATAAAGAATTGTGTATCCGTTTGCTTTTTGTCTCTTTAGCATGTTCATCATCCAAGATTATTAGCTACAACCAAACTTGTGTCACAAAGAAGGAAATGCATAGTCATTTGCAAAGCAATAATCATTTATTTTCATTTCTATATAATAAAATATGATTATATTAAATCACACTTTTAATGACCTCTCAGGTAATTAGCCCAGCATAGAATGAAATTTTATTTTATGCAACATTTTTTAGTTAAAAAAAAAAGCTTTAATATTTTCAGCTGAGTGTTCATTCTCTGTTGGTATAATGTTCTTTTAAAATGTGTACACCTTACCCTTGTTTATTCAAATGCTGATTTCTCTCCCTCCCCCCCTCTGGTTTCAATCCGGATATTGTATTGCGATACTCATTCTAAGCATCCTGTCTCAACTCTTGTGTCAACAGGCCAAAATAAACAACTAGACACAATGTTGAGCTGAGAGGACCCAGAGGACAGGAAAGAGGGGAGGAGCTAGAGGGCAGGAAATGAGTGGGAGGAGAAGGGGCGAGAGGAGAGCTAGGAGAGAGAGCTGGAGGAGAGATCTTGGAACTACATGGAGATGGACTGGACATAATATTTCACAAAAGCAAGTATAATGTGGGAAATCTAAATGTTAGGAAACTATGAGGGCTTGGAGGTTTAGGATGGAGTAAATATTGCCCAGCATTGTGTTCTAGGTTAATTAAATAAATCATGGTCTCTGTGTGGTGATTTGGGTATACAGTGGTTTAGGAACAACAGCAAGCCTTAATAAAAGATAAACCAGTAGCAAATATTAATCAACACCCCAATGTGGGGCGCCCTTTGTTGTAAGATACTAATAATAATTATCAGAAGATAATTAATAATAAATATTTTTAGTATCTTACAACAATTCTCCGTAGATATTCTTTTGAAGAAAATCTCTTACCTGAAGCCTATTTTTCGATGTTGTGTGCATATGTTATCCATTTTTTTTTTTTTTGGTTTGGCCTTGGGTATTCAAAGACCCAAATAAAACAATTGGTGTGAATGACACTTTGAGTTACTAAATGACTTCATGAATATTACAGCACTGCATTGTCTCTGCACAGCCTTGCTGGATTCTGAGGTAACATTTATATTCTCTCTGATAGATGATTAATTTTGTCTAAAATATTTCTCAGGAATGAACTGATTCTGCAGTAACTGGCACCATGAAAACACTTGTGTGGGCTAGCTGGTTAGAAAATATTATTCCTAGGGCCCTCCTGACAGTGATTAAAAAGAAAACAAGTCCCATATGTATTTTGTAATATGATTACAGTAGCAGAGAACATTAAAGTTATAGAGTTTGGGGCATTTCAAGTAAGAAAAAGTTTTGTTACAGGAAATCGTGTAAGTCACATAGTTTGTCACAGCATACACAAAATAAGGAGGAAATGGAGTAACAATGCAGAGGTGCCAGCATATCTTAAACAGTAGCACAAACTTAGCACATGCAATTCCTCGGAGTGAGCGTCCAGAATTATAAAAGAAATAGATATAATTTTAAGGACAAATTGTTTATACCTGCTTGGTATTGAAAGGATCAGACTAACTTTGTAACCTGTATGTCTTCTAAAGCCTATAGTTTTGAGTTTTAGGTCCAGGTTAAGCTAAAGCCTCTTAGTATCTTTCCAGAGAACAGAGGAATGTGACCCTATCTGTGAGGACAGATATAAAAAAGCGAGCAAGCAATGACCTTCACTCAGCAAAAAGAATGACCAGACCCTTGTCTTCGAGATAGTGTTTCTTAGCAGCCAACCCAGATGGCCTCAATCCTTCTGAGTAGACCCTGACCTCTTAAAGGATGAGCTAACCACCCCCCACCTTTAATTGTAGCTGTATCCACACTTGGCAGGACTGGCCAAACTTGAGCACCTAAGACTAACCAATTATCTTACTTTGTAGCTTCCTCATCCAATCCTGAATTGCCAAGACTGCAACCTCAAATTCCCACGCCTTGTTTTTTAAAAACCCAAGGCCTTTGTCTCCCAGGGCCACTCTGCTGACCAGCAGGGGTGACCCCATTGCACAATGGTTAAAATAAATCTCTTGTGATTTTGCATCGATGAGATCTGGTCTCCTGAGTTCTCTTCATCCTTTCTGAAAATTGGGCTCATGCTGGGCCTAACATTATGGTGCATTGCCCAGGAAACTGAGGTACTAACACTGACCTCCGGCCAAAAGCCCGCAGCCCCAATCTTCAAGGATGAGCTAACCACCCCCCACCTTTAATTGCAGCTGCATCCACACTTGGCAGGACTGGCCAAGCTTGAGCACCTAAGACTAACCAGTTATCTTACTTTATAATTTCCTCATCCAATCCTGAATTGCCAAGACTGCAACCTCAAAATTCCCACGCCTTGTTTTTTAAAAACTCGAGGCCTTTGTCTCCCAGGGCCACTCATTGCTGACCAGCAGGGGTGACCCCATTGCACAACGGTTAAAATAAATCTCTTGCGATTTTGCATCGATGAGATCTGGTCTCCTGAGTTCTCTTCATCCTTTCTGAAAATTAGGCTCATGCTGGGCCTAACAGTATCTGCTGGACAAAATCGTGACTGTGGGTCCCAGAGACCAACAGTATTATATTTTTCATAATTCTTGAGATCAATGTTTTAAAATTTTTGTGTCTGAATGGCATCATGTGTTGGTGGTCTTTCTGAATTTGGCTTATTTCATTAAAACACATTAGAGTACTCTCATAAATAATAGAAACATTTCAGAGTTTTAGGGACCACATTTACTACCGTATCCAGAGAGACTTCTCAATAGATTTCAAGGACTTCTTTGTGGTGATTCTCAAACCTGAATGCATTATTAAAGTTATCCACCAATTTTTAAAGTGCTTAGATGTCCCACTCCTTAAAAAATCTGAGGTAGGGTTTAAGTCTCTTTGTTTTTAAAATTCCCATATAGATTATCAGATTCAGTTGGAGTGGTAACCTACTTTTCTACATATTTGAATGATAATAATTGAATATTTGGAAGGGAAATATTATTTGTTGACATAAACCATAGCACATACAAACACGAGTTTTCAAATTAGGTAGATGTTTATTATCTTTAATATGTTTTACATATTTGAAAATTACCTCAGAAATTTATGAATAAAGCTTAGATGTAGAAAAGAGTCTTGACAAACTCCAACCTCAGTTCATGGTAAATTGCCTAGAGAAACTAGGTATAGGGAGAACATATCTCAACTTAGTAAGGGTGTGTATGAAAAACCTGTAGAAGCATCCTGCTTAATGCAGAAAAACTCAAATCACCTCCACTAAGATCAGAAACAAGACAGGGGTGCCTGCTCTCCCCACTCCTATTCAATGTAGTGTTTGAAGTTTGAGCTAGAGCAGTAAGACAAAAGAATTAAATTTTAAAAATCCAAATAGGAAGGAAGAAGTCAAAATATTCCTGTCAACAGATGCTATGATTCTATTCAGGAGAGACTCTAAAGACTAGTATCATGAGTAAATCCTAAAGCTGATAAATGTTTTAATCAAAATGGTAGGTTAAAAAATTAATATACAAAAATCAGTAGCCTTTCTATACACTGACAGACATGTTAAGAACAAAACTGAAGAAACTATCCCATTCTCAGTAGACTTCAAGAAAAGAGATATCTCCACATAAACTTAATCAAGAAAGGAAAAAATAAAAAATGAAGAAGACACTTAAACATGGAAAGACTTTATGGGCTTGTGGATTTGGTGGGATTATCATTATAAAAATGACAATCCTATCAAAAACAGTTTGTAAATTAAAATCCCAATCAAAATGCCAACTCAATTATTCACAGAAGTACAAGAAAAAAATTTTAAACGTATATGGAAGCTCAAAAGACCTCATAAAGCTATGTTAATCTTGAATAATAAGAACACTGCCTCAAGTATCACAATATCTAATTTCAAGTTACATTACATAGCTATGGAAATAAAAAGATTATAGTCCTGGCAGTGTATGGGTCTTTTAGATATGACATGAAGTCACTCTAGCTGTGCTTACCCACACAAGATCTGCCACAAGTCTGAGACCATGAAGTTCCTCCCTCTCTGAAAGACTGTTGGCGATTAATGGCTTCTGGGGCAGGGTTCATTTTCCTCAATGGGTAGCCACTCAAGTCGCCCTGGCTTCAGTAGATACCTTCTCACCTGTATTCAGGCAAAAACCATGAGCTCAGTGGGTAATACCCAAGAAGACATGAAAGTAGTAGGAGAGGTCTAGGTGAGAAGGGTTCCAGCAGGAGAGGGAGGGGGTTAGAAAGTAATGGAGTGTTGAAAATGACTTAAATTCATTTTACGAATGTATGAAGCTGTCAAGCAGTGAAATATTCTTAAGGACTATTTATATTATTACTACATTATTTTGGTTAGCTTTCTTTAAGCTTGACAGTTTTTATTTGTACATATTACATTGTTATCATATTCTACCACATTGTCTTCACTTACCCTCCAGTCCCTGGCAAGCTTCATCCGCCTAGTCCTCATGCTCTCAAGGCTTACATGGTTCACACCTTGTGCTCACGATTGGCACAGCCATGCCATATTAAGAAGTCAGCTATTCCTCCCTATCTTCCAGGTCTTGGTCTTTCAAACCCCTTATCCACGATGGCCTTGTGCCTCAGAGTGGGCAAAAAAGACACTATTCAGAAGTCTCTTAGTCTTCATACTTTGCTGGGTTCTGATCTGCCTTGACTGTTGTCCACTGCCAAGTGAGACTTATCTGGTCTGACTAAAGCTGAAAGAGGCACTAGAAATAAATAATATAAATATAAATATAGATATTTAGAAGGCAGTTTAACTACATGTCCATGTAGCAAAGCATCAAGTCCATTGCTGCACATGGCTTGAAACTTCCCTAAGCATTTGCTGTTGACCTGGCCTACGGTATCAGGCACTGACCCCTCTGACTGAGAAGGCCTCGGATCTAACCGGAGAGCTGCCACTGTTGCGTCGGTGGCATATCTTGTCTGGTATGTTAGATTGTAGCTCTCAGGGTCTACCTCTCAGTTACATCATTGATGACTTTCCCCCAAGCTTACATAGCACCTTCTGGCACTGTGCATGCTCATAAACAGGGAGAAAGCTTCCAGCTCAGTTCTAGCTTGATTTCACTGCATTCTGAATCTAAAGTGTGTGTTATCTTTGGCAATAGGCTCGTATTGTCCTGTTTTTCTGGGCAGCCAAGAGCAGTGTCAATATCTTGTATTGTTTGGGGAGCCTCTGGGGTCCCTGAGCCAACAAATCATAGGAAGGAAGATATCTCACACTTAGCGTTATGATTTAGGTTTAATAACCTGTTTTTCTTGGAATAGTGTGACTAAAGAACATTCACTATTTTACTGAAAAAAATAGAAATAAAACAAAAATGCATGACTTTGTATGCTTTTGATTAATGGGCAAAAAACTGTGAAATGATCAAGTCTCTGGAAGCTAAATCTTCAGGCATACCTTCATCACTACAGATGCCATTTATTGATGACTGTGCTGAATGCTATTATGGTAGTTCTCACGTAACTCTAGAAACAATTGTACTCATTCCTATTGTATAGACCAGTGCAAGTCAGAGAAACTAAGGTTTTGCTTAGCCTGTCCTACAACTAAATACTATGCCTTCTTTTTTTCACTAATATGACCAATTTCAATGACTACAATTAGATTTGTAGTGTTTGGGTTTAATTGTTACAATCTTTTAGATTAATTAATTATTCTTTAAAAATGTGAAGCTTATCTTGAAACTGGCAATGTAAAAGTGAGTATTGAACATAGTTTGTGGGTAGAATTTTGTATTTTGAATCAGATTATTTCTTGAAATGGTTAAATCTTTAAAATTGTTACTTGGTTAGAACTATTAAATAACCTTAACATGTTTTCAGATTATGTTGAAATTTAATATATTAATATATATTTTGTGCAAAATAAATAACATTATAAACATATCACAAATTTAATCTAAGTAATTATCATGCATTGAATATAAACCATGTGAATTATTTAATATTACTTAATGGATATAAATTTCTTAATCTATCACTTGTGTAACTCAGGCATTCTGCACACTAATAAGAAATGATAAACCTAGAAGACAGACAACTTTGTCCCATTGCATATATTCCTTTTCCTGGTGCAAATTTCCAGGGAAATGTTGACCATATTTATCAGTGTTGAGCCAGGATATCAAGCAAGGCAAGACCAGAAAAGGTGAGACATGGAGAAACAGGGCCACTTCCTATTTGCAGACAGTGGTAAAGGTCAGGAAAGCAGAATAGGAAGGCAACAAAGCAGCCAGCATATGTACAACACAATGAAAAACAATCCAAAAAAAAAAATCACAAAGAAAGTGAGAGCAGAAGTTGAAGAACTAGAAGCTTCTTCCTCCACTAGAGAGAGCCCAACTTTCCTGAGTATGAGCATGTCTTAGCTGTGCAGCCCCTCCTGAAAGCATGAAGAGAGAGCGTTGGACCAAAGACTTTAATCTAAGACCTGAAACTTTGAACAATGAGAAGAAAACACAGGTCAGACAACTGCAGATACAAGCACAGGCAAGGAGCTCTGAAAAGGCCTTCAGACGCCCAAGGGTTTCTGCGCAGCAAAGAAAACAGTTATCAGGGTGAAGAGAAACATTACATAATGAGAGAAAAACATTTGTGAGCTATATATGCAGCAGGTAGTTAATACCTAGAATATAGAAGGAAAATAAATAAAAAAGCAGAAAAGTAGAAAGCAAAATAGTTCTAAATAATCCAATCAAGAAATGGGAAAACAAGATAACCGACACTTCCAGAAGATTGAGTACAAATGAATACATGAAAGAAGCGCTGTATTTTTTCGTTTAACTTTTGGTTGAGCTCAAGAGTAACTCAGCAGTTAAAAAAAATCTGAGATTGATTCCAGGTAATTACACCAGGTGGATTCTAACACCAGGTGCCTGTAACTCCAGCTCCACAGGGTTGACATCATCTTCTGGCACCTTGTGACACATACAGGTGGCATGCAAACATGCTCACATACACACATATACATAAGATAAAATATTTTCTAAACTGGCAAAGATGATGGTAAAAACAATTCTTACCCACTGCTGCTGGAAATGTAAGCTATTTCAAGCCATTGTGGAAATCAGTGTAGGGGTTTCTCAAAAAGCAATGGGTAGAACTATATGCCTTGCAATGCTGCACCGTTCTGGGAATGCACCCAGTGTAGAGTCTGGAGACACCTGCACATGCATTGTAACACTGTTCACACAGCCAAGTCATGTCAGTTTCAGTGTCTATCAATAGGTGATGGAACCAGAAGTTCAAAAGGCCCCCTGCACACCCAAAGGCCACACTAGAAGATCCGAGAGGAAACAGAAACCACAGAAGAAAACAACCATCCAACAAAGACAAATTCAGAACTCAGAACTTAGAGCTATATTCATCCCAAAGCCAGATGCCTAGAGACCAAGGCAACATGTCACCACCACATTCCAGCCCTCCCACTCAGCAAACCCTGACTATTCTAACACAGCTGAAGCTCAAAAAGACCTTAAAACCAACTTTATGGGGATGGTAAAGGCCCTTAAAGATGAAATTAATAAATCCCTTAAATAAATTGAGAGAAAGAAAAGCAAAAAAAAAAAAGAAGAAAGAAAGAAAAAAAGGAAGAAATGAAAAAAAAATGCTTAAAGAAAGCCAAGAAAATACATTTGCAGGAAATGAATAAAACTGTTCAAGATCTGAAAAGAGAAGTTGAAGCAATAAAGAAAATGCAAATAGACAGAATTCTGGAAATGTAAAATTTAGGCAGGCAAACAGGAGCTACAGATATAAGCCTCACCATCAGAAAACAAGAGATGGAAGAGAGGCTCTCGGCTGTTGAAGATACAATAGAAGAAATAGATACAGCAGTCAAAGAAAATGCTAAATATAAACAAATTCTGATTCAAAATGTCCAAGAAATCTTAGACATTATGAAAAAACCTAAGAATAATGGCGATACAAGAAGATTCCCAACTCAAAGACCCAGAAAATATTTTTAACAATATCATAATGTGAAATTTTTCTAACCTAAAGAAGAAGATGCCTATAAAGGTACAAAAAACTTACATAACATCAAATAAATTGGATCATAAAAGAAAGTCATCTTGCCACATAACAGTCAAAATACTAAACCTAAAGAAGAAAGAAAGAATATTAAAGCTGCAAGGAAAGAAGACCAAGTAACGTATAAAAGAAGACTTAGAATTACACCTAACTTCTCAATGGAGAGTCTAAAATCCAGAAGGGTCTGGACAGATAGATGTCTTACAGACTCTAAGAAACTCAGACTACTATACCCACCACAACTTTCAGTCACCATAGATGGAGAAAATAAGATATTCTATGATGAAGTCAAATTTAAGAAAATATCTATGTACAAATCCAGCCCTACAGAAGGTACTAGAAGGAAAATTCCAACCCAAGCAAGTTAACTACACCCATGAAAACACAGGAAAAAAATAATCTCAGACAAACAAAACCCGAAGAAGAGAAACACACACAACACCACCATCATCACCACCAATAACAACAACATAAATAAGAAATAAAACAATAATTAACAATCATTGGTCATTGATAGCTCTCAGTATTAATGGATTCAGTTCCCCAACAAAAAGACATAGAAGAACAGAATAGATGTGAAAATAGGATTCATCCTTCTGCTGCATACAAAAAAAAAAAAAAAATACACCTCAAAAGCAAAGATACACATTACCTCAGAATAGTGATTTGGAAAAATATTTTCCAAGCAAATGGACCTAAGAAATAAGCCAGTGTAGCCATTCTAATATACAACAAAATAGACTTCAAACCAAAGTTACTCAAAAGAGATGGGAAAGGACAATTTATACTAATCAAAAGAAAAATCCCACCAAGATGATTTTTCAGTTCTTAATATCTATGCCCCAAATTTAAGATCACCCACATCTGTAGAAGAAGCATTACTAAAGCACTTTAGTTGGAGCAAAAGACAAGGACTTCAAAATAGCAATAATGAACATGTTCATCACTATCACACACTGATAGTGGAGACTTCAATGCCTGACTCTGACCAACAGACAGGTCATCGATCCAAACCAAACAGAGAAATACTGGAGCTAACAGATGTTTTAAGCCAAATGGATCTAATGGGTATCTACAAAACATGTCACTAAAATTGGGAGTAGGACAAGGCTGTCTACTTTCTCCATATCTAGTCAATATAGTGCATGAAGCTCTAGCTAGGGCAATAAGAAAACTGAAGGAGATCAAGGGGACACAAATGGAAAGGAAGAAGTTAAAGTAGCATTATTAGCAGACTATGTATGGAATACATAAGTGACTCTAAAAATTCTAGCAGGAAACTCCCACAGCTGATAAACACTTTCAGCAAAGTGGTGAGATACAACATTAACTGAAAAGAAAAAAAAATCTGTAGCACTCATTTATACAAATGGCAAATGGACTAAGAAACAAATCAGAGAAACAACACCCTTCACAATAGCCACAAATAATATAAAATACCTTGGTATAACTCTAACCAACAAGTGAAAGATTTGTATGATAAAAACTTCAAGTCTTTGAAGAAAAAAATTGAAGAAGATATCAGAAGATGGGAAGATCTCCTATCTCCTATGCTCTTGAATCGTTAGGTTAACATAGTAAAAATGGCCATCCTATCAAAAGCAGTCTACAGATTCAATGCAATCCCCATCAGTGGCTGAGCAGTATTCCAGTTGTAGTGGCACACGCTGGTAGCATTTGCTGAAGAATTGAGAATTCATTGTTCATTATAGAATACTTATTGTTTTAAATTCATTTGAAAATAATCAAAGGCATCACCAAGCAAGTATCTACCTAATGACACCTAATGTTTTCAACTCACAGAATGGAGCTACCTTGATAGACAGGGTCATATGAAATTATCTATTTAATTCCCAATGCTTCTCTCAGGGTGGAGTGCCTGAGTCATGTATGTTGAATTTAAACATGTTCTATTATTGAAACTCAAAACAATGTTTGAATCTCGTTTATTCCTAGCCTTCAAATTTGATGATAACTAAATGTTTTTGAAATGTTTTAATCTGAAAAATACAAACTATTTTGCTAACAATATTTTGCTAACTGTGAAATTTGCTTAAAATTTTAAATCAGTGTATTTTAGAGCATGGTGTAACTTATAGTAATTGCTAAGTAAATATTAATTTTTCTTGTTGATTCTGTACCGAGACATCTTTTCCCTATTTTATTCCCTCTCCTATGCTCTATACTAAGATACACCCAGAGGAATGTTCCCTCCAACAAATAAATTTGTAGAACTCAGACCCAAGTAGCATAGCTAATGCTTTCAATAATGAATGGACTGTAATGTTTCCATTTTTTCATGTTTATGTTTTTCTCTGATTTATAGGGAACTGAGAGCTAAAGTAAATATTTAATATTCCAACAGTATAGAGACTCTGACCATTACAATAAAGAGTTTGGGTAGAAAATAACCCAGTTGAGAGGAAGCCTAGTAATAAAGTCGCTATATTGCTTTCCATCTTGTGTGATGTCACTTTATCTTGTCCCCAAGCTTACAAGCTTGAGAACTACAAAATTACGAGATTTCATGAGAAATTTTCCTAATGTTTTTATGTTATAAAAGCACTACTGTGGCCACCTGCAGATAGAGACTTCACATGCTAAAGGTACGCAGTATATTGATATGATGCGCCAGGGGGAAGACAGCACAAGCTCAGAAGCGTAATTGATCTGCTGCAGAGGTACGGCACTTTCCACAGTGAACGCACACTGAAAGTTGTATGTAAATCATTCGACTGCAAACTGAATACAAGAAACATTAGGGATACTCCAACTACTTAAATAAATCCCCCCTGACTCTTCAAATCTGAGAATCTTTTTGTAAGGTAAGGTAAATGTCCTTTTGTTTAAAAATCAGCTTCTTGTACATTTAGTTGTGCTGTTTTTATTTGAAGCACAGCTGTTGTAGGTGAAAACGCCAGCAGCCTCAGGATTGCTGTGCCTGGTGCTCCCTCTGTTGAGCTGACTGAGGCAAGGGCTAGATACAAAATGCTGGGCTTCCTAATCCCCTCTGGATCATTCCGTTTCATTCCTAAAGTGGCTAGTAGACTTGGGCAGCCACTCAGAAAGTCTTATCCTTTTATATTCGTTATTGTAGTACTCAAACGTTTTCTGTTTTAAAAGATTCGGCAGCACAGCTCTAAACTTCTCTGGGTGGCTTTATGGTTTGATATTTTGTTTCACAAGTTTTCCCCAATTTCCCTTTTTGTCATTATTGTTGTTGCCCCTGTTTAAAGCACATAAAAATGTAAAGTCAACTTAAAAAAAGAATTAAAAAACTGCAAAGACAAAAACTACCTACTTTCTTGCTGAACATCTGTCTCCCTTTCTAAGCTAGCAACATTAATGATGTTACTTGTGCTCACCACTGCTGTCTACTTAGTGTTTATATATTGCCTGGCACATTGTAACTATTTAGACACTATCAGCTGAGAGAATACATGAGTTAGAAAATCACTAAGTGCTCAGAATTTGGCCAGTTCCCCTTTAGATACTTTAATGTCTACGCATTTCTATTTCCCAGCGTTCCTACTCTGACTTAATGGCATAGACTTCTTTCTGATCATTAAATACTTTAATCCCTCTTGCTGCTTCCTCTGACTGGAGGGTCTTCCTTATATCGGTATGACATTTATTCTTCCTTTCAATGGGAGCTATCCACAAAACACCAGAGTCTGTCTGCTCTCCTTGGTTACAGTAGCCCCATGCCATTTACTTCCTTGAGTGTCTTCTGCATTCATCGTTGAACTGTATGTTATCTATGTATTTATTCACTATATTAGCACTTAAGCATGTGCCTCTAAATAGTGTGGACAGAGGAAGAAATATAGTAATTCTTTCTTTTTTATTTTATTTTTTAATTAGATTGTCCCCAATAATTGTATGCAAAAACCAAAAGTTAATTTAATGTTACCTTAATATACCTTTAAAAAGTGCTTTAGCTATAATACCTGTACTTTTATCTGTTTGTATGTAAGGATTAAATTGTTCTAAAATATCAAAGAATTTATCTTTAATGACCTTAAACATTACGAATAATAAATTGGAATCATGTTTTAACCACATAGCCCAATACAAAAGATGTATTTGTTGAGTCTCATACTAAATCACTTTAGTTCTAGTCTTGATAGCACTTCTATGAATATAAAAAATTATTCTAAGCTGTGATTTCCATATTTTAAAATATCCATTATATTTTACTTGATTTTGTTACACCTTCTGTAAAATTTCTATTGCTGATACAAATAGAATGATATAATAAATAATACTTAATGAAAATGTAGTTTACGTGAATGTTTTGTGAAAATCTAGCATTCCAAAGAATCACAAATAAATATCAAGAGATTACATTGTTTTGGTGGGAGAGATAACCAGTTTTTATAATCAGTATGTTTCATTTAAATATTTTCTAAAATTATTTTGAAATACTTTGTTTCTTTGGCCTTAGGTATTTGACTATGATTTCGGACTGCAAGATGACTTTATGGGCTCAGCTTTTCTCGATCTCACACAACTGGAATTAAACAGGTATCTCAAAATTTGTAATATTGCTAATGCTTCATTGTAGAGCTGGCTTGTGTAAGTCGGGAGCACCAGGCAGACCAGATTCCTGTTGCTATCCTGTCCTTGCCAGCTGGGAACCTTCCATCTCACCACTGTTTCTCACGTCCTCTTTCTCACTTCCAATGTCATCCCTGACTTTCTCATTCAATAGTAACTATTCACTTAAAAAAATTATAGGATAATATTCCTCTTCCCTAGCACTATGCTACAAGAGAAAAGATATATTCCTTAATCTTGACAGTTTAGTTGGGATTTGGCTTAAAGACCAATTATAACTTTTTTTTTAATTTTTAAAGTATCTTTTTATTAGTAGCTAGATTTCGCTATTAGTGTGTAAAATTATTCTTTTTTTCTTTTTTTTTCTTTTTTTATTTATTTATTTTGAATTTTATTTTTTTTATCAGTTACATTTTATTAACTCTGTATCCCAGCCGTGTCCCAATCCCTCATTCCCTCCCAGTCCCTCCCTCCCTCATCTCCACTGTGCCCCTTGCCAAGTCCACTAATGGGGGGACCTCCTCCCCATTCATCTGATCCTGTTTTATCAGGTATCTTCAGGACTGGCTGCAAAGCTCTCCTCTGTGGCCTAACAGGACTGCTCCTCCCTTGGGGGGTGGGGAGGTCAAAGAGCCAGTCATTGAGTTCCTGTTAGAAATAGTCCTTGTTCCCCTCACTATAGGAAACCAATTGGTTACTAAGCTACCACAGGCTACATCTGAGCAGAGGTTCTAGGTTATATTCATGCATGGTCCTTGGTTGCATGTCAGTCTCAGAAAAGACCCTGTGCCCAGATATATTTGGTCCTTGCTCCTATCCTTTCCTCATCAGACTAACTCCCCTTCTTTCTTATGATTCCCTGTACTCTGCCAAAGGTTTGGTCATGAGTCTTTGCTTTGAAAACACTGCTAGTTAGAGTCTTTCAAATGCGCTCAGTAGACTCCTGTCATATGTTCAATGCGCATCCCATCTGTCTTTCTAAACGAGGATTGATGATCTTACCCCATGTCCGCTCTCTTGATTATCTTTTTTAGGTGTATAGATTTCATTATGTTCATCATATCTTATAGGTCTATATAAGTGAGTATATACCGTGTGAAGCAAGTTGCTATATACTCTGCCTCACAAAGCAAATCTCTCATCCTTAAACCAAGATAGTAGAACTAACTTTATCACCACAGTTTTTTTTTTTTTTTAGCAGATTGCCATCTATATGTTATCAAGTAGCAGAGGTAGATTGGTTGTATTTGCTTAATTTCATTATCATGGCTTGATTGGCTGCAAATTATATCATCTTTATTAACATTATTCATTCCCAGCCCTCAACAATAGGCATGTAGTTCTCAAAATGCAAGAAATGACTATATATACCACAGAATGAAAAGGTAGGCTTCAAAACAAAATCTTTGATAGCTGTAAATGGAATTTCTGTCTTGGATGACCCTGTTACATCAGATGACAGGGAAAAAGGAAAGTAGTGTCATGGGCCAGATCCTGTTTATGTACACACAGATAAATAGGTAACTGTATGTAGGAGAGCCTCCTTGTGTGCTACAGTAAGCTAACTTTGAGGGTAGGAGCAGAGCTCATTGGTGCTCCAAAGACTAAATGATTGATCAGTCACTGACTGCTTTTGCATCAGGTGGAAAAGATGAGCAGCTTTTGCTGTCTTCCTACAGGTTGTAGATCCTAACACTGGCTCAACCTGTAGACAGAGATTAGATGGCTACTGGTGCTCCCCTCTTGAGAAAGTGTTCTGAGTGGTGGTGTCTGTGTTTCATTATCATGAGCACTGACACAAACTAAAATTTGAAAAGACTGTCTCAAAGGCAACAATTACATTCTCTATAAACTTCTGTATTAAGTGTATGCAAATTATAACACTTAATTTTAAAGCATAAATTTCTCTTGATCCCTATTTAAAATAAATCATTGGTAAAAAATAATTTTAAATGAATAATTATGGAATTAAAGGAATTTAAAGAGATTATATGTAATTATGTCATGTATACTTTGGTGTGTTGCTTATTTTGTGTGATGAGGTTGCCACTTCCATCCTCAGGCGATGTGCACATCAGATTATCACTTTCTGACCTCATAAACTGTTGGCCTCTGTATAAGTCAAGGATGCCAATAGATGAATATTAATAATAGCCATGGAAATGTGTCCTGCTATACATGACTAGGGTATCACCTTAAAAAAAATAATGAGCATCTAGTTTCATTCTTCTCCATGTAGCTATTCAGTTTGACCAACCAGAAAAACCTCAGCATAGATGTCGAAGGCAGATGAGAAAACCCACTAGTAGATGAGAAACTTGTATTTGGTAGCTTCTGGGAGAGGAAAATCAATTTTCTTGAACGATAAAATCAGCCCAAGTTTATGGGTAACTATGTTTTACTATATATAGTCAACTACATGGTTATAATTATGTAGTTAACTATATGGTTTAGTTAACCATACAGTTATTACTATATGGTTATACCTAACTAAATAAAAATGTGTTTCCATATTTGTGAACATTTATTAGCTAATAACTTGATAGCAATTTATGCATTAGAAAAATATATTTCTTATTAACTTGGATCTCAATGTTTTTTTTTCTATTTTACTGTAGATATTTTCCTTTTTAGGAATATTATTCACATTAAAGTACATAAACATTTTAAGTTATAGAAAATAATAAGCATCTCATAAAGAACTATATATATTTTCAAATCTCTCTAAAGTGATTCTAAATTTTTTTTAATGTTTGAAATTATAATTTAATTAAATATTTCATTCTTTGTTTTCCTCCCTCTGAACTCTCTTATATACTTCTCCCTGATTTCTTTCAAATTCCTGCTCTCTTTTTACACTAATTATTATTATATATATGCATTAGTATGTACATATATATTCTAAATATAACTTGTTCCATACATATAATGCTACTTCTATGTATGTTTTCAGTGATGCTATTTGACACTGGACAATCGATTGTTGTGCTCTTTCCTGAGGAAGGCCGCCTCTTCCTATCCCAGGTTTCCTCAGTTGCATACACATATTTCTTTGTGTAGAGTTGAAGCCTTGTGGATTACTTCTCTGTCCAGTTTGGCATGTTCATTGGTGTCATCTTTGTTCAGATCACATTTGGGTAATCATGTTGGTCAGAATTTATGGGTATAGCTTCTGATTTGGCTGGGATTCTCAGTCTCACAACCAACTCTCTGACACTATGTCTCTTACAGTTTTTCTATTCCTCTTCCACAAGGTTTACTGAGGATGTACCCATTGGAACTGGGCTCCACAGCTCTGCATTTATATTGGTTGTGGTTTTCTGTAGTGACCTCTCTGTCTGTTGTGGAGAAGTTTTCTTGATTAGGAATTAAGACTATATGTATCTGTGTGAATGAGGACAACCTTATAGATTATAGATCGTTAGGGATTGTGCTAGTTTTATAAATTAGTGGTTGTAAATTTTCCTCTAATAATAGTGACTTACTAACACTGAGAAGTTAGCTAGGTTTTCAGTACCAGGCATACTCTCCTTCTTGTTGCATGACTCTTCGTTTTAATTACAAAGCTGTTGGTTATAGCCAAGCTGTGCATGCCACTACAGCACCCAGGGTTATTGTGCTGTGATAGCTGTTGATGTGGTTCACAGATGTCATGGCTGGGTAGGACTGTTGACTACCTCCCTTTTTTTGAGCTTGAATGGTGCCGTTTGGTTCTATTAAAGTTAGTCTTCAGAAAGGGGAGACTGTCAGGTCAATTTCAGTTCAGGGGCTCCTGGGCCCTGTGTCTGAAGTGCACAGAGTCTTCATCAATAGGGACTTAACCTTCCACATTTTGAGGGAAACGAAGGGCAGTAGCAGCAGGTTGTTTTTGAAGTCTCTTAGGCCCTCCTGGCCAACTCAAAAGAGGGCTTATTATGTGTAGTATTGCAGTTTTGCTAGGTGGTGTTTGGTTCTTGAAAGACTCACCATCAGCCCAGATGAGAAAATTTCATCAAAACTATATATGTAGATTTATATATGAAATATATGATACATATAATTTATGTAATATAGTTTTTTGTAAATAAATAATAATATGATTCTGTTGGGCCCAATTTCCAGGGAGCCTAATTTTCAGGGAGACAGATGAAGGGAACCCAGGAGACTGGATTGATGCAATTGCAAGAGGTTTATTCCAGCCATCGCGGGCACCCCCACCCCAAACCAGCAAGGAACAGCACCAAGAGACAGAAACCTGGGGTTTCTAAAGGAAAGGGCACGGGAAACACGGGGGTTGAAGGCTTGGCAACACTGGATTGGGTAGGGTAGTTGACGTTTAAAATGATTGGTTCATTTTAGGCATCCAAATCCAGTCAGTCCCGCCCCAGTTTCTAGGCAACTCTATCTCCTCTGGACATTCCTCTGCAGTGCGGTGGAGATCTTTGGCGTTCCTTTACAACAGGGTGGGTCTTGTCCCTTCTCCTTTCATCTATGTCCTTCTGCTTTCTCAAAAAGTACTAGGAGAACTTAGTTTAATATGGGGTGTAGAATTTATAATGAAACCTGTAAAGCTAGCCTGTTCCTTTCAATTCCTTATGCTTTTTTTTTAGAAATCCTTTTTGCTATTTTACCCACCTCTCTCCCTCTTTTTTCTGTATTTACATTCTTTTCCCCTTCCCTAAAGAAGTCCATTTTTCCCATTTTCCTGATCAGATCAATTGTATCCTGCTTTTTTACCTCCCTATTGCTCTCCAACCCACCTATCTTGGCAATGATTCTGTTTCAACTTCCTACTTCCTGTAGTTATCAGAGGCCATGTGCTCACAGATTCGGAACCAGAAGCCACCACTACAAAAGAACATGTGATTTTTTTTTTCTATCTGGCTGTTACCTCACTCAATATGCTCTTTTCTAGTTTTACCCATTTGCCTGAAATTTTCATAATTTTATTTTTCTTTACAGCTAAATAGTATTCAATAGTGAATATGTACTGCATTTTCATTATTCATCTGTTGGTTGTAGGACACGTAGGTTGTTTGTACTTCACACTATAATGAATAAAGCAATAATGAATATGGCTGAGCAAGAATCTTCAGAGTTAGAACGTCAAGTCCTTCATGCATATCCCAAGAAGGGGAACAGCTGCAGACTGTGGTAGATTATTTTTGACTTTCTGAGAATTTTCCACACTGATCATAATGGCTGCAAATGTTTACAATTTCATCAACAATGAATGAGGGTTTTCTTTTCCCCACACCCCTCTAACATTTGTTGTTTGTTGTTCCATTGATTTTTGCCATCCGAACTAGTATAAATTGAAATTTTAAAGTTGTTTTGATATGCATTTTTCTAATTGCTAAGGATGATGATCATTTGGGGGGATATTTAGTCATTTAATTATCTCTTATTTTGAAAACTCTATTCAGGTCCCTGGCCCATTTTTCTAATGCATCATAATTTTCCTATTTATTTATTTGTTTGTTTATTTATTATTTTTAATTATTTTACAGCCTGATCACAACTTCCTTCCTCCTCTCCTCCAAGTTCCACCCATAAACCCTCCTTCCCCTTCTCCCTTCCTTTTCCTCTCAGAGATGATGACCTTCGACTTGTAGAAGCATTTCAGTTTCATGAAGTTCCATGTTGATCTTAGTGTCTGAGCTGTTGTTATTTTGTTTAGAAAGTTGCCTCCTGTACCAATGAGTTCAAGGCTGTTGCTAACTTTCTCTTCTATTAGATTTAGAGTATCTGGTTTTATATTGAGGTCTTTGATCCACTTGGACTTGAGTTTTGCATAGGGTGATAAATATGGATCTATTTGCATTTTTCTAGATGCAGATGTCCAAGTAGACCAGTACCATTTGTTGAAGATGCTGTCTTTTTCCCATTGCCTGGTTTTGGCTTCTTTGTAAAAAATCAGGTGTCTGTAAGTGTGTGGGTTTATTTCTGACTCTTCAATTTGGTTCCATTGAAACCTGTCTGGGTTTTTTGTTTTGTTTTGTTTTGTTTTGTTTTGTTTTTTTTTGCCAGTACCATGTAGTTTTTATTACTATTGCTTTAAGTCAGGGTCGGTGATACTGCCAGAAGTTCTTTAATTGTACAGAATTGTTTCAGATATCCTGGGGTTTTATTTTTCTTTATGAAGTTGAGGCTTGCTCTTTCAAAGTCTGTAAAGAATTATGTTGGAACTTTGAACAGAGTGCAGGGAATGCTATGAAAGAAAGGGGAGATAGTGGGACCTGGAGAGGACAGGAGCTCCACAAGGAGAGCAACAGAACTAAAATATCTGGGCACAGAGGTCTTTTCAGAAACTGATACTCCAACCAAAGACCATTCATGGAGATAACCTAAAACCCCTACTCAGATGTAGCCCATGTCAGCTCAGTATCCAAGTGAGTTCCCTTAAGGGGAACAGGGGCTGTCTCTGACATGAACTCAGTGGCTGGCTCTTTTATCACCTCCCCCTGAGAGGGAGCAGCCTTGAATGGCTACAGAGGAAGACCATGCAGCCAGTCCTGATAAGACCTGATAAGCTAGTGTCAGATGGAAGGGGAGGAGAACCTCCTCTATCAGTGGACTAAGGGAGGGACTATAGGCAGAAAAGAGGGAGGGAGGGCAGGATTGGGAGGGAATGATGATTTTGGTGCTTGTGTGTGTGTGTGGTGTGTGTGTGTGTGTGTGTGTGTGTGTGTGTTTGCTTCCTTTCTTTGGTCTTGCTATTGTGGACTTATTTTCTAGTCTTCAGGTAGGGTGTCTCTGTTAGGGGTTTTGTGGCCTGTGTTACTTCTGGGGTTTGGGGTACCCATGCTGCCTCTGGGCTCCCTAGAGCCACATGACCTCTGGGAAAGCACACAGAGTAGGGGGCCATAAAATGGAGGCCAGGGGCTGGGGTCTAGCTCATAGCTGTTTGGTGTGCTTTAAGTGGAACTGGTGCACATAGGGTATGGGGTGGAGTCTTAGCTGGGTCCCCGGTTCTGGTGTGGCCTCCAGCCTTCTTTTCTTAAAAGTGGTTGTGTATAATACTAAATTCTTTGTCCTCTTTTCCTCAGAAATACTTATTTAAATCCAAATCTAAGTCCTTCATCGTATAACTCTAAGTGCTGTTTTCATGTTATTTCAAATTGCGAAATTGTTTTGGACATAGGTTTGCTCAACCCTAAACTAAAAACATTAATTTGAATATCTGATGATCTTTTAAATTATTATATGTTGCCTAATATCTATCTTTAAAATATATGAGGCGAGTTACAGTTTATATATCTCCTCTTCTCACAGTTTTCTATGTATTTTAGATAGTATCCCTGCTTAATAAAAAGCTATACGAGTAAGAGTGGTGGCTGTAAATCACCTTCATTCAGTTGCTGGGCTCAGACATATAGGAAACAGCTGGAGTTCTTCCTGTGCTCTCACAGATCACAGATGGCAGTTCAGAGATCTTTGAATAGTGTTGTTTCTTTAGGTAGCTTCCTAGAACCTTAGTAAGTGAAGAAATTTACCAAAGAAATTCAAGCACCTCCACAGGCATAAAACTTATTGGGTGAATTGTATTTTGATAACAATAAAAGCTGTACTAAGAAACCAAAAGAGTCAATTTTTCTGAAAACAGTGAATTATTGGTTAAAATAATTTTGGGGTTATGCGTTCAGTGACTCTTCCCAATCTAAATATTTTACATCACAGGTCCACAGATGTCACCTTATCTCTGAAGGATTCCCGTTATCCCGGTCATGACCTGGGAATCATTTTGCTGTCAGTCGTCCTTACCCCTAAGGAAGTCGAGCCCAGGGACATGGTAAGTCTCCCAGCACCCGCAGCACAGCCACAGCTCTTCTTGCTTCCACCTGCTCATGCGCTCAGACCTCGTCAGGATACAGAAGTAGTAATAAGGAACAGATGCACCCGAAACTCTAACCTGTTCTCGGTTGCTGTGAGTATCCTGGGTATCATCCATCCATGATCACTTTGTCTATTCAACTCAAATTTCCTGACCCCTGCTCCAGATCAGAAACTCTTGTTGTAAATGAATAGATTTACATACCTTTATGATTTCATCAATCAGGTTCAGACACTGGAGGCAAATATTAGTATTCTTTCAGGGAATACATTGGTCAGTGAACTGAACATTTAGAATTCCACATGGAGATATCCAAGACTTTTTTTTTTTTTACTATATTTCCAAATGTATCATGACAAGGAAAATAATATGAAATTATAACGGAGTTTCTGCTTTCTGGTGGTTGTTTACTGATTACGTGTGCACTCTTCATCTTCCTGATGGGCTTCCATAGCAATACTTCCCACACCTCAGCACTGGCTACGTGTACTTCCTTGCACACCATGCTGCTATGAGAAATGAACAAGGGCTGCAGGGAACCTGTGACTCGCACACGATTGAAGGAACCGGAAAGAGCATCAGATGTGCTCCATATCAGTGTGCTCGCCAGTGTCCTTTCTATCACGACTTGCCAGAGGTCATTTGTTAGGCCCAAAATCCACATACACCCCAGAACCACTATAGCCCTGATGCATTTCTGTAGTAAGTGTAATTGTTAGAGGCTCCTCAAATGCTCTCTCCACAATACCTACATTCCTGTTTCAAAATAATATACCATTCAGCTTGGCATTTATTATCTACTAAAAGATATTGTTGGACATTTTCATTAAGATAGTAGGTAAAAATAGTGAATCCCAACTTCAAAACTGACATTTTCTTTAAACTCATCAGAGAAAATTCACCCCTTTAAGAAGAATTTCATTCCATCCTTAAAAATTAAACAATGGGCATACAGGCCTATGTGTGTTATTTTAAAACTTTATTTGCTAGGGAAATCTACTTTTTCAAATATTAGTAAGTCTTACTATATAGCACCTGCTGTGAGAATGTGGCGTGGCTGAGCACACGTAACACCTGCTGTGAGAACACGGCAGTGTGTGGCTGAGGACACACAGACCTACTGTGAGAACATGACTGAGGACACACAGACCTGCTGTGAGAACATGACTGAGGACACACAGACCTGCTGTGAGAATGTGGCAGCGTGTGGCTGAGGACACAGACCTGCTGTGACATCTTGGCTTGACCGAGTATACATGTGTGTAGATGGCAGCTGAGGAAGAACGTAGCATGTTGTGGCCGAGTACACGCAGCACCTTTTGTAGAATGTGGCTGAGTACATGTGTGTGCAGATGGAGGGGCAGCTGAGGAAAAGCTTGTTCAAAACTTCTGTCACTTACAGAAAAGCCTGTCAGTTAGCCCAAACTGGACTATACCACTTAGCCCACCAGTAGCACAAAACAGGAAGTAAATTCCAGATGGATAGTCCATAATTAGGAGTACATTTTAGGTGTTCATTTCACACTTTATTTAAAAATTTCAGATACTCAGAAGAAACCTCCCATAAGGCAGGTCCTGTGCTGGTATTTAAAACACATTTGAAATTGTGTCCAGTGATTCACTGAGGGAAACAGAAGATGACAACTACGTTAGTGTTGTGAAAGAAAGACATTTCTGGAAAAACAAAAACAAAACCAGGAAATCTGTTCCTATCAGTGCAGGTCTACTATTCTCTAAGGAAGCCAAGTGACACTGCGGTAGGAAGCCACATAAGAACTAAAACTAAACAAAACTCGGGAAAAGAATTACTTAAGGTGGAGGAAGGAACATGAAGACTCCGTGGCTAGAGAAGCACACTACATTCCAAGAACTGAGAAGACAGTGCAGCAGGGCGTGGGCCAGGGGCAGCAATACTGCACGGCACAGAGAGGAAAAGAGGCCTCCATCCCAGACTGTGGAGGGCCTGTTGTCCCCGGTACGATTTCTGACTTTATCCACATAGCAATGAGAAATTATGGCAAGGTCTGCAGAGAGGAAAGGACATGATTGCATTTGCCTTTAAAAATCATATCTCTGTTCACACATTGTAGAAAATGCATTAAAGGGGCGAGTATGGATACATGGAGACCAATTAGGAACCTACTGCAAATACTCTTAAGTGAAAAATGAGGAGATTTTAAATAAAGCCCTCAGAGGTGAGATGGAGGGAGATTGGCAGGTGTGCCTGTAAGAGGTTAGAAACAGGCCAAGAAAATTGGTGATGGACTAAGTCTGCATTGGGTTTTCTTTGCTATTTGAATTCATGGTGTCACTTTATAAATGAAAATAATTAGCCCAAAGTCCCAAGTATCGCCAGACTACCCACATCTGCAGTATTACCAGAGACTTAGATGGCGTGGCGGCCATTCTGGTTATTTGTGTGATTTGATGATGAATAATCTGTAGAATGTCTCCATTAAAAGGACACTTTTGAAGTGTCCTAGCATCAACCTGAGAGCTTAAGGGATTGAATTAGTTATCAAGATAGCAACAAAAAAAGCTATCGAGTTCTTCTAACTTATGAAGAAATATGATCATTTACAAGGATTCTTTTTACATTATCTATTTTTAACAGTCCTTGAAAAACCCACCCAGCCTGCTCAAAATTTCATTACAGGCACGATGTATTTCTAATTAGAAAGAAATATAGCAACCAAGAGCTGAACATCAGTGACTTCTTACATATGAATGAGAAGAAAGTCAAATGAGTAACAGAAAAGTTATTCATCAAAATCCCATTCAATTTATTTTTTCTTCCTCCTCATTGTTTATCTCCAAACCACATTCACCTTTGACATGATGATGATTTTCTCCTAAAAACTGTTGTGCTATTGCTGTAACTCAAATTGCTTTGACTATTGGTGTTTGAGTAATTTCCTTGCTTCTGGGTGTTCTTCATTTGCTGCCTTACTTCATGCCTTCTATTTTCAAAGTCTCTATTTGTGCTGGATTATTCTGTTATCCACTTGAGGAACGGTTCATTTTTCCATGTTTTTACTAATTCCCCTGGTCCCTTTTTCCTTCAGAGAAACAAGTGATTTGGGCAGAACTAAGCAAGGGCTCCAGAGCCATATAGCAAGGTCAGCCTATGGCTGGAAATGCTCCAGGACTTCTTATACTGACCTTGGTCACACCCAAGGAGGGAGAGAGAAGAGCCCAGGGGCTATCTTAGCTCCCCAAATGGTTGTGATCAACAGCGAGGCATGTGCTTAGCAGAAGAGGAGCAAGTTAGGGATGGGCAGAAAGCTAAAATAGAAAAAAGAATGAAAGTCTACTAGGATCTATTTCAGCTCTTCTAGTATTCTATATGATAAAGAAATATGAGTTTCTAAGTGTATACTTATAAATACATAAGAGTGTTTGAGATTTTGCTTTTTATTTATCCTAAAAAGTTGTTCTATTGATACATTTTCAAACTCTTTCTATCTAGTTAATTTCTCAACAATACTTTCTACACTTTGACATTCTGAATAAATCCACAAGTAAACATCCATTTTTAAAGAAATTACAATGGGATAATAGTCAGCACCAAAGAGGATGGAGTCCTGTGCTTTACAGGAATGAGGATGGAACTGGACAGTAATACAGATAAGGAACACATCATCAATAAAGTCCATCTCACAGATCTGAGATCTCATAGGTCGTGTAGAATGGTGGTTACATGAGAATGGAACAATTGGTGGGAGAAAAGGATGGGGAGGGATTAGTCAGTGAGTAGGTTACAGTTTGAAGCAAGTGCTTCTGATGCTGGTACATAGTAGGCCGACTATAGAAACCAATAATGTATTGCAGTTTTAGAGGGCTAAGAGAAAGGATTTTTAAATATTTCCACCAAATGGTAAATGTTTGTAAAGACAGATATACTGATTTGAAAAACTTTGTATACATGCTTTGTAAACATCACAGGGTTTATAAATATGTGTAGATTATGTATGAATTAAAAAGAAAGATGTTTTTGCATATCTCCCGAAGTCCCTTATCCTTTTAACTGTTCAGCGACGTATAGCTATTTCTAGAAAAGCCTGGTGAGCAGCGTTCTAACAAGCAGCTCTGTTCTCTCGCTTGCAGCCTCTAGTCACATAAACTCCTCCACAGTTTCTCTCTCAAGTCCAGGCTGCATCAGTGCCGTCAGTGCTGCAGAAAGTCCGCTTTTCTCTTGCCTCACCTCCAGCCTATGCTTTTCTCTTGAGGAGGGGTTATGTACATGATACATTCATTACTATATAATATATATAAAAGTGCATAACTGCAGAATGTCCGTGTTAGTCTAGTGTCCAATGTCTTCTAGGTGTGTCTGTGACCATTTTAAGGGCTGCTTCAAAGAACAAGGGGGAGTATTCTCCTGTTGATCTTATTCTCACTTTAATATTCAAATCCTTTCCTTGAGGTTATTACAAATAGCATTATGTCATAATTAAATAATGATCTAACTTCCTTTGGTAAATTCTTTTTTGTGTGTGCTCTACCCTGGTTACACACCAAAGTTTTATTTTAAAATTCTTACAGATATGGCTATGTGCTTTCTTAAATGAATATACTAATTTATGTTTCCGGTCAAGTAGGAAATAGACTATCAACAGTAAAAAAGTGTGACAAAGTAGGAACAGAAGAGCCGGAAGTACATGGTACTTAGTATTTTAAAGCACTGAGACTACTAAGTCAGCTGTTTTGTGAGTTCCATATGCACCAGTAAATACTGACACTCCATGAACAATGCATTTGCGATGATTTTCTCGTGTAGATTCCCACTCTGGCAATCAACCAAATGAAAGAATAGATTTAATAACCTATCAGCCTGTTTACTCACACTTTGCCAACAGGTAACATCGAATTAGAGCACCTTAAGATGTGTGGAAGGACTGAGCAAATGTGTTTCATCATTGACAATACTAAAATCTTCAGCAACGAGTACATGATTGAGTGTGATTTTAGAGTTTCCAGATGGGAACAGATATGTGCCCAGCTATTTTTGAGTCCCCAGCATTGTGTGTCCAGGAAGCCGAAGCCTCCATGGGCAGCATGGGGTTGCACTGCATGGCACAGCTGTCATTTCTGTGTTGACTGCATGTCCTTGTTTTGAATCTGAAAAAGTATGTAATACCTACATGTGTGTCCTATACATGGTATTTTTGTTTGAAAGTGTGTTTGAGTTTTTTTCTGGCTCTTTTTCTAGCAGAGTTCAATCCACAGCTTTCCTCATTGGAGAATTTGTGACATAAAAGTGAGTTAATTCTTGTTCATGTTACACACTTTGTTAGATAGCATAGATCTACGGATTGGTTGGATAAGATAGAACATCGCAAAGTCCCCAGATACGTATGAATGCATACCAGGTGGCCTTTGATGAGTTAAAAATAAACAAATAATTTTTATACTTTAATTGTGATATATCTTAAAACTTTATACAGTGTTTGAAGACTTATCAAGCATTGAATGTATATATTTTACACGATGTGTTTCCTCTCTGTTCTGCACTATTTTGTATGTACATTAGCAGAATAATCTACTAAGATAATAACAACAGAAGAAGTTAAACTAAGATTTTAAATCTTTTAAAAGCAATTGCCTGTACAGTACTATCATTGGCCATATTTTTATGTCACTTATTCTTTATGTTGGCTTCAAGGAAGGTTGAGTTGCTAATGAAGAATCTAAATGAAAAAATAGTAATAGACACTGAGACCTTCAAAACCTAATTCATATGTTTCTCAGCTGAAGTTACAATCACGCAGCAAACTTTAAGCCTTATATTTCTAGAATTTATTTTTGTCATTTATCATTAACATTATCCAAATAACCTTTCTTCTTTAATAGACCTCATAGTTAGCAAAGATGGCAATATTATCAATCTATTGAGTTTATTGGCCTTTTAAGCTTTTCTACTAAATTGCTGTAATTGAGGTATTTTTAACCCGAGTACCTAAAAAGGACAACGAACATTTCTGCCAGGAGCTTAATCAATTGATAAGCTAATAGGTTTTGCTGAAGAGGCAGGACTTTTGTTATAAAATCTATTTTAACAGTCCCTTGATCTACAACAAAACTTTTGATACTGACTCAGGAGAATGAACTGGCCCTGAAGCTGCCAAATTATGGTTGTTTTTCCTGTATCAACTTCCCAGTCTGAACAACACAACCAACATTTGAGAGACATAAAAAAAAAAAGTCAGAGGTCTCTTTTGTTTTCTATATCAAAAGTTAATTGTCGGCAGTGATTCTGTCGCTCTGTCTAGTAGCAGGTGTCCCTGGTTTGCCAAATATTGTCATTACCCTTCTTAATACTCACACCCACCTTTCATAGCTTAACACTTCTTTCAGAATGGATTTTATATGATCCTTACATGCTTAATCATACTGACAAATGACCACCTGCTAAGGAATTTTAATCTTTTTTAATTCTAATTGATTCCACTTGTTTCGACTTAAAGTAATTGTCTCTAGAAATTACCATGATCAAGTGCATTGAAACTGTTTTCTGATGAAGTTGAACCTTTATTGTTGGATTCTTAATTGGGGAGCTCTTGTGGCTATGGCTAAGCACTGAAAAATTTGGCTGCAGATGACCTTTGGAAATATGAAGGAGGTGATCATATTATTATTACTGGTGATCATCAGGTAATGATGACAGTCATTCAACTAACATCAATAGCATGTGTCTGTTTGGTGTCCACCAGGTCTATCTCTCCAACCCACTGGTGCAATATGTTGCTTCATAACAAAATGGGCCTTAGCACTTAGAAAATATAAACTATCTTTTTTTTTTTCTGGTATTTGATAACGATACTTTGCTGTTTCCTGATTCTATTTAAAAACCAGGAAGTTAGAATTTTATGATGTTTGGAAATCTGTTACTCTTTCATGTTTGGTCACTGTTTAACATGAACCTGATGTAGAGAAAAATAAAAGCAATGTAACACATGTCTTTGGAAATGTTATAATTCTATTTCCTACTCTAAAGTTGCTACATAATTCCATTCTCCTCCCTTGGGTCAAAGATGTCTTACTCTAATGTGAAAATACTTTCTGTCCCATATTTTTATGAGGCATTTGTGCTTTCTAGAAGGGATCTGCTCCGTAGGAAGTTCTGATGAAAGAGATGAAGCTCTGGACATGATGCAATCTACTAACACAGACAGGGCAAGCTTTGCCCCAAACATTCCCTACACTTCAGCTGTCTTAACGACAACTTGAAGACATGATAGGGAAAAGAGCATCTAGGTACTTATGGAAAACGGTTAATAGTGAATGGGAGAATTATTTAAATTTGAGAAGGCTTTATTGTTTAATTTATGCAAAACCAAGAAACGAATAAGCTTAAACTCTCATAACTACTCTCTAGAATATCAATTAAAACATTTAGCCAAGCAGACCTCTCACTATGACATAAGCAGTAAGAAACAATAAAGCAGTCTTTTTCTTCATTTAAACATTGTATACAATGATACAGTTAAAATTAACTAAATGCATAAATGTTCCTAAAATGTGGCCAAAGCAACAGGCTTTGGATGAAGATTGAAAAAAAAAATGTTAGATACCCAATTAAGTCAAGTGTATCCTTAATGCTACCTACAAATGGGACATCCTGAAACGCAAATTGTTTTTGTAATTAAGAATTAACTAATTCCAATCCAATTCCAATCCTTCTATTATATTTAAAAATACACTGTCTTATATATTCATACAAATAATGTAAATGAACTCTCACCAGAATGATAAAGGTTTCTATCTTTCTTTCTCTTTCTCTCTCATCTTGTGTGTATGCTTGTGTGGTGTGTGTGTGTGTGTGTGTGTGTGTGTGTGTGTGTGTGTGTAGCAGTCTTGTCTCATATAGTTGTTGCTGAAAACATTTTGCTATTTAAAGAGCTAATAAATGTTACATTTCCCCTAAAAGAACAATGGCTGCCCTGTTCTGTACTGGATGAGAGATAATGAAATGCTTTATTTCATTTGCAGACAATGCTAATGAGGAAGAGTTGGAAAAGATCCAGTAAGGTAATTCTTAGCATGTGATCTTCAGCTTTCCTTGTTGAGAAGACTTTTAGCCGCTTTTCCAAATTCCTCTCATCCCCTTCCAAGCTGTTCCAAAAAGTTTCATCATGCTGGTTGCTCTTTTTTTTCTCCCCATAATCTTTAAGCAAACCATGCGCCGCTTTCCGAGTCAGTAGAAAGCTCACTGGTCCCGGCACTCACACCATTCTCTTGCTGCTCTCCGGTCACTCTTCAGCCTCATTCTCAGCATCGGTCTCTCTGTGTGCACAACAGGGTCTACAAAATCACCCTACTCCAGGACAAAGTGATGAGACTGGGGCAGCGACAACTCCAGACACAAGTAGCCATGAAACTTTCTGGTTTATTAATAGAAAACTGAGTTTTGGGCCTTCTAAACTCTACAGTCCTGGTGTAGAGGACTGTACACGCTGAGGACAGCTCTCCCCTAGCACCTCTCACTGCCAGAAGGAGAGGAACAGTGGCTCCAGAAATGCACTGAGCTTTCCATATACCTCTTAAGGCACACACTAAGCTTTTAGTATCTGTGTCCATGGCACCACTCTCGAACATAAATATCAAGATAAAAATTGATTTTTTTATATGACTGTGATTTGAAATGAACCATATTTCCTTGGTTAAAATGATATTTATTTGAATTTTTACTTAAAAGTTCAATATTACTCTTAATAGCTTTGATTTTTTTAGACCCTGGAACAGTGGCAATCTTTCTTCTTCCATTCTGATCAAACCATGCTGTTACTTAAGTTGTTATTCAATTTCATCATTTTCCTTTTCTTTTTTTTTTTTTTTGGAAATTAAGAAAGTATGTATAATAAGTGTTGTTTCCTGTCTGCTCTGATGTCTTAATCTGTTTTATAATGTTAGCTACTCTCCAGTTCTTACACTGCTGAAAACCAAGGGATAATGCCCCAAAAGATCATCACTCAAAAGCACACACTGGAGAATGATGCTCAATATTTCTGAGAGCTCACTGTGCTTTCATTAAGCAATAAAGCTTCAAGTACTCTTCGAGAAATGTTGGATTGTTCATCTTTGTAACTGTGCTTTAGAATTAATAGTATATTAAAAGGGTGTTGATTTAAAAATATGCATAAAACTTTCCCATCCTGTGTCTCTATGATGATATTTTTGTGTTAAAACCTACTAACCCATGAATAGTTAGCAGCAGTCCTTCTTTCAAATTAGTTTAACTAGAACTGGATATTACATAGTGTTTGGCATTAATTGATATGAATCTTGTTGAAATACAAAAGAGAGAATAGAAGTATTGTTTGGGGCTGTGTGTATTGGTTGGCACCTGAGATCCCAGCACCTAAGAGGCCGCAGGAAGAAAACAAAGGGCCACCACAAGCTTCAGAGGAGGGCTCATGCTAACATGTACTGGATGGATGGATGGATGGATGGATGGACGGACGGACGGACGGACTCAGGAATAGATAGATTCTAAGAGATTTATTTCTGCAAATTAAACTTAATGATAACATAAAAATAAATCTACATAATTCCCTTAAAACTATAAAAAGTTTAAATGAATAATAAATATATTATTTCCATTATTTTTATATTTAAAATTCTTGGTGCTTTATAATTATTTATTAGTTTAAACTTTGAAAGTTTGCCACGCAGATGCAAAATGCCTATGTCTAAATATAACCTGTCGAGTGCTCTTCTGAGCACTCGACAGGTTATATTTAGTGCAAGTGTTAATATTGAGCTGAGGGATATAAATGATTTAAAATCAGTCCACTCATTCTGTTTTTATCATGAGAACATAATGAACACTCATTATTCATTCAGATTTTTACTGTATCTTAAAAACACTTTCCATATTTGCTAGATACAATGTTATACTTTAAATATCCTTTTAATATACTTTAAATGTGGAAACTTGCACATTTCTAATTATTACCTACTCCACTGGTCTCCACACACCCCACGCTGACACTGTTCCTGAATCCTTTCCTCCCGGGAGCTGCTTCTAAGAACTAAGAGATAAGTAATCAAGTTAGGTGGGTTTAGGATTTGTTGCTGTTTCCCTGAAATGTACTGTCCTTCTAAGGCTTTCTCTTAAAACCTGTGTCCTAGTAGGGCGAACTCATCCATTGATTTTAGAAAGAATATACGTGAGTCATACTTAAATACAAGTATTGATAATTTTAGCAGTTGTTTTTATAGTATATAACTGTGCTCACCATTGAATTTTTTATAGACATGAATCATTTTCTTCTCTGGAGTCTCATTTACAGGAATGAAATCTCCTCTCATCTTCATGGCAGGACTTTAATCTGAAGCTTGTCCTTGAGCATTAAGGGTGAAAAAAAAAATATATATATATATAAGCATCAAGCCTTCCTAGTAAAGATTCAGTGCATAGCCAGACATTGTTATTCAAGGT
The DNA here is from genome assembly GCF_907164565.1 of Psammomys obesus. Lineage (NCBI taxonomy): Eukaryota > Metazoa > Chordata > Mammalia > Rodentia > Muridae > Psammomys > Psammomys obesus. Next base: position 1,909,843 of record NW_026587759.1, read on the forward strand.
TTTCTGTGGCTTGGAGCTTTTCTTCTGGAAGTAATCTAAATACCAACACAAATAGGAGAGGACTTGGCTAATAGTGCCTTTGTAACATGTACATGAGGTGAAATAGCTCGTGGAATTTTCTATCATCTAAATATCTGCTTGTCGTTTCACTATCTCGCCTTTATGTGGTGAGTTTTTTATTCATGTTTGGCTACCACAGTTCTGCCAATAATAAGTTCTCTCATGAAAATATTTGGGGTACTCACATGTTGTGAGATAGAATTTACTACCAAAATAATAGGACAATGCTCCTGAGGACAGAGGCATCAGAAATGTTATTCAAGACAAGTTATTTTTGTGAGTACAACTGTTTTCACATTATAAAAAGTAGAGAAAATACACATGTTCCTGTGCAAAGCAAGATGTAGAAATATGGGCTCGATTTTAATTGCATGCAAATCAGCAAATAGACTAAAGTCCACAATATCTCCCTTTCTGGATGTAGCAACATCCACTAATACGCTCATTGTAGTTACTAACTACACTTTCTATCATTTTAAGTTCTCTCTCACAATTATTGGAATAGAAGTGTTATTTTAGGAAGAAAAGAAAATCAACATCTCCCTACACTCGGACAGTGAGGTAATTATCCAGGTCAAAGTGTTACATTTATGTAACAAAATCCATTTTGGCAGAGGAGTTGCAGTCCTTTGAGTTACTTCAGTACTTTCTTCAGAAGAAGAAGCTTATCATTGATGATTTATTTAAGGTGAAATTATTCATCAAGAAAACTTCACGAACTCAGAAGAGAAGGTTTATATCTATTTTGTACATAAGTGTTGTGGAGTCAAAGGAGAAATGGAAATTAAATAGTGAAATAATTGTCCCTGTTAACTGGCTACAAGTTTTCTCAGTTTTCACATGTCGGTGTTTTAACCCAGAGGAAAGAGTTTTTCTGTGGTTATGATGAGTAAAACTAAACAAGTTACTGCTACCCATGTTTGTGGTTTAAGCAGAATTATGATTGCAAGTCATCCTGTACATATAGTGAGACTTATCTCACATAAAAAATAATAAACATATGTCTTCAATAAATGACTTCCATTGTCTGAAGAATGCTATGGCAGGGGCCTCTCCTCCAGCTGAAGCATGACGGGAAGTAAAAGGCTGAGAGTCAGACGCACTTTTCTTTGTAGGTGTGGCTTCTGATAGGTTGCCCATGTCCCAGTGGGTGGCCACGCCCATGTGCTTATGGCCGACGCCAGATAGAGCTTGTGGGATATTAATTTAAAAAAAAGAAAGACAGGAAAAGAAGTTGGGAGGGAGTGTTGGGACAGTTCTAGAGGCATCTGAGGGTAGGTAGGCAGTGAGTGGTGGCAATGATCAAAATACATTGTATACATGTGTGAGGTTTTCAAATAGCAAATCAAAATATTATTTAAAAAAGAAAATGCTACTTTAATCATGTAGAAATATGCATGTCAAAATCCTAACTACAACAATTTTTAATTGTTTTCTTTAAAATTCTGTTTTTTGGATAATATAAATTATTGTCATGGTATCTCATTACCAATCTTCTGTTACTTGACAAGCTATATCTCTTTTAGCAATAAGTCTTCTTATAAAGATTTTATTAAATCACTTATCATGATTTTAATGAAATATGAAACACTTTATCCATTGGTTGAATGAAACCATTTTAATAAGACTGCTGGCAAAGATTTCATTAATTTACACTAGGGAACACTGTGCTCCCTAAGACTGCAGGGCACAGTTAAACTGGCGCCTTGCATGACATATTAAAAATGCATCAGTGACTTGTAAATGCTTTAAGTAAGGGGACAGAAAGAGATTAACATGTTTTTAAGAATCACACATAGTCAGACATAATGAAAAGATATTACTTAACAATTTTCAGGTTCTTTCTACTAAGACTGATAAACACGTGGTTTTGCAGAAGAGAAAAAAGTTGTAAAATGTGAAAACTATTGGTAGGAACTTTCTCAGCTATAAGTGAGTACAATGCTTTTACTTTAGCATACCATTAATAATTACATGCATATGTCTTTGGAAATGTTTACATGTTTTTAAGGATGCAAATGTTTATTTTAGATTCCTTACTTTGGTAATATTTTTATTCACAACTCTTTTTAGAAATATTATAAAATAATATTCAGAATTGATCTGACTTGATCTGAGATTCAAAAATGTAACAGTAAACAAATGGTGAACAGCGGTGAGGAGTTCTGTTATACAGCATATATTTGGACCTCGGTTGCTAGCGGTTACCAAGTTTATTTATTTTCTAAATATTATATATTAGCATGATATTTCATTATCCCACAAAGTACATGGATCCATAGTTAGCTCTTATATTGAAATGATTTTTCTTGATGTTTTGACAGTATTTCCCTATATCTATATAAAATTAGATTTTATGTATTTTAATTCATAATGACAGAGACTTGTTATAACCATGACATTACATTTATTTGACTGCTTTTGAAGGACTTACAAATTCAGTGGCTCTTTCTGGAGAAAATATTGATGATCTGGTATGAAGTCAAGGGATAAAATATAATACTGAGAAAAAGATGGAACCCCTAAGTTTTGGTACCAAATCTAAGATGTTTATTGCATGATTGCCAATTGAATTTTGCTTCCTGGTTATATTAACAAAATGCCAACCAGTTTCGCCATGATCCTTCCTGAGCTGATTAGAAGGGGGACACTAATATATCCTACCCTAGGTCAGTGGAGCAGAAGGTTGTCACCTAGATTTGATTGGCATCATAATGGAAGAATAGATGATAGGTAGTGAGGATGGATAGATGCATGGATGGATGGATAGATAGATAGATAGATAGATAGATAGATAGATAGATAGATAGATAGATAATAGACAGATAGATATAGAAAGATAGGTTACAAAGAAATTTATTCATTTTAAGAACTTAATACTCAAATGAAAACAATTCATAAATTTGCAAGGACTTTACTACCAAAATCCTAGTTGACATGGTTATTCAAAGTCTTAGTCAATATACTAAATATTTTTTTTCTAAGAAGGAAGCATTCCATGACCATGACTTTCATGAACAATGATTATCTGACCAGAAAACTTTATGTAACTGAATTGCTTATGAACTTGCAAATTTTTTCAATGCTTAAATGCCCAAAATAGCACCAATGAAAGGAAATTGTAATTGTACGTATTAAAACAGGTACATGTAATCTAGATTGTTGACCTTATTCTGACACTTAAATTTTAGGATTGCAGCTTGTAAACGTTTTTATTTCCTTGAAAAAGGGATGAAATTAGAGCTGTACTTAAGCTGTGAAAATACACTGCTTAGGCTGAGAACAGAGTGTTCTTTCATTGTTCTAGCTGTCCCTAAGCTTAAGCCTGGAAACTTCTAGCCTCCATAAAATTTAATCTTCTATAACCCTAACATTGAAGCTCCAGCTTCCAGACTACCTGCTAACCAAGGCCTGACCAGTGGCTAGAATGTTATAGCCACTGAGACTTACTGCTGAATAAACATATCATTTCTAGCTCTTTCTGAACTCTTGCTGGCTAGCTCAACTCAGCTGTTTTGGCCCAAACTCCTCTGCAAAGCTGACTGATTCATTCTGGCTTCTCTCAGCTTCTGAGTGAATTGTCCTGCTTGGCCTCAAACTAGCTCTGGCATCCTGTTCTAATATTCCAGCTCCTTCTCATTCTCTGTCTCATTCTGTCTTCCCCTGTGTTTGTCTAGCTTGTTCTCCCTGCAACTTGACTCTGTAAAACTGCTACACAGCATCCACATTACCCACTACCACTGCTGCTGCTAACTACTACTGCTATTCTACTAGTACTGCTACCGATACTGCTAACTACTGCTGCTATTACTACCCTACCACTCCTCCCTCCCTGCGCTGCTCTTGAGTAGCCTCTCTTTCCTGTACTGTTCTAGTAAGAGTTGGACATATCCTATCTCGGTCTCATTCTGTCATCTCTTTCTGTGATTCATCACTTCGTTTGCCCCTCAATTAGACAGCACTTTCAAACATGGCTGCTTTCCCCTATTTCGTTGTTTGGGAATAAAGGTGTGTACTGAGGACATGTCTGTATTCCCGCCAGATCGTACTGTAAGCCAGGGCATGTCTTCTTTCCAGCTGGATCACAGAGACCTAGAGTAATCCTTACTCTAACCAGTAACAAAATCCTAAAAGATTTTTGTGATTTATTTTATTATACTTTGAAAGTTATTGTCTTTATTTTTAAATGTACTTTTATTTTCCTGAAAAAATATTTTCCAAATTTTTATTTTTTTAAAATATGAATTAAATTTAGACTTATAGTTTGATTTTTCATGTTTGAAAAGAAATTTACTTATAGTGTAAAAATACTTTGAAAGCCAAAATACACCTAAATCATATTTGTATTATTTACCAGTGGATCTTGGTAAGATAATACGTTAGAAATCTTAATAGAATCAGTTCAGCCATTCATTATTCAGGTTCATTTTGATGTTTGTCTTTTATCAACTTGAAGTCTGTGTTTTTGTTCAATTTTCTTTAAATGTTGATTTATAACTTTAGCACTTTCATTCTGCTGCTTTCCCTCACTTTGCGTTCTCTTGTCTTGATGGACACTGAAGTGTTACTTTAATATGTACATAATGATTTCACTCAAGGCTTCTCTGGAATTCACAATCGGTTCGTGCTCTCCAAATTAAAATCAGTACTTTTGTTTAGGACGCATAATGCCAGCATTTTGTTGTTACTGCTGGACTATTATTGTGGTAGTGGTAGTTATTATTCTTATTGCTGTTGTTATTGTTTATTGTTGTCTTTATTGTTTTATTCTTGTTGTTATTGGTGTTATTTTGTTGTTATTGGTACTGATGATTACTTTTGTTGCTATTAATATTGTTGCTATTGTTATTTTTGTTATTGTTTTTGTTATTATTGTTGTTACCAATAATAACTACTCCTAGGTTGGTCTATTGAAAATTTTATATTAATTCAGAGCAATAAATGGCACTAGAAGCTACATGGAAATTAAACTGTTTCACTTGAAATAAAAGCCTAAATTTACATAAGAATGTGGGTTGTAAAATGAACTGTAAATTGGAGCTGATGAGTGATAGAAATAATTAAACATGGCATAAAAAGTATAGCCTAGGGACTAGGATAGATCTAAATATATCTAATAGGTTTTTTTTTTTCAAACCTAAATCTTTAGCATTAACCCACCCCCACCACCAAATTCATGAGTATCTTTTTTTTTTTCTTTGTATACTAAGCTGGCAATTAGGTAACCACCCTGTGCTTTCAGCTGAGGAACACTGCAAAATACGCCGTTAGTACAGCGTCATGGTCAGTCACATGACTCTACCCAAACTTTAAATGAGTTAATACTGCTTTTAAATATTTGCTTGATGCTGGATTTATAGGTAAAAGTTTTTCCACTTAGCTAACACATGCCTTAAGATTGAAATTCACTTAGATATATAACTTTTGATACTGCCTCAACTTATGTACTGTGAGACCACTTATACCATTAGGCTCCCAGACTTAATTATTCAAATGTGATATTTAAAATTCATCTCACATGCTACTAAGTATGCTGATCAATTTCTTAAATATTTATAAATCAAAGTGAAGAGAAATAATGATTAAAAAAAACATGCAAGTTCTCTAAAATTCAGGAGATTCTTCAAGTTAAAGAATAAATTAATGAGCCAGAAAGATAGTTCAGTGGGTAAAGGCGCTTTCTCACAGGGTCTCTGACCTGTAAATCTACTCCAAATCCCACAAGGTAACAGGAAAATACTGCCTCCTGACTCAACACACATACGCGCACACGCACGCACACTGACTTCATGACTAAGCATCTCCTCGTTGATGTGGGGAGTGAAGAAGGCAAAGCAAGTCATCTATTCAAGAAAAGAAACTCTAGTTTCTAAATATCTACAATGTCTTGATGTCTGATTTTTACCTTTCTGTTATGCTTTGCTTTTGTTTTAGTTTTGATAGTAATTAAGTACTCTCATAAATATTTCAAATTATAGCTAAAACCCCATGACTTCATTATAACTGATACTCAGGGAAAGAAGAAAACTGTATAGTCCAACAAAAAAGTAATTTAAACTTGTTTAAAAAGTAATTTGTGCTGAGGATGTAGCTTAGTGCTCAAGTTAATGTAATCATTTGCATTCTCTACATTGTATCATACTAAGAAATTTTATACAGAATTTAATTAGGTACATGTTTTAGTAAGAATTCTGCTTCTGTATCTTAAAACAATCTCATAATCTATGATTAGCACAATTCTTTTACTAAAAGAAGCAATGTTGTTTACTTCATTGGAAATATTACAATGTGCTAAAGTACTTATATTTTCTGTCATGAAACATCAGACTCAGCTTTTAATGAGCTGTTAAGAACAAAGAGATAAGTGAACTCTAAAACTATAGAAAAACATCTTCCCACTTTGTTCTCATTGATTGATTTAGGAAAGACAAAAAAGTCACTGATTCAAGAAAAGGAACTAGATTTTCCAAATATTTCAAATGTCTGGAGGTTTGACTTTTGCCTTTGGGTTTGCTTTGATTTTGTTTTGTTTTAATTTTGATGGTAATTAAGTACTTTTAAAAACAATTCAAAATTTAGCTAAATATTTGTTTGTTTTTAGGAACTCTCAGAAAATGAAGTGTTTGGATCTTACTTCTCTGTGCAGTCTTTCTTTTGGAGGGTAATGTTGAAATAATTTAATATTAATATTTGTGAGTTTTTGTTCTGGATAGTTATTGAAAATTTAATGTAAGTTAAGAACATTGGTTCTTAAAGCTGGCTCACAGATAAATGTATTCATTTTCCTTCTTTACTGATATAATTCTAAGCCATCTGAACAAATCTTTTGTGTCCTCCCTTTAAAAATACTGATACTTTTATGCCTTTGAAGGCATGTCTTTACGCTGTCCTTTGCACGAACAAGTTTATTCAGGGTTTAAGCACTGTAGTTACAGAGACCTCCCAGGAATAGACGGTTCCCTATGGGAGGTATAGGGACGCTCTTTTTCCCTCGGTTCACAAAAAGTTGGCTTTTATTAAAGCGACCATTAGCACATCTCGGAGGTATAGCAGAAATTGTCGTTGCTATTGCTTTTATTGTAAAGATTGCAGACAACACATCCAGCAGAACTACAGCAATTCTCCATTGTTCTTTCTTTGAAAATTATGAGTTAGTTAACATTAACTCTGCTTCTGATTTAAGTGAAAATAATAGAAAATTTACATGGGATTTGTTTTAAACATCATTAGAATTTAACTTGGTCTTTGGTGACTTCCACTTGGATCTCTTATGTAGCGCATTATGCACAACACTCATATACTAGGTTATTACCAGGACCCTCTGCTACTGCACCTTTAAGACTCTCCCTGAGCTGGGTACAGTGGCACTCACCTATATTCCCTGCACCCCAGGAGGCAGAGGCAGGCGGATCTCTCTGAGTCTGAGGCCAGCCTGATCTACAAAGCGAGTTCAGGATAGCCAAGGCTACACAAAGAAACCCTGTCTTGAAAAAAAAAATAGAAAAGGAAAAAAACAAAAACACTGTCCCTGAAGCATCAACATGAAACTCTTCTTCCTCGCCTAAGGACGTCTTTGTGCCATTCAGTCAGGGCTGTCTCTTCTTACCTCAGTGAGGTTTCTCATATCCCTATACTGTCATTTCCCAAACCCCTGAGTTTCATTTTCCCCTTCTTCTAAAACAACTGACATCCACTGTCTGTCCTCTCCCGTCTCCAGGTCTGCATGTATTGCTTATTTCTTCTCTACTGCCACTTAAGTGGGTCATTTTTTAAAAATCACAAAACAAAATTCCGTTCTCATCCTTCATATTAACTCTCCAAGATTCTTGGCACTAAGCCCAGTTTAGCTTATACACTGCTTCACTCACCCGGCACAGTGTATCATCTCACTGATCTGGAGGCAAAGATCCAACCAACTCCCTGCGTGAGTAGGGCCGCACTTCTTTGGGCACTGTTCTCTCCTAGCTCTCTGTAATTTTTTTATTGTGTTTTGTTTTGTTCTGTTGTGGTGTCATTATTCCAGGCTTCACATGAGATTCTATCTGTGCATATATCTCTATGTCTACATTTTGTTCAAGCAAATTAAAAAAGGTGAAACAGCCATTTAGCCCATGATTTTGTAGCAGTGACATTGCAGTGAAATTCTTACAGTCTTCACTCTTTGCGATTTTCCTTTCTTGCTTTCAGACTATATTTTTCCCTTTAGAATTTTAAGATTTGTGGTAGCATCTCTTCAACAAACACTGAGTTCCACCTTAAGCCCAGCGCTGACCAGTAGACCACCATAAGCCACATCCACTTATCCCTGCCTGCTCCGACACACACATCTTTTTATTGCAGACTTTTGTTGTTGTGAGCTTGTTTGAATGATTATAGTGTGCCGCTTCCTTTCTGCTGTCTTTACAGAAGGCGCCTTGACTAAGTCACTCTGTACATTTGCTGAAATAATCATTGTGCGTCTTGTGTGTTCATGTATTATCCGTGATTATAGAGGCTAACCTCTTTTTGAATCCGTAAATGGAAGAGGACTTTTTGCTTATTTGAGAGCATAATTTGGGACACTCATTCTGTGCCGAGTTTGTTCTCTGTGCTAAAAACATTCAGACAAGTAATTTAAAGTCAAGATTCACTGCTAGGACCAACTCTGTAATTACTGCCTTTTCCATGTTCCCATCTAAGGGGCTCTTTCAACACATTCCTGCTTTGCTGTTCCCAAATTAGTCTTTCACTTATCAGTGTTCTATTTGTTCTTTTCTTAATATTCCTCGGTAACCATTCTCCGTTTCTTGAAGTATCTGATTTTAGAACAACAAATGTGTAGGTTTAAATTACAGCTTTTTGGCACCCAGGATACAGTGATATCTATTCTGAGCACACAACACTGAGTGAGGGACAGATTATTGAACAACAGGCAAACTCTTTAAGGGACATTGATTTCACCAATGAGGAAATGAAGGCCCAGGGAAGTTATGTCATTTCCTAGAACAACCCAGAAGATATGACCAGGAACAACATTTTTCTCTTTGTGAATGCATAGAAAAAACAAACAAACAAACAAGTAGCAGCATTGGGTTGCTGACCAAGGAAAGGCCTTGTAAACAGTCTCTCAATTACTAGAGTCGCTTATTTGGCGTCACATTTACAAAACCTGATAATCTGTGATCCAATCGAGTTAGGATGAGAAATATCTCACATATATGCATCAAAAAATCACATTTTAGAGATATATATGAAAGATATATATGAAAGAATGTTTTCTTTGGAAATGTTTAAATATGCAAAAGATTCTAAAAAGCTCATAGAAAACCATAACATGGAGTGTGCAGTATGAAAATATTGTAAAACTCACTCACTCATAAGGTAACTTTAAAGTAAAAAGACATCTTTCTTCAGAGTCTAGTCAGCCAAGTACAGTCTTCTCTTAACAAAACAAATAAACAAAAACCTTCTCTTTGCAAAAGATGAAGATCATTACAGAAAACCACAATCAATCAAAATGCAGAGTTGTTGGACCTTTTCCAAAATGATATCTACCCACATAACTCCAATACCTAAGGCTTATGGGTCTTTGCAGAAGAAGGGACAGAGGATTGGAAAGTTTTCTGTGAGACTTATCTCCTAGAAATGTCAGAAACTATACCCATGATATCTCACTAACATGGCTGCCTATACATGACCTGAACAAGAATGGAACCAATGAACAACCTAATGTGGACAGGGGAAGCTCATGAGGCTTCAACTCTAGACAAAGAACAGGCAACTAAGGAATGCTGATAGCTGGAGAAATAGTCTTCCCCAGGGAAGAGCCCCCAATGGTTGTCCAGTGCCATTGGACAGCATTGAAAACATACACATGAGTAACATTGTAGAGACTGAGAAGCTTGTATTTATGTATTTAGGAGTATTTACACACACATACAGCAACATTTAAAGAAAAAGAGACTGAATTTGAGGTAGCATGAGGAACATATTAGAGGGTATGGAAGAAAAAAAGGATAAAAATAATAATTGTTTAAATTAATAAACTAGAGGCTGGAGAGAAGGCTCGGTAGTTAATAGTATGACTCCTTTTGCAAAGAATCCATGTTTGCATACCAGCGCCCACATCCCGCAGCGTCTAAGCCCTAGTAACGCTCTAGCAGACACAGAGAGCCCTCTTCTCTCCTTCATAGGGACTGTACTCACACGCCATGCTTGCATATCTGCACGCGCACACACACACAGACACACACACACACACACAGAGAGACACTTAAAAACTTTCAAAAGACACTAGTAAAAGAAAGAAAGAATGCACATGTGTTCTGTGAGGCAGTAAACTTCTGTCATTTGTGTTCTGAGGACCAATACACGTGTTCTAGAGGTGACAAATTAGTTATGTTGAGTCAATCCAAAACCCAATGAGAGCTTCCTTAGCTGGGATATTGGTACTGCTTATATCTTACTTTTCTTGAAATTGAAATAATGGGGAAAAAAGGCAAAAGTGACACAGAGGAATTCTAACTACTTCGAAGCACAATATTTAGAATTCATTGGGACACAGTATCTTAGGACAGGGCATTACACAGGATATTTAGCAGTTACCATGTTTCTCCTGAAAACAATAAAAATTATGGTAAGTCAAATCAGTTACTCTAATTAAGTCATAATTTTATTATAAACCTTTAGTTTCCAATGAAGCTAAATGTCTGTAATAGAACATTTCTTTCAAATATCTACCATGCTTTTGTTTCTTTCCAGAAATCTCCACCAAGCAGATAGCTAGATTCTGATGAGTTCATTGAGGAAACCACTTAATTGAAAGCACCGTAGTGGATTAAGGATTAAAACAGGAATATGCCAAGACAAACATAAAATGGAAGACAGATTTATAACAGGCAAAGAAGAGCAGTACAAAATGCACAATAGTTCAGAGTGGCATTAGGGCATACCTTGTGGTCGGTGCAGAGTGGTAACAGGCGGCCTTCTGGTCAGGGCAGAGTGACATCATCAGGGCATTCCTGTGGTCTGTGACATGATCAGGGCGTGCCTTATAGTCAGCACAGAGTGACATCATCAGGGCATGCCTTATGCTCAGGACAGAGTGATATCCAGGTGTGCCTTATGCCAAGGCAGAGTGACATTAGGGTGTGCCTTCTGGTCAGGTTAAGAGGTAATGTGTCAGGTGAAAGACTGCAGCAAAGGGGAAGAGGCGTCAAGCGTGTAACAGAAGAGGTATGTGCTCCAGCACTTAGATCATGGACAACTCAGGTGTGTAGCCGATGGATGTCCTCCCAGAAAAGGTCACTGATCATTCTATTTTACATATTAAAGTAAGACTCTTGAAATACTTATACATTTTATTTTAAGTTTTTAAAGAAAAGTCTTATAAATCAAGGGCTATTAGTTTTCTTTCCTATATCTTTGGTAAATATGCATAGATGTTTTAATATTGAGATATGGTTAAAATATATATGACCATTTTCTTTTGGGATGTACACAGAACATCACAATAAAGGTTTGAGACCTATTTGGCCATAGACTTTTACTATATAGTTAAAACCCCTTAAACATGATTAACTTCCTAACACCGTGTATTGTATGAAGAAGAAGTAAGAGAAAATTTAAAGATAAAAGCCAGGACTTTCTCTGAGGCATACAGTGGCTGTGAATCATCTTCAAACAAAGGATCTGGAACTTTATTACCAGAAAGACACTTTGTACCAGGCTGCGCAAAACTCTAGGGGCCTTCTGCAAGCAATCAGGCTTCGAGAGGGCGGACAACTGCAGAACAATCTGCTTGTTGGACCTGATCATCCAGCTGCAGTTCACCGGAGCAAACTCTGTAGGAGAAGGCCAGGGTAGCGCATGCCCCCGTGCCTGGGATTGAGATAATCATTGCCTCACCGCCTAGTTTTTGCAGCACAAAGCAGTTGTCCTGGGCTGGAGCTATCTTCTCTTTGTTGTGGCCTGTGGACCGTTTGATTAAATAAAAGCCTGTGCCGCCTCACTGCTGAAAATGACCAAAAAGAGCTGGCTCTATGCAAGGCTCATTTTAAGCCATAAGCAGTGCCTTTCTCTCCAGTCTTGCAGGGTCTGGGTCTCATATGGAAGGATTAGGATTTACACAGGTAACACAATCAGGGTAACAAAAGCCAATGGCCATTTGTACATATCAGAGAGCAGCCTGGACTGTTTCCTCAATCTACACAGATTGGTTTTGCTTTTATTTTTTAATCTGGATATTGACTAAGAGGATATATCCTGCTACTATTTGGTATTTTAAGTAATGGAATTAGTAACTCTTATTACGTATAATGAAAATATAGCTGTGCCTGCAATCTGTGTGGTAAAGTATACCTTTGATAGGCTTTAGAGGACAATATACAAACAGCTTTTATCTGCTTTACTGAATAACATGATCTTGAGTAAGTGGCAGCTGACTTATTTCCTTTAAGCCTCTAATTAGCCTTTCTCAATAACCAAGTTATATCTATCTACATGAAAGTCAAAGCAATTTGAAAACTTGTAACAATAAATCTTTTTGTGTCGTAAACTATTTAGGCTTCCTTTCTAAAGGGAGGAAAGAGAGGGGGAGAGGGAGGGAGAGAGAGAGAAAGAGGTAAATAAGCAATTTCAAATTAAAACCTCCGTCTTGGCAACCTCTACAGATTTGGCCTTTGGGCTCTGTTATTTTACCTTCAAAGAGATGCCTGTCATGACAAACAGTGTGTGAAACACCAGCGTCCATAGATGTTTCTCTACGCTTGCTTTTCAGTGTGATCTAGCCCAGGCTTCAGACTGTCTTGGTTCAGTTCTCCCTTGTGGTGAAGTAACTAAGGCCTGGGCTCTTCTCCCCTCCCTGGAGAACCCCTTTTCCAGCAGATGTGGAAACCTGATCACCCACCTCCTCCCACTGGTAACTTCCTCCAGAGCTTCCCCTCCAGTCCTCTCTGCCTCCCACTGCCCGCCCACAGCATCAGGAGGGAAGTGACCTCTGTTAGTTTGTTTTCTTTGGATGCTTTTGTGGATGTCAAAGGCACAAAAAGAAATGGAGTAAATCTCCATTAATAGATATTCTTTTTAAATTTTCATAAGACTTACTGCTGATGTGAAAGCACAATTGATCATTGTTGTCCATGTAACTTATTTTTCTTGAACCAGTCTTGGGAAAAAATATTTCCAGAAAAAGTATGGCATCAGATTGGGGGGGGGGGTGGAATTTTTTTCCTTACAATTTTTATTAATTACAGTTTATTCACTTTGTATCCCACCTATAGCTCCCTCCATCTTCCCTTCCTAATCCCATCTTCTCCCCCTCTTCTCCACCCATGCCCCTCCCCCAGTCCACTGATAGGGGAGGTCTTCCTCCCCTTCCTTCTGATCCTAGTCTATTAGGTCTCACCAGGAGTGGCTGAATTGTCTTACTCTGTGGCCTGGTGATGCTGCTTCCCCCTCAGGGGGAGGTAATTAAAGAGCAGGTCAATCAGTTCATGTCAGGGGGAGGTAATTAAAGAGCAGGCCAATCAGTTCATGTCAGAGACAGTCCCTGTTTCCACTACTATTGAACCCACTTGGACACTGAACTGCCATGGGCTACATCTGTGCAGAGGTTCTAGATTATATCTATGAATGGTCCTTGGTTGGAGTATCAGTCTCAGAAGAGACCCCTGTGCCCAGATTTTTTGGTTCTGTTGCTCTCCTTGTGGAGTTCCTGTCCTCCCCAGGTCTTACTATTTGCCACTTCTTTCCTAAGATTCCCTGCATCTGCCCAGAGTTTGGCTATAAGTCTCAGCATCTGCTTTGATATCCTGCAGGGGACCTCATGGAACTTAAAAGCTTCTGTAAAGGGAAGGACACTGTCAACAGAACAAAATGACAGCCTACAGATTAGGAAAGGATCTTCACCAACTCTAGCTGACAGAGGGCTAATATCCAGATTATATAAAGAACTAAGAAATTAAACAGCAACAAATCAGTTAATCCAATTAAAAATGGGGAACAGAACTAAACAGAGAATTCTCAATGGAGGAATATAGAGCGACAGAGAAACACTTAAAGAAATGTTCAACATCCTTAGTCATCAGGGAGATGCAAATCAAAGCGACCCTGAGATTTCACCTTACACCGATCAGAATGGCTAAGATCAAAAACTCAAGTGACAACACATGCTGGAAAGGTTGTAGAGAAAGGGGAACCTTCCTCCACTGCATGTGGGAATGTAAACTTGTACAACCACTTTGTAAATCAATCTGGTGCTTTCTCAGACAATCAGGAATAGCGCTTCCTCAAAATCCAGCTATACCACTCCTAGGCATATATCCAAAAGATGCTCAAGTACACAACAAGAGAATTCTTTCTGATACGTCTATTAACAAAACACTAAAACCATTCAGCAGGATCCATCAGCTTCTAATTCTTGCCAGGCAGTAGCAGCCACTGAAGACGAAGCAGCAGTGGGCACTTCACAGCTCGTTGGTGCTCGTGGCGCTGCGCTGCTAGAAATCTTCTGAGGAGTACTGACAATCGCCGACATACGTTTTAAAATTAATTTTACATGCTGTCCAAAACAAGAGTTTAGAGTGCTGCCCATTCATTCCCATCCAGAGCAGTGGCAGCCTGCTATCTCTTCCCTGGGCTGCAGAGCTTAGCTTCAGAGTCCTGATTGTCAAAATGCATAAGTGAGTGCCACAGATCATTTCACTGGCTTGCTCTGATCTTAAAGAAAGTGTGTGTTCTGGGGCTGAGGCCCTGTACTGAAAACCACTTCCTATCCAAACATCTTAGACCCATGAAAGGAAATCAGTCTTGATTTAAAATATAAAAAATAAAAAAGTAAATTAACATTATCTTTAAAGGCCAACTAGTCTTAAATTTGTAATAAAGCTACATATTATTGACTAATTATTTCAGACGTTGAAATTCATAGTATTATCTGACATGTTGATATTCTATATTAGCTCTAAAATTGCATGTTTACATTGGGACTGGCCCTCAAATACTGACAGGTAGGAGAATCACACACGATACATGTGATAAAGACTCCATTCTCCTACCCCCTTCCCAAATGAATTATATCCAGATAGGATCAGGCACATGAGTTTAAATAATTTTACTGCTAATAATTGATATCTAGTACCTTAAAAACTGAAGGATTATTTCTTCAACAATGGTCATAAATGTTGGCTCTCAGGCTGAGCTACGTCATCTTTTTACTTGTCCTCCTCTTTTCTTTCTCTGCGAAGCTTTCTCCTGCTCT
Organism: Psammomys obesus; assembly: GCF_907164565.1. NCBI lineage: Eukaryota > Metazoa > Chordata > Mammalia > Rodentia > Muridae > Psammomys > Psammomys obesus. Next base: position 1,925,141 of record NW_026587759.1, read on the forward strand.
AACAAGCACACTATTTACACTTTAAATAGCAAACCACTAGGTGCGACCTCATGCTCCTTCCTCCTTCCTGTTAGCTGCCCAGCACGTAGTTTTGGTTGGATATAGACTTCAACAAATGTGTATTGTTGAGACACATTCTATGCGAAAAATATTAACAAAGGGAGGTAACGAAAAAGTTTCTTAATTATTCAGTGGGCACCTACTTCTCTCTAAATTGTTCAAATATTCAAATGAGTCATTTCCTTGAGCAGTATATTTAAAGGCACCACTAAAGACTTTTAAAAGCATTAGCAATATCCATGCCAGAGAGGGGATAATAGTTATGATTACGTAAATAATAAGTGTGAGAACACATGTGAAAGCCAGTGTGCATATGAATGATGAAATGTTTAAATAGGGTCTCTCATATATGAGGAGGCATCAGAACCTCCCAGTGAGCTGAGCCCAACTCTCAGAGCGTCTGAGGCTGCCTCCCTCTGAAAGGACCTTGAATTTCTGATAACTTCCAGGCAGCACTGAGGCCCCTGATCTGTGGAACACGCATTTATAAAATGTGCTGTATAGAAACAGCAAATTTTTGAACTAGAACAAGTGACCAAAGGCACGCTGGCACATCAATGTTAGTATAAGGTTTCAGGATGCCTATAGCTGCGGAATTCTGCTCATCACCACCACGTCAGGGAGTTCCCCAAAAGCCTGGATTTTAGAAACAGGTAGGACTGACTGACTACTCAAGGAAAGTGAGGCTGCTGTGGTTTGTGGAGCATAGTTTTGTGCATGTTCATTCTACCTGCGCCCTGAAGAGTGTTCTTTATCTACACAGAACCACAGGTAACATTTTGAAAACAAGTACAGGAAAGGTGAATCCAAGAGGGGGGCCAACAGGCCAAACCACACAGAAATTTCTAGAAAGATGTGATTAGGGTCATCTCATCGTGGATGGTGGGTGGGAGGGAAACCATTTCAACCACTCCTGTGCATATATATGCATCATGTCCTGACATCCAACCAGTGTCGTGTTTAGGGTGAAAGTCCACATGCCCATGCTCTAAATCTTCCTAGACTGGACACAATAACTAATACAATGTAAGTGCTTTGTAGTTACATTGTTTAGAGAGTAATGACAAGAAAAGTTCCATACATGTTCGGTATGAAAGTGTTTTTTAATATGTCCAGCCAGTCATTAATTACATATATTGAAGGAAACCCATGGCTATGAAGGACCAACTGTGCCCAGTGGCATTTTTTTGCTAGTATTGACTGTCTGACCTTATATAACCGACTATCCTCCTCTACCTTGTACCATTATTAACTTTTTGTACTTCATAGCCAAAATTAAATTTGTATCTGTTTAATGACTATGCTGTTTACTCAAATTATGAACTTAACCCAGTTAGCTCTCTGGTGAATTATGTAGCTTCTTACATGAAATATGCCATTTTGAACAACAGTTATTGAAGATGAAAAAAATCGTTAAAAATTTCTGATGAGGATTTTGTCTTCCAGTTGTTTTGTTTGTTTGTTTGTTTGTTTTCTCCCACTTAGACAACTGGAAGACAAAATCCTCAACTGCCAAGTGCTTGCTTAGGAGCTGTGAGGATGCCCTAATCAAGCTTTCTAGTGGGGTGATTGGGTCTTCTGGGACCTTTACTCAGGTTTGGGTAATGCCAGCCATTTTAGATTGGTTCTGTTTATACCTTCCCACTGGTCTCAGGCAGAAAAACTTCATGTTGCCTTGTCTTCCCCCAGCTCTGCAGGTGGAACTTGTTATCCTTTTGAGATATTTTTATTTTGTGAGACTATTTGTAATAAAACAGCATATTTCTATAAAAATATCTGATCAATTTATTTTCAGAACCGTTTTATTCTTGTTAGCCCATTAAAGAGGTCATGTTATTTCCCACATTTTTAAACTATTTTTTGCAAAGTTTGTTCCTGCTCTCCCTCTGATTCCTGTGTTGCTTAGGAAATAGCCTCCTTGTAGAAATGCTAAGAAAGCATTTCTCCATTATGATGACATTTGGCAGATCCTCCATGGAAACCATGTTTTTCCCTCCTTATGTATTAATCTTCTCATGTGGGAAAAGGAAAAAGAGACAGGAAGGAGAATAACAGGCGTAGGTTTCGGGTATCCTATTGTGGAAGAAACCATCTCAGCATTGCTTGGTGGCAATGTGCGACCAAGATTGTGCACCTTATCCTTTGGGCTGTGAGCATAACTTCACCTGCTTCTAGTGAGTATGTAGAAGAAAGCATGCTTCAGTAGAGCGTCTGCTGTGGGCATGCGTGCACTCCATGTTCAGGCACGTGCTCTGAATTCACCCTATAGGAGACCCCCTACTGGAAAGTTACCTCTCTCACTTTGTATTCTTGTATTTAAATCATTCCTATCTTTAAGCATGTAAGATAGTGTCTATCCTAAACAGGATTTTTCGGAAAACATCAAGATTAAAACCTCGAAATCCAGGGTTCTAGTCTCACATCCAGTGTTTAGTAGTTCACACCCTGTGCCTACATTATACATCAGTAGACAGGAGCTGAGGCTTTGCTTTTCTACATAGTGTTTTAGTTGAAGCAGAATGCTACCATATACATAAGCACACTTCTAAAATTTGAGGCTCTGTATGAATTGGCAGCTCCTAACTCATGTTCTTTACTAACAAAATTGCCTTCTTACTTGCTGTAACATTTGCTTTCCTCCTTTACCAATCATACTTCTCAGCAAAGTTGTCATAGCCAAAGTTTAGAACTCCTGTAGGTGCTGCTGTTAGGCGGTCTCAACATCAGCTGTTTAATCAACCAGAATCTAGCCATAGGATAGCTCAGTGGTAGAGTTCTTGCCTACATGCATGAGGTCCCAGGTTCAATCCTCACCACTACCAAAAATAAGCAATTGACGTGCCAAAAGAACCTAAAACAAACATGAAAATCCTCAGTCCTTATTTGGTGCAATGTATTCTAAACAATTATTTTGAGAAATGTTTTGTTCAAATAAAATCCAATGTAGAAACCCAACTGTGGAACAGATGAAGGCAAGAATCCCTGTGACATAGGCAGCATTCTGTGGCGCTTGCATGCACTTTTCGAGACTTCGCTTGTCCTTCAGGACCCATTTAATACTGTTCTTAAGGCTCACAAGTGAGGTGTGTGCGTTGATGTTAATGAGACAGAGATAGCATCATGGCCCCAAATTTGCAGCTGAACAAGTATACAGCATTGTTTATGAAGATTTCCTTTGAATTAGTGCCGCCACCAGAACTGTGGTCTTTTGATGAACTTACTTTTTATTTTCCTGATAAAAGCACCTTGGAATACCTGACTTCTGATGATCGCATGTAAACTGGCCATGGCATTACCATGGTGTAGAAAAGCTCTGGGGTAAAAATGGGAGGAGAAGTGGAAAAGGCAGGCTGTAAGTTCAGGAAGCTGAGGTAGAAGGGATTCAGCATCTAATACAGCTAGCCTATAATTGGCATGTGAGAACTGAATTTCTTCTTGAAACGACTGTAACTGGGGTAAACACTTAACAACAGAAATGGTAATTCTCTAGCACCTCTTGATACTGAATCTAACAAAACAGGTTCACTGTTATGCTCTTTCTATAGATTGCTTTAAGTGCCATTCAGTTTTTCTTAAATCATGTGGATGTTTTAGTAAATTGGCTAGTTTAAAAATTTTTTATTTTTTTCACTGGCCTGAATATTGTGACTTAGATTTGAGCATATTAGAAATTACTAAAATGAGTGTTCCTATACCAGAATGAGGAAAAATTCAGAAGCATACCAATGTAGATCACATTTTAACTTAAAAATAATTGTAAATATTTGTGATGCAAGTTTAAAACAAAGGCAATGTTTCAGGTGAACACATTGTTTAGTTTTGTGTTCTGTGGTCCCTGAAATCATTCTCTAGGAGGCTGGAAAGATGGCTCAGTGGTTAAGAGCACATTGTCAGCTCTTCCAAAGGATCTGGGTTTAATTCCCAGCACCCACATGGCAGCTCACAATTGCCTGTAAATTGTAAATTGTAAATTCCAAGGGATCTGACACCTTCACACTAATGCACATAAAATAAAATTTAAACAAAATTATTCTTTAGAAAATCACTTATCCCTTAAGATAATAAGACAATTCTAAAATTCTCTAATTTACAACTAACCTTTCAGCTAAAAGTCATTTGCAAAATCCATTTTAATATAGAAAAATAACTCCTACAAGTTAAAACATTAAAAATTAAATAGAACAGTATAGCTGTGGTCTCATTGACTTTGGACACATTTGACAGGCATAGCTTTATCTCTTAATTTGAGGAGACTAGAAGTTGTAGTGCTTGAGCACTTTTCTAACATAAATACATCACAAGATGATAATTCCAAATCATGTTAATAATTTTATGATTAATGCATAATACCCCATAAATTATTGTTTTTCTTTTAACAACAATAGTTGACTAACTTTTGTTCCTTGAAAAATTATACCAGGAGAAAGAACAAGGCCACTGAGAGCTTTCAGTTTAAAACATGAGGAGCTAACTTACTTTTTCTTTGCCAAAGTTTCAGACCCAAAGTTTACGTCTATCAGACCAGCACAGGAAATCACATCTGTGGAGAGGAATCGTCAGCATCACCTTGATTGAGGGCCGAGACCTCAAAGCAATGGATTCCAATGGGTTGAGTGATCCCTACGTGAAGTTCCGGCTCGGCCATCAAAAGTACAAGAGCAAGGTAGGTCTCCATCCATTTGTGCTCCCGTCACTGTTGGGAAGGCTCTGACCGGCTGGCACCCAGGCTTTTGGAGATGGGAACGCTGGATGCCTTTTGAAATACGAACTTTGGAATATCGTATCCAGAAACAAAGCTGGCAGTCTGTGCACCAGCTTTGAGTGAGCCACTATGCTGTTTGGCCTCAGTGTCTTCATCTGCTACACAGGAACCAGCTCTCAGCACATTTTTGAGATTTAAGAGAGAGAGAAAAAAAAAAGCAATATCCCAGAAGAGCATAGCACACCCCTGCATAGACAGTACTGAGGGCATTGGCTGGTGACTGCTGCCAGCACTGATCCGTGCGTTATTTTGCCTGCAGTGAAAGTCTTTCAAATTACTCTGAATCATTTTATCCAATCTGGCTTTGAGAAGTTTTTAATTTTTTTTTTTTTGCATTTTATTTAATTGAATAGTAACTTTTAAATTTTGCATCATATTTGTATAAAATGTATTACAATTACAATTCACTTCTCTTCTTTCTTCCCTCCCACTCCTGCCAACCATTTTGTTCTTTCCAATTTGACCCTCTCCTATGATATGTTCATGATTAGAATGTCCATGCCACATCCAGAGCATTTAAAATGTATTTAGGAAACAAAGGGTCAAACCCCTGCGGTTGCTTTGAGTCATGCGCAATAGCACAGCTTTCTTAGTCTTTCTGTGTGTCAATTTTGCTTATTGCAGAAATAGAACTAGAAAATGCCTGCCTAAGCAAGTTATAGAAGAGATTAAATTAATGCACGTTAGACACATAAAGGGCTTACACTACCGCTGTGATTGTAAGTACCTAGTAAATGCTAAAAGCAGAGGGAAAAAGATCAGTGGCAGTGGTAATATTTGTGGAGTAACACTTTTATTCTTAGTAGATGTTATGCAGTAGCAGTAGCATGTTGTTTATACGGTAATGGTAATGCCAGAGACTTGCTGTCCACAGTTACATCTTGCTATGTCCAGTTACAACGGCTTTCGGTGCTTACAGCCACAGATCACTTGGGACGTGCACTCCCATCCACTCTGTGTTACAAAAGGTCACGTCCCATTTTGGTAAAAGTTGTTGGCCCTGTCGAGTCCCCCTCTACTGCAGCAGGTCTCCATCCACACTGAAGGTAATCAAAATACGACAGCCTGACTCAGCAACAGAAAGTGGGTACTGCTGCCAGCCTGGTTGCACCCTTGCAGAGGCCCACATGGGAGATTCGGACATAACTTTTAGCTGGAAGAAAGTTTTATGGGATAGACAATCCTAATATCAAACACTGAGAAGTTAGTCTGTTGATGAGCAGATTACAAAAAGATGGACTACATTCCAAAATGCCATAGGAGTTCATCTAAGCTGAAGAGGACATTTGAATTTTCCATCTAGTTTCATCTATATTTTTCACCAAGAGCTTAAGAATTTAAAACAGCTACTTTTTCTAAAAATAGGCATCTATGACCACTTCTGTCTCTTCTCAGGTAACACAATTTGCATGTTTTATAGTTCTGCTCTTTAGATATGAAATATGAACCCTACTATGGACATGTGTCTCTATTTGATCTTTCTGTCCATGATGAATTGCAGATTAATTTCAGATTATGAACTTTAAAGTTGTGGTTCATTTGCATTACCTTTGCATAGCACATACATCATTGCTTTCAAACTCTTCACCTCTAAGGATCTGTCTGTCATACATTAAAAAAAAAGAGAAAAGGCCACTACATATGATCTGCAAAAAAGAGAGAGAGAGAGAATGCCAAAAGAAACAAATGTGAGTATGGCCTAACCAAATGCTAAATGGAATTTTATAGCACTTTAATATTGGTAACTTTGTTGATTTACAGGGTTTCATCTCTGAATACTTGAAATCACAAAATTGCAGTCTAGACATCCTTGTTGTTTATGCAACACAAGGATCACACACAGGTTTCCCCGTGTGTGAAGGGAAATAGCACAGCCGTGCTGAGCAGTGAAGGCAAAGCGTGCTAACCCGCCCCGAGGCCACTTATGTATTCCTCCTGCCCCCACTTAGCTCACTCTCTGTTTCTCATGCACTTTATTTTTTTTTAATTTTTTTATTTTTATTTTATTTTTCTTTTTAGTTACATTTTGTTAACTCTGTGTCCCAGCTGTATCCCGCTCCCTCATTCCCTCTTCTCATGCACTTTAAACACAAGAGAGCAAGAGGGAAACAGGAACTCTGGGAATTTTCATCTTTCTTTATTACGAGATAACTGATTAGTGTTCTTCAGTCAGAAACTGTGACTGAATAAATGAGTTATTTCATGGACAGGCTATCTTTTCTTTGTATTTCATGCTTTGCATAGGCTGTAGAATACAGTCGGGGCTTACTCCTGATTTCTCTGGACATGACCATAAAAGTCTACTCATCGACAAAGATGCTACAAGTTCGCTGACTGGCATTATACACATTTGCCCCTTTGGTTGAACGAACTATTGCCTTTAACAAGATTTTCTACAGAGTGTCTCAAGCTGCTTCTTAAATCCTACTATTGATAATACAATAACTTTTGGCTTTCCAGATTATGCCGAAAACTTTGAATCCTCAGTGGAGGGAGCAATTTGATTTCCATCTCTATGAAGAAAGAGGAGGGATCATAGACATCACTGCCTGGGACAAAGATGCTGGGAAAAGGGATGATTTTATTGGAAGGTTTGTGAGACCTTAGATATGGCAAGTTTGTGTTGAAATAATATTTTCTGTAAATTTGGTTGTTGTCAACGATGTTTACCATTTTGAAAGAAGGAAACTTCCCGTTACAGCACAGCCTAAAACTGAAAAACATAGATTCAAAGAATGGCCAGTAGGTGGCAGCTTTGCCTAGTTGATGGACAGGCTATTCCAATTAGATACTCAGAGATTTTCTCCAGATGTCAGAATTACTGCGCACAAAAGTTATGGGAGTTGGAAAAGAGGAATTTCATCTGATATGGGACACTTATAGGAACAAAGAACACATTCACGGCTGGAAAATGACCTGCAGTAATGTCTGTTTTCACAAGGCACATTGTGACCGTAAAATGCATTATCTCCTACAACTCCCCACAAGAATCCTTGCAATCTCTTAGGAGTTCGTAAACCTGTAAAGAGTTCCAGAACTTTAGAAAAGGAAGAACACAGCTGAGGCAGAGCCATGTTAATCTGATAACACAACAAAATGCATTCCGAGGCTCGCATGACATTTCTCTACAAAGTCAAGGTTCCTTGGGTCGACTACTTGAATGATAGGAATTGTGTTCTGTTACAAAGCCTATGTTTATATTTTTTTGACAGTTACATATGTGCATTGTAGCAAAGTGTGTGGAAACTTGCCAGAGTGGAGAAAAGCAGGGTGTGCAGATGGGCTTGCCACTTCAAAGAATCTTTCTTCGCTGTTGTTCACAGGCATTCCAAGTCACTGAACTTACAATCCGAACAGAATTTATCCATTCCCAGAGTAAAGGGAACTTTAGTATAAAAGTGAAAACAGGAATCCGACCTATGATACTTGGCTCTTCATTTTGATTTAGATGGTTCTGACACACCTATTTAAGCAGTAGCTGTCACCATATGCTTGTAAAATAGAAGATGAGCTAAATTTCAGCTGACCATTCATACCTTACTTGTAAATAAAGTTGGGGACACAGCTGTGGTGTAATTCAGTCCTTTGAAAGCAGGGATCTGTGTTGCACTGTGCTCCTCAGGAAAAACACTGCCCTCAGAGCTTTCTGGGGTCCACTTGTAGTCTGCAGTGTCTCCCCCTAGCTTAAGGCAGCGTGTACCTGCAGTCTCAGAATCGCTTGACTGTGGCTGTGGATTTGATGTCATCTCTCCTTACCCTGTGATCTCATTCGGGGAGTTAGAATCCAGCTGCTCTGTGAACAGTCACTTCTTTTTCATAGTTTACAGCAACAATTTCTCTGGTTATCAGATAACAAAAGTGTAACCGCTCACTCAATACTTTATAGTCCAACTTTCTAGAAGGAAGAGGGCTGCACTCTAAAAACCCACTGGCTTCTGCTCTGGCTGCTGTCTACATGAAATTCTTCTTTTCCCTTTTCTGTTTTTATTTCATAATGACAAGCATCATTTGTGCACTTCTCCCTTTGGGGAGAATTTCCAACTTTGGATATTGCCAAATATTGCAGCCCATTTTATGACACTCCGAAGTTAGCCATCAGGCCCCCATCACCCAAGTCTGTTCTTCTTTCAGAGTTCTCCTCTGTTCTTTCCTAACACTAAAAATATCAGAGTCACCTTTTCCTTCTTTCTATCTTCTCACATTCATCAAACACAGCAGCAGACTGGTCTTTCATCAAGGCTATAGCCTGGATGAAACTAAGATCTCCCATGAGACTCACCTCTTTAAAAAAAATACATATTCTTCCAGCATCGAGCTGTAAGAGGAGCCTTCAACACACATAGACCTGCGGGAGCCCCTCATCAGCTCTGTCGCTGTAACTCCAGGTTGGCAACCGCCTGCTTTCATGAATAGCAGTAGGCTTTGCCATTTTTAAATCTCCTTTATTTGGGGTTCCTAATGTATCTTTCTTCCCATCCTCCTCAACCCCTTCTAGCACAAATGTGGAGTAGTATAGGTGGGTTTTGAGGGAGAACTATTTCCAGTTTTCTGAGAGAGTGCCAGATTGATTTCCAAAGTGGTTGTACAAGTTTACATTCCCACCAGCAATGGAGAAGGGGTTCCCCTTTCTCCACATCCCTGCTAGCATTTTTTTATCTAGCCATTCTGACCTGTGTGAGATAGAATCTCAGAGTCATTTTGATTTGCATTTCTGTGATGACTAATGAGCATTTCTTTCAGCATTTAAGACTCTTCTATAAATTCTCAGTTTAGCTCTGTACCCCATTTTTAACTGGATTATTTGATTTGTTAGTGTTTAATTTCTTAAGTTTTTTCCATATTTTGGATATCAGCCCTCTATCAGATGTAGGGTTGGTGAAGCTCTTTTCCCAATCTCTAGGCTGCCATCTTATTCTATTGACAGTGTTCTTTGACTTACAGTTTCATGAGGTCCCATTTCTTAATTGTTGATCTCAGAGCCTGTGCTGTTGGTGTTCTGATCAGAAAGTTGCCTCCTATGCCAATGAGTTCCAGACTTTACTCCACTTTGTCTTCTAATAGATTTAGAGTATCTGATTATTTGTCAAGGTCTTTGATCCACTTGGACTTGCGTTATGTGCAGGGTGATAAATATGAGTCTATTTGCATTTTTCTACATGCAGATATCCAGTTAGACCAGCACTATTTGTTGAAGATGCTTTATTTTTTCCATTGTATGGTTTTGTCTTCTTTGTCAAAAATCAAGGGTCCACAGAGTATGGGTTTATTTCTGACCTCATAAAGTATGTTTGCCAATGTTCCTTCTGTTTCTATTTTGTGGAATAGTTTGAGGAGTACTGGTATTATTTCTTCTTTGAGAGTTTGGTAGAATTCTGTTCTAGAACCATCTGGCCCAGGGCTCTTTTTCATTAGGAGGTTTTTTAATGAATGCTTCTATTTCCTTGGGGGTTATAGGTCTCTAAATTGTTAACTTGATCTTGATTTAACTTTGGTAAGTGGTATCTAACATAAAAATTATTCATTTCCTTCATATTTTCCAGTTTTGTGGTGTATAGGTTTTTGAAGTACAATCTAATGATTTTTGGATTTCCTCAGTGTCTGTTGTTATATGCCCCTTTTCATATTTGATTTTATTAATTTAGATATTCTCCCTCTGTCTTTTAGTTAGTTTGGTTAAGGGTTTATCTGTCTTGTTGATTTTTCTCAAAGAACCAGTTCTAAGTTTTGTTGATTCTTTGTACTTGTCTCTTTGTTTCTAGGTTATTGATTTCAGCCCTGGGTTTGATTATTTCCTACTGTCATACTCTTGGGTGTGTTTGCTTCCTTTTTTCTAGAGCTTCCAGGTGAGCTGTTAAATAGCTAGTAAGAGCTCTCTTCACTTTCTTTATGAAGGCACTTAGCGCTTTGAACTTTCCTCTTAGCACTGCTTACATTGTGTCTCATAAGTTTGGGTATGTTGTGCTTTTATTTTCATTCAGTTCTAGAAAGTCTTTAATTTCTTTCTTTATTTCCTTCCTGACCCCTTAGTTATTAATCAGAAAGTTGTTCAGTTTCCATGATGTTGTAGGCATTCTGTTGTTTCTATTGTTGTTGAAGTCTACTTTTAATCCATGGTGGTCTAATATAAAACAAAGTGTTATTTCAGTTTTCTTCTATTTGTTGAGATTTGTTTTGTGTCTGAATATGTGGTCAAATTTGGAGAAGGTTCCATGAAGTGCTGAGAAGAAGGTATAGACTTTTGTGTTTGGATGGAATGTTCTGTAGATGTTTGTCCAGCTGACTCATAATGTTGGTTTGTTTCATTATTTCTGTTTAGTTTCCATCTCAATGACCTGTCCGTTGGTGAGAAAGATGAAGCCTCATACTGTTGAGGTGGAGTTCGATGTGTGATTTAAGCTTTAATGTTTACAAATGTGGGTGCCCTTGTACTTGGGGCATAAGTGTTCAGAATTGAGACATCATCTTGGTTGATTTTTCCTTTGATGAGTATGAAGTGAACTTCCCCATCTCTTTTAATTAATTTTCATTGAAAGTCTATTTTATTAGAAATTACAATAGCTACTTCAGCTTGCTTCTTGTGTCTGTGTGCTTGAAAAACCTTTTTCCATCCCTTTGTTCTGTGGTAATGTCTATCGTTGTTGTTGAGGTTTGTTTCTTGTATGCAACAGAATGATGGGTCCTGTTTACTCTCCCATTCTGTTAGCCTGTGTTTTAGTTTTGTTGGGGAGTTGAAGCCATTGATGTTGAGAGATATTAAAGAGCAGTTGTTATTTCCTGTTATTTGGATGTTGGTGGTGGAAGAGTGTGTGTGTGTGTGTGTGTGTGTGTGTGTGTTATGTGTGCCTCCCCCCTTTTGGTTTTGCTGTTGTAGGATTATTTATTTCTGTTGTTTCCCTGGGTGTGATTAGCCTCCTGGTGTTGGAATTTTCCCTCTACCATCTTCTGTAGGGCCAGGTTTGTGAATAGGTATTGTTTAAATTTGCTTTTGTCATGAAATATCTTGTTTCTATGATGATTAAAAGTCTTTCATGGTATAGTAGTCGGGGCTGATATCTGTGGTCTCCTGTGTCTATAAGATATCTGCCCAAGCCCTTTTGGAGTTTACAGTAAGAAGTCAGGTGGAATTCTGAATTGTCTGCCCCTCTATGTGACTTGGCCTTTTTCCCTTACAGCTTTTAATATTCTTTCTTTGTTTTGTACATTTAGTGTTTTGATTATTATGTGACAAGAGAATTTTCTTTTCTAGTCCAATCTATTTGCTGTCCAAGTCTCTTGCATGTTTATAGGCCTCTCTTTCTTTAAGGTTGGGGAAATTTTCTTCTACGATTCTGCTGAAAACATTTTCTGGGCCTTGAAGCTTACAGTCGTCTCCTTCTTAGGTTTTGTCTTTTCATGTTGTTCCAGATTTCTTAAATGTTTTGTATCAGGAACTTTTTAGATTTAACATTTTCTTTGACTGATGTATCGATTTCTTTAATCATATCTTCTACACTTGAGATTCTGTCTTTCTTCTCTTGTATTTCGTTGGTGATGCTTTTTGTCTGTAGTTCCTGCTCTCTCCCCTAAGTTTTCCGTTACTAGGATTGCCTCAGATTGTGTTTTCTTAATTGCTTCTATTTCCATTTTTAGGTCATGTACAGTTTTATTCATTTCCTTCTCCCATTTTGTTGTATTTTTCTATATTTCTTTAAGGGATTTATTCAATTCTTTCACCTGTTTGATTGTATTTTCCTGCATTTTTTGAGGGATTTATTTTCTTCTTTTAAGGCCTCTATTATTTTCATAACCTCAGATTTGAGATCTTCAGTGCTTTAAGATTTAAGTGCTTCGGGTGTGATAGTATTCTCAGGGCTTGTTGCGGTGGGATAGCTGGGTCCTGGTGGTGTTGTATGGTCCTGGGTTTTGTTGTTTGTCTTCTTATGCTGACCTCTAGCCATCTGGTTGACTCTGGTACTTGCAGGCCTGGTGGTATCTGATGGTAGTAGGTCTCTGGGGTTGTAGGTAGAGCTTGTGGTGTCAGAAGGCTGCAGTCCTCTGTTTTTCCCACTGCTCCCTGATCTGTGCTGGTCTCTTAGGCCACAGATTAGGATGGGTTTGGGGAAATGGTGTAGGCTCAGGAACTTGAGTTTTTATTTTTTCAAATGTACAATCATTTGAACCTGTTCTTGCCTCTATTTTGGCAGCTAGGCATCTCCACCCTTACCATTTCTAACATAAATCACTTAAGTTCTACGGTTTGAAATCTGTTTGCTAAGTTCTCTACTAAGGGGCTCCTAAAAGGCTGCCTTGGCTAATTTTACCTTTAGGATCTTTGAGCCATAACTAGGTTAACAGTCAGACATTTCCTGGAAGTCTGTCAAAAGTATCATAACTGGATGAGACAGGACAGGGTTGTTGGGCTGGCCCAAACTCTGCCTCCTGACCACCTCCTCGTGGGTTTTTTCCTTTCTTACCTGACTTGCCTGTGTCTTCTCTGTTTTTGTTGTTGTTGTTAGCTGGTTTGTTAAGGCTCAGAGTTGTAGCGACCACTGCAACTTCACAAAGATGTGGGTTATAAAAAACATTAAAAACTCTATTTAATATTTTTGTATGCATATTATGTGACATGTGTTTTTCTTTATGCATCTGCCATAGCACACACATCAAGTTTGGAAGACAACATTGTGGAATCTCTTCTTTCCTTCCAGCTTTACATGTGTTTCAGGGATTGAACTCAGATCCCCAGGTGTATAGCAAGTACCTTTACTCATTGAACCATCTCTCCAGTTCCAAGAGGAAAAAGTAAAATATAAATAATCTAATTTAACTGCTCTATTCAAAACCTATCATTTGTTTCCCATGAATGGTCTGGGTGGAAGCAATCGTTGCTATGAATGATGTGGTCCCCATACCTCTGTACTGAAATGCTGCCATTCTTCCTCCTCTACCCTCCAGTCATAATGGACACTACACTGTTCCCAAAACACACCAGAAGTTTTCCTATCTGTGAAACCCTTTCTTTAAGTCACCTGCCTGCCTTGCTTTTGCACTTTCTTAAGTCTGATAAAACCCTATTTCCTTAGTGTTCCCTTTCTACTAATCTGCTGATATTTTTTAGACCTAGCCAACATTTGGCATACTGTGTGTCTTCCATCTTCTATTTGATCATCCACTTCACTGCACCAGAATGCAAATTCCACAACAAGAGAGATATTTCAATGTCTGTTTACTGTAGCATCCTCAGAAAGTATGTGGCACATATGCTCAACAAATATTTTTTAATTTGAATACAAGCACTTCAAGCTTCATTTAATGCTGGAAATTATGATTATTAATTATTTAAATAAATATGATCTGATACCCACTGTTGATATATTTACAATATGACCATGACTTGATGGGAGACACAAACTTCAAGTAAAATTGTGGAAAGATGTATAACTATTAAACAAAAGGAAAATATAATGAGTTAGAATATAAAAGTGTCTGAATAGTGCTTATACTTAAAATGACTAATATATTTAGAAGAAAAAAGTCTATATAATTACCAAAATTCTTTCACTACAACAAATTAATTTACATATAAAGTTGTACATATTTTTAGGGCATCATGTGGTGATTCGAGGTATATATAATGTAATGTTTAAGTTAAAATAAATATATCTAAATCCTCATGCACACACATTAGGGCTAATGGAAACATTCATTGTTCTTTTGTGTAGCATCATAAATGTAGACACATAAATAGTGTTACCTAATACTACTGTACCACAGCATGCCAGAACTTCTAGCCTCTATCAGCTGCATCTTATACTGACCAGTGAGGCTCTCCCCATCCCTCCATTCCTCTGTTTCCCCAAGCCTCTTGAACCTCAGTGAGATTGTGGCACTAATTCCTTTTTCATATGTGGATTATTTCACTCAGTATAACGACCTCCTGTTTTACCTGTGCAGCCATAAATAATAGATTTCATGCTTCTTGACCTTTGGGAAAGTTGTGGAATTAAAAATATTATTTCATTGTTTCATGAAGAAACAATATTCTAATGTAAATATGTATTATATTTTCTTTACCCATCAATTGATGGATACTTGTTGTGTCTAGTTCATGGATGCTGTATCAAACACTGCATTAAACATGACAGTAAAGAGTCTCAAGTATTTATTAATTTTTTTCAATAGTTTTTATGGGTTAAGTTCTTCTGTTAAAGTCTTTACTCTGTTTTGTGTTGGTTTGTACATTGGGGGAAAATCATGGTCTGGTTTCTGCATGTGGGTATCCAGTTTTACTAAGACAATCCCTTAAAGAGTCTGCCTATGTTCTGCTCTCAATATCTGGTGTGTTTGCTGTACATCCTTGGTTGTGGATTCTTTCCTTTACCTCTAGGCTCTCAATTCTGGTCCATTTGTCTAAGCGTCTTCATTAGCTCTATAGTATATTTGGAAGTCAGGTAGGACAATGTGTTTTGACTATTTGTTTGCTTAATAATGCTCTTTGTAAAATATTGTTCATACCCTGATAGAAGCTACAGTGCATCTGGAGATCATTTGAGTAGCATGGACATTTTAACATATGGATTATTCTAATCCATGCACATACCTTTCCATGCTTTTATTCTAAATTGGTTCAATTTATTCTCAAGTATTTCACTTTTATATCTATTGTAAATTGGATTGTTTTCTTTATATTTTTCCAGTAATTATTGATGGATAGCAATATTATCAATATTTATCTATTGATTTTGGAACCTATTGATGTTTTTTAAATGTTTTCTTGCTCTAATAGTTCTTTTGGGGCTTTGGAGCTTTGGGGCATTCTAGAAATAAGATCACTCATATACAAATAGTGGCAGTTTGCCTCCATTTCTTCCTTTTGGCTAATTGTTCTGGCTGAGACATTCAGTACTGTGGTCGAATAAAACCTTGAAAGTTAGCATTTACAGATTCTACAGAGATATCTCCTAGTATAACCCCATTCTCCTTGACATCAAGTATAAACTAGTTGTTGGCTAGCATACAGTATCTAACTTTGTGGCTTCTTCTATTCCCATTGTGTTCACAATTTCATCATGATGATGTATGGGAGTTTACATAATTTGTTCAGTTTTCATAAAAGTACATTAAGAAAGAACGGAGGTTAGCACTGACAGTGATGACTGTTTTTGCACTTGTAAGCCATTGTTACATATAGCTCAACATGAGGCTATAGAAGGAACATGAGTATCATGCTAGTTCTGCATATATGAAGAACAAAGCCAAGATTTGTTAAGAGGCTGCTCAGTGATTATGCTCATGGAGTGACTGACCTAGGTACACTTACCACAGTTTGTATTCAGCATGTCTTCTGAAAGCCTTTTACTCCTCAGTAAAACAGTAAGTAGTCAGTAAACCAATTTAGATGATGTTCATCGTAATGCAAGTTTGAACAAATCTTACCTGTTGTTGAATGACAGATATCAAGTGAAGGTGAAATAATGTTAATCTATAGGTCATTATTTAACTTTCTGATTACCTGCATTTTGGCAGGGAAGACAAACATCCACCTCTATAGTATTCAGCTAATAAATCCTTGTGACTGTTAAACTTTCCGGCAGAGCAATAATCTGAACAAATCGGTTGCTGACAGCTGAAGTAAATTGCCAAGAATGAGGGCTGTTAGAGAGCAAGTGAACATACAAAATAAGTAAATCCTATAGCATGCAAGTTTTTTTTTCGGTTGGAGATCTGTAATCCAATATGGCAAGATTTATGGTATTATTTATTAGTGTGAAAATGCCTATCATCTTTGAAGTGGCATTGATTTGGGGATATATGTACTTTAGGTTAGCAAATTATTAGTCATGTCATTCATTGTGTGTCATCAGAACCTTTGTGTCAGTACTTCAGCACAGCAAAGTGTACCAGTGTAACCTTGAGTAGAAAGTGTAAGAAAAGTTTTACTAAATGATATGTGATTTTTAAAAAAACTTATTCTAAGTTGGCAAATTCTATGCAAAGAACTCAAATTATATAGCATGAAGTATATAGCATGAAACAACTCTCTAATTTTGGAAAGGGAGGATGGAACATGAGTTAAGCACAGGTGTTAAGGGAGGAAAACAGCCTTTGACCTTGAATCTCAACTGATCAGTGCATGTGCATATCAAGGCACCATGATTCCAATTTGGGTATTTATTTGTAACATCAAAATTAGAATGACCCTTGCTTCCTACATAAACAAGCCAAGTAAAACCACACTGCATTATCAACAGGCAACACGAAGAGGGTGAGACAGAAAATTTAAACTAATGAATTCTTTTATTAAGTTATTATATTTTTCACTGATTTCCTAACTGCAGATTTATGTAATGGGATATTTCCTTAGCATGATGGATAGAATTTAAACTCATTTTAATCTTTTGTTCATGACTTATTATTTCTTCTGAAAGTTTTGCATTTGTGTTCATTTCAATATTTCCTAAGTAATGGGCAAAGTTTCCAGTATCATTTCTGGGTACCACAACATGTAGATCAGTGGTTTTACTTGAAGATCATGAGTAGGGAATGTTACAAGTTTACAGAAGTATACTCTGATAGAAAAATCTCCCCAACACAACTGAAACATTGTGACTTCGGACAACAGAAACTCAGCCATGTTATTTCACACTTAATGTCTGAGGTGGACATAACCTTCTGGATAGTCATGAACTTTGGAAACAAATCAGTGGTTCCCTGCTGGATCCTTTCCATTACAAACATTCCAAAGAAGTCTGAGCTACACTGACTCATAATATAAGAATCTGTAACATTTTACGGATTGTTGATTATAGTAATATAAAGTGGTTCTCATATATTAGGACATTTTTTAAAACTTAATATAACTTACTGTAAATTTGGTTTTCAAAAAAGTATGAAAAACTGTTGTTGTTTTTCAAATACCTCTTCCCAAAGGAAATCTTAGAGATTTGTCTTCCTTTTAAAAAGGTTCATTTTAAAATAGCATGCTAATCAAGATGGCTTCAAAATATCTAGCTAGAGCTTCAAGTATAAGTTACACTTTGAAATTCATTATTAAAGAAAATGGATATAAATCTCTGTTGCAAATGTTCTGCTTGATAAGTTGCGTTGTTTTGGCTGAATTTCTGATAGGGCTGATTATACCTCCCATGATTTCTGACTCATATTGTGTCTGACACAGATCATGAGTGGGAGTGGAAGTGTCATCACTCCAGATTTTTATCTTAGATGTTCTCCTGGACGTGTTCAATTAGCATTAGTTTCAACCTACAGTTATTTAACAAGGGTATTTTTAAGCCACTTGTGCATTTTGTGAAGATTGGCTTAGTTAAAACTAGATTATATAATTCTTGAATCCAGTTGCTAGGGCCTGTAAGAAGTGGAGTTCGGTGTGAACAAGCCTCACTGTAGACTAATTGGTGCTACACATTTGGTGTGCAGTCTGCCAGGTCAGTGTGTTTACCCACTCTCAGGGAAGTCTGAGCTCTTATTTTTTAGTGAAAAAATGACTTTAAAAGCTCCAACATCTACTTCTTGTACCCCTGAGAGTCATTCCAACACAGCAGGGGTGCTAATCACAGGGCTGTTTTGTCTGCGAAGACACTGTCATCAGTTCCAGGGCGGCAGAGGCAAGGCATGGAGAGGAAGATTCAACAGGGACCCAGCCTCCTCCTACAGTCCTCAGGGACTTGTGATTCAGTTAACATGAGTCAGCTTTCTCCCACGTGGCTAAACGATCCAAATGTATATATGTTATATAGTCAAGTTGTGATATACAAGTTAGAAAACATGACTGGAGCTCCTTCATCTATGAACCTCAATTTTCTCACTCTTGGAAAGCAGCAATAGCCCTCTGAAATCTCCTTCAGTGTTAATTCTAGTTTGGCTATTACATTAACTGACTGACTGGTTAATGGGTGGGTTGGTTTTGGGTACAGATAGTTCAAAGTTCAAAAAAAAGTGAAGATGATAGTGTAACTTTTCAAACTATCTTTAATTTTGTGTTCTTACTGTAGCTAAGAGAAAGCATTTTCCCTTGAATTTCTGCCTGATAAGTAAGTCAAGTGAGCCGGGTGTAACAATACTCACCTTTAACCCCAGCAGTCACAGGAAGGCAAAAACAGGTAGATCTCTGTGAGTCTGAGCCATCCCGGTCTATCTGACAGGCTCCAAGCTACCCAGAGCTACATACAGAGACCCTGTCTCAAAAAAATAAATAAATAAATATAAAGCACAAAGAGCTTAAGTGATTTGCTTAGTATCATAATATAAATGAGATTTTAGTTCAGCAGTTCTGAACCCTTGAGCATGTATGCATGTACCTTGCTCATAGCAACACCAAATGGGTGGTATTCCGTGTTCTAAAGATAAAGATATGAAAACCTAGGTTTAAAATGGGAACCCCTAGAAAACTAACGGCATCTGACATATGGACACCAAGCAGTGAGTCAACAAATCGGTGAGTGAGATGAGTGGTAGAAATAAGTCAGGGGGGAAGGGAGGGAGAGAGAGAGAGGAGGAGGAAAGGAAGGAAGGTTGGAAGGAAGGAAGCCAATCCACTTTCTACGTTAAAGGTATAGAAGTGTATAATGCCCACATTAGGCATCAATTTTGTCCCTGCTGTGAAGAAGCATTGCACAGGGGAATCTTTGGCTTCTCTGAAGCTCCATTTCTTTGTAGAAAGTTTAATGCTTACAAAGTACTAACTGGACTCGAGGTCCTACAAAAAACAAGATATTTTCTCTAGCCTTCAGATGTTTCAGGAAGGACATCTGAAAGATATCTCAATAAGAGCTAGTAAAAGTTAGTCAATAAGGATAGGTAGAGTATCATCTCAGGCAAGAAAGATCCAGACATATAGAACCTGGTGAAAAATACAGGCAGCCTGGACGACATGATATGTCATGAGGATGCCACACACAAGCTGGTGATAAGCACCGGTGACAAGCTGGTGACGTGGCTTGGTGAGAGCACTGCTGGATTGCTGAGGGTATTTCTTGGAGGAAGGAAGCAAGAGGAGGAATATAGCCATACTTTTAATATCAGTAATTGGGATGTGTGTAAACTGTGTCAGTGCATTTCACCTTAGCCTGGGTTCTCTAGAAATAAACTCCAAGGCAACAGTTTGGTGCTACTGATTTACTAGGAGGTATATTCCCAGAAAGTAGGGTACCAGATGGAGAATAGGAAGAAGCAGTGGGAAACAATACAACACTATGTTACTGAGCTGTTCACTGTTTTCTGTGTATCAGGGACAGACTGCCCAGCAGAGATGTGTACATGGCAGTTTGCAGTCAAGAAATAGAGGGCCATATTTCGGAATAGCCTATCAGAAGGAAGGAGGTGTCTTCTGCCTCCTGATTCACTGATCCAAGGACCTGCCACCGGAGACCAACCTCTTCATTGTTTCATGGGGCTCCATTGGCAGGTTTGGGGAGCATTAGCTCTGCGCAAAGACCATTTGACTTTGCCTTCAAATGCAGAAATGGCCTTAGGAGCCAGAATGTCCGGGTTCATGGAAGCTAGGCCTAGATGTAAGGTGGCAGCCCCGGAGAAGACCCAGTGCATTTGGGCATGTGGAAGGCTTCAACCTTCCTAGAAGGTTGAGGAAGGATAGGTAGGAGAACTCGGTTTGTGGTGTGAAGGTCAGCCCTTTGGGGACACAAAATCAAAGCAGCACCGTGGTCAAAGCGAGTGGCTGAGGCCCCCAGAGATCAAGGCTCCTGGACTATTTACGGGATAAATTAGAGATATTTTAAACATGTTTTTTAAAGCCTATGTATAGATCCCTGCTAGAAAAAAAATAAAGAGAGAGAGTGCATTATCTTCAAGCCAAAGAGAAGAGACCACAGCCCCTTCTTTGCTGCCCCTCCATGCTGACACTGGAGGCCAGCCTGATACTCCTCGCAATACGTACGAACCCAGATTACATAGATTCTTTTCTTACCATTCCAGGGTCTTTTGCTCTGTTTTTGTCTTGTAAGATGGCTAAGGAAAAATATTCCATTACTGATAAAATAGACTTGTTCTTTTAGGTTTTAGCTTGTCGAATTGCAAAGAAAGAAAGACACAATCGTCAACATGGATAGAGTGATCACAAATCGTGAGAATAGGGACTCTGAAAATTCAGAGTTCATCCAGTTCAATTAGCTCAGAACTGCTGATGAGAAAAGTGAAATTCAAGAGGGAAAGTTGTCTTGGAAAAGGTCATACAACTAATTAGTGGGAAACAGAGGGTTGGAGCTAAGGAAATGTGACTCTGGACTCTTCGTTGCTGTCAAAGTATTTTTAGAGTCCATGAATTTACATTAGTGCTTTTATAAAAATAATTTTGCATTTTCATTTTTATAATAATTTCTTATACTTGGGTGCCCTGGATAATCACTCACTTCCGTAGTTTACCTATGATAAAGCCTTCCTTTGTGAGGAACATATCGGTACAGGGGAGCCAGATACAGACGCTTCATCCCACACCAATTAGGACTGCATTCACAGGGCATTAGTCCATGCCACAAGGGTTCTGTCTCTGTACATATTTGTTCAGAAACTGAAATGGAATGGAAAATTCTTTTCTACATGCCATCCCAGCAGTCATTTGATTTGATACTCAGCAATGAAGCTGTGATGCAAACTTTATCTTCAAGTTAACAACACTGTTTAGCTAAGTTGTAGCAAAATTGACATTTAAAGCAGCATCGTATTCCTGGACAGAATTTTAAATAACTAAAAAGTCTGAGTAACCACAGTGATCACCTGGCAAGCACTGAACACTCCATGTCCAGAATTTTGTTGTTCTCTATGTTAAAAGCAGACCCCTCAAAATGCTGAAACAATGCACATGGGAAACTTAACGCTTCCTACAAGCATATTCAATATTGAAGTTTTAGTTGATGAAGAAAAAACATAATATTTTGATAAATTTATCTTGTTTACCTTTTGCTAGCATCATGGCTTTTACATTTTAATCTGTGAAATGTTCTGTCTTATAAAAACATAGGTTGCTTTCCTCATTTATACGTGGCTTGGAACATTGAAATAAAACAATAGAATCCTATACTTGGAAACGGAGATGTTTCCTATATCCAAAATGTCTGGCCATCTCTGAGAAACACTGCTAACTGCATGCTTTCCTCCAACAATGGAGATGTTCTGTGACAAAATGAAAATGATTAGATCATTAGATCATTTCAGAAGCCCAGTTAACTGGTTCTAGCTCTGATCATAACTCTGTGTGTCCATTTTAAGTCATGGAACCTCCATGCTCCGTAGTCTTTCACTTGCAGGACTCACAAATCCCTAATGCCTATTGAAACAGGTAGAGTAAGTGAAATAGGCCAGGTGCTACTTTTTTCAATTTATTTATTTAGTTATTCACTTTACGTCTGGATTGAAGCCCCCTCCCTCCTTTCCTCCCAGTTCCTCCCCTCACTTCCTCTTCCCGCATTCCCCCTCCCCTCAAAAAAGGGGAATCCTCCCCAAACACACGCACACTAACCACCCCAGTTCATCAAGTCACATCAGGACTAACTAAGCACTTCCTCCTTACAGTATCCTGGCAAGTCAGCCCCACCAAGGGGAAGTGGTTGAAAAGCATGTGACAGAGACCATATCAGAGACAGTCCCTGCTCCCCACAAGAAAGACCAAGATGCACATTGAGTACATATGTATAGGGGGCATAGATCGAGTTCATGCATGGTTCTTGGTTGGTGCTTCAGTCTCTGTAAGGCCCCCCCGGGCCCAGATTAGCTGTTGGTCTTCTTGTGGAGCTCCTGTCTCTTCTGGATCCTTCTATCCTTCCAACCACTCTTCCACAAGGCTCCCTACCCTCTGCCCAATGTTTGGCTGTGTGTCTCTACATCTGTTTCAATCCACTGCTCAGCAGAACCTCTCAGAGGACAGTTATGCTTCGCTGCTGTTTGCAAGCATAGTAGAATGTTGTTAACAGTGTCAAGGGTTGATGCTCTCCTATCCGGTGGGTCTCAGGTTGGTCCAGGCATTGGTTGGACATTCCTTCAAGCTCTGCTCTATCTTTACCCCTGCATATCTTAGACCGGGTAAATTTTGGGTTAAAGTTTTTGTGGGTGGGTTGGGTTTCCCCTCCCTCCACTAGTAGTATTGTCTGGTTAGAGAGGGTCCTCTTCAGTCTCCATGACCCCCGCTACTAAGGGTCTCAACTAGAATCACCTCCATACCCTCCCAGGACCCTACCCTGTTGTAGGTCTTCAGCTTGTCACAGCGATGACCCTGCCCATGCTTTCTCTTCTCTCTGCAAGCCATCTCTCCTCCCACCCACCTTCTCCTCACATCTGGAACAAGTAGAGTAAGCAAACTAGGCCAGCTGCTTTCTAACAAACAGATTTGGTAACATTCACTAATTCGGGGAATATTTGTCCTGTATTCAAAATTATTGTATTTAAAATCCAACTTTTGTTTGGCACAACACACACACCCATGCGTGCACAGGCACACACGTATGCATACACAACACATACATACTACACACAAAAAAAATAAATATGCATGTGTCTGATTCCATCTGAAACCTGTCAGTTTGCAGTTTCTAGAGAAGATCCTTAAGAGCACTTTCCCAACTCTGAAGCATTGCCCTGAGAAGACACCAAAAGAAAGGAAGCATAATCATCTACAGCTCCTGTGCACGGCTGTGAGCGTGAAGGAAACTGTGCAAGAGGCTTGTGTATTCCAGCCCGTTTCTATGGATGGCAATGTGGCCCCTCTACAAGACAAAGGGAAGGAAGGGCCTGGGAGGTACATGGTTAGAATGGGGGTGAGAGAAACAAAGTGAATGAAAGGCCCATCACCGTTCCCGCTGTACCCAGCCAACGTTCTGTCTGGGTTGCATTGCCATTCAGTTACCTAGTGGGCCACTCCTGATCCAAGCCAGAGAGTTAGCCACCCTCAGGAGGGCACTGTGGGCCAGGCACTGTGCCCAGTGCTGGAGAGAGCTCTAAAATCACTTTCCCGTTTCTCCTCTCCTCAGAGATTGCTTTTGAGTGATTGTTCTTCGCTGATGTGTTTTAGCTTTCAGGGTGTTATTGAAAACTTCATTCTAATTACAAGTAGAATGTCAGATAAAGCATTTGGTATGTTTTGGGCTTTTATTTATTTATTTATTTATTTATTTATTTATTTATTTATTTACCATTAAAGGGAATTAGTGACATTACTTTGAATTGAATGTTGTATTAATCAATGAGGTTTCTGGTACCTGTTCTTGAATTTGGTAGGTGTATTCCAGAATTGTTACAAACTAATTTCTAACTCTCATAAGAATAGCATTTAGCACATACTTTGGGTCTAATCATCATCGTTAATGCTGTACACGAAAGTAAAAGCAAATGTCAGGCTTTGATTCATGTTTAAAATCTCTTAAGAGAGACATCTTTGAAAAACTTTAAATGCTGTTGTTATTATTATACTATTATTTCAAAACAGTTTAAAAACAAAACAATAAATGATAGCCGAGGAATGAAAAGAAATACGAACGCTTCCTCTTCCTGATAGGTCCCATCTTACTTATGATACATTGAGGACATTTGCTTTGGAATTGGATACTTCCTAACTTTCTCTTCATTTTTGGTATGGGTACATGAGTGGATGTTGAAGGACAGTTGGTGGGAGCTGGTCCCTCCTTCCCCTGTGTGGGTCCCAGAGTTGGAACTCACCTGGCCAAGCTTAGCAGTCAGCATCTTCACCAGCCTCCTGTTTGAAATGTTTTCTCTTTCTCCCTACCACCTTCCCCAGTCCCTCATGTTATTAGCCCTATAGTCACTGTATTATCTGCTTTCTCAACATCGATTGACATTTTTATGAAAAGAAAGCAGGGTTCTTTAACTCTGAGAGTGGTGCATGTGGCGTGTCTTGCCACACGATGCGCCCTTGGGAGGACACATTTGGATTTAGTGAATGTACTGCAAATACGATTTTCAAAATGTAAAACTTCGCCTCTCCACAGTAAATGTTCTATTTGCTATTCACTGACATTTATGAATTGGGAGAAGGGATCACCCATAATGGCAACAGTGGCATAGAAAGTCAGGCTTTTGGTAGTTTGCTTCAGCGTGCATTGGTCTGAGTAATTCTGCCAATTCGTGAATACAGTATCAGAGGATATAATAATTCAACTTCACCTAATTTTTTTTATTTATCAGGACATAAGCAATTAAAAGCTCTGTGGTAGCCAGGCCTGAATTTTGTGAAGAAAGTCAGTTGATATTTTTCCGCTGGCTCAGATGGTATTTCTATTGCTCTATTTATCTCAGGGCTTCAACAAACGCATGTCTGTTTGATGTGGTGAAAACTTCACTTGCTAATTCAGAACATTTGTTTCTAGGTGCCAGGTTGACCTGTCGTGCCTCAGTAGGGAGCAGACGCACAAGCTGGAGCTGCAGCTGGAAGAGGGTGAGGGCCACCTGGTTCTGCTTGTCACTCTGACAGCCTCGGCCACAGTCAGTATTTCTGACCTCTCTGTCAACTCCCTGGAGGACCAGAAGGAGCGGGAAGAGATATTAAAGAGATACGTACGTATGCAGTGATCTTCCCTCCAGATCCATGTGTGACTAGATGAGGTTGTAAACAGGGTACCCAGACTGACAGGTGGATTCCGGAGGAGGTGTTTGGGGGCAGGGCAGGAACATGCAGACGCCATGCAGCCCTGCAGGAGCCAGGATTTGCAATGCCTGTTGATGTCTACCGCTGGTCATCTCCAGAATCCATTTCAGAGCACACTCTGGATTCTAAGGTTCTACTTCGTGGTTTTTACCATGTCAAAACCTTCCCATAAAGGAAACTCAAATGTATACATCCTTTTAGTATTAATCATTGCCTCTGTGGAATTGCAAGAAACACTTGTCTTCCAAACCTAAAATGCGGTTGTTGGCATCTGAGAGGGTTGGAAACTGGAGAGTAGCTACAGAGTGATAGTTACTTCTCAGTGCTCCCAACAGCCTAACTTCATTGCCTCAGTTCAGAGAAGTCGCTGGGAAATGCAAAGGAAAGGAAGCCTCCGCCCTCCTGACAGAGTGGGGAATGTGAGGGTGGGCTAGAGGGCCAGGAAATAGTCACCCTTCTCAAATGTTATCTCCTTCCAAGAGTCAACCCAGTAACTTTCAGGGTGCATTTTCTACCATGTAGTTGTGTTGAATCAACAGAGAGGGGAGCTCTTGCTCCACCACTGTCTCTCAGAGGTGGCTTGGAAAAGTGAGTGCCTTGGTACCCATGAAGCTGGAGAGAGCTTTCCCACTTAAAATCACAGAGCTTGTATTGTACAGTGCTGCCAGGTGTTTAGAGGACTGCTCCCCTAGACACTCAGCCACGAAACCAAGCTCCGACTAACAAAGGATGGCTTTTAAAATATTCCTGTTTGCTGACTGACATCCTTTCAATAACGGAATTTAATAAAGATGTACCTTATCAGGCCGTGCAGATAGCATGAAGTGCCGCTACTAATGCTCTACAATGTTCTTCAAACAGATTAGCAGGGTGTGCGCCTCAGCAAATTTATTCTGGCTATCTCCACCCAATCAGCTGTCTGCTAATGCTTGTACAACTCACCCACCAATAGCGTTATCATAAACAGTTTAATAGAGGTGACTTAGCAAGGCTAAATAGTGTATATATTTAAACCACCTAGGAGCCGAAGTTATTGTGCAGTATCATCTAATATATAATTGCAATTATGAAAATTATTTCACATTTTGGTACTCCGCTAAAATACATTCTCTGGTTACTGGAAATGAGCCTTCTGAATTAAAACTACCATAAAGGAATTAATTGGTATATTAACATAAAAGTTCCTGTGGGCATTGGCACTCGGCAGTTATTGGATCAGTATTTTGATATTATCCCGTGTATGAAGACGATACTGCCATCTACATAATTAGACGTAATCTACCTATTATTGATTGATTTTTGTTGGTGGTGAATAGGTTTCCTTTTATCAGCTGTCTCCATTCAGAATGTGAATACTTTGTTTTCCATCTTTTCCAAAATACTACTTATTTCAATGAAATGTAAGATGTTTGGCATCGCAGCTAATTCTCAGGTTACATTCTGCCCAGATGCATTAAAAAGTAAATCATGTTTAACAAAGCTTCCTGTAACCCCAGATTTCAGGCACAGGTCTGCCTCTCCCTCTGGAGACACGCCTGCCGAGAAGCGGTAATGCAGAAGAGCGCATGCGTTACATTAGCGCTCGCTCGCTCGCTCGCTCGCTCGCTCACGGCACTACAGGGACAAAGAGCAATGTCCTGGCGGCTTTACAGTATTTCATACTTTATGTATTATGAAATGAATGGATTTTGTATGATGTCTAAAATATTCCTTGTTTTAATGAAACATATAGGAGATCACTTGTTCATCAAATTTTTTGTGTGTTTTTCTTTAAAAATGCATACGGTGTGT